>NC_046618.1:17084555-17405984 GCF_900324465.2 Anabas testudineus
AAAGCTGATGAGAGCACTGAGAGGGAGGCTGTCAAATCAAAACAATGAGCAGAAACACACTAAAACTCTGTAGCTGAAGGGAGCATCAGCGTGAAGTGGTAGTTGTCAGTAGGTTTATGAGGTGTTCCAGTATTTCATTTATAATTTTATTGTGTTATATTATGTCATGTTACATCTCATTATATTACATTCCTCAACTCTTCTGAAGCCATTTTTAAGATCACAGCCAACCGAGAGGAGGATGTGGCTTTTTCTCCACTGTTTTCTTGGTGACCGTTTCTCCTTGGATGGAGAATGACTTCACCACCATCTCATAAACATCAATTAGAGGAGGTAATGGCACAACTACAACTCGAATAACTCAAGCGAACCACTAATTGCTCAGCTGGAAATGTATTGGACAGTTTCTTTTAAAATTGGACGAATCACCAACACAACAGGTTTCTATTCGGTCCTGTGGGTCTTTGACCTTTACAGTCAGTGACACAGCAGCGTAAAACCAGGTCATTTGATTCAGACATCAATAAGTTATAGTCAGAGAGTTTATTCTTATTTATTGTTTTACTTTATTCTCCATGAAGGTTTTGTGATCTGGTAACGTTTGTCTCTGTGACGTAAGAATTCAGGATGGTTTGTTTATGACTAAAACATCAATAAGCATATTCTTTTCCTTGATGCAACTGTTCACAGTTTGAAGTCGGTGCAGCTAAATATTTAAACATATTTAAAGAAAACACACACACACACACACACACACACACACACACACACACACACACACACACACACACACACACACACACACACACACACACACACATATCTGTAAACACATAAAGTAGAGATGGCATCATGGCATAATCTCTGCCCAGAGCATAATTTCATTCCCACAGCCACTAACCATCAAACCCAAATATCTCTCCCAGTGTCTCCTAAGCCTTGTCTGCATTTCCCATGGAGTTACCCTACAGCAACATCCTACCGACTTGGAGACTGGAGCACCGTCATGACCACACTTATCTATTTACAGACTGTTCTGCCTCCCACTCTGTTCTCACCAGGACGACACACACACACAAACAGATCTGGTGTGGCAGGAGGAAGTCCTGCAGGCAGGGCTGACTAAATGACAGATTGGCTCGGCCACAGTGGAGAAACTATGCACCATGCGAGCAAGAAGACAAACTGTGGAGTATGAAGTCTGAGGCTGTGAAGAATGTCAGGAGGGCGGCGTGAAGGGCTGCACTTTTCAAACTCCCACTGCAGCATCCCAGAGAGGAAATGAGAACTGGTGTTAACAGGCTGGGAAGAGGCACTACTATTTATTTTTTATTTAATTTTAATTTATTTTTAGATTTTCTAAATGGTTTGTACAAAATAAGAGAAACAGCATGCAGCAGGAATGCACTGAATGCCAGCACAATGAGGTTTGAGATGCATAATGACAAACGATGCAAAATATAGAAGCAAAGATCCCCCAAAATCATAATGATAGGTTTATTTTTTATACAAACATTTTATATTAAGCTGGAGAAGTTAATGAATCAAATAAGAATAAAATGTAAACAGACTTTAAACACAGATGTCTGGAGCTGAATGCAGCTGAATGAAGCTTGAATTTATATCAAGTCTTATATAGGATGTTTCACAGAGTCCACAGATGAAAAGGCACACAAAGTTATAAAGCCTATTTTTCCTTCTGCTTCTGGAAACATGTTTTCATTTAGTAATTCATCGCTGTCACCATTGAACATTGCTTACAAGCCACACAATCCTTCGAAACATTCAGCTGGGGCCAAATGTCTTTCACTGTTCCCTGCAGCAGTGCTCTCTCCGAAACTTTCATACCAGTCCCAGTCTTCCCTGCGTTGTCACAGTTCCACAGACCACAATGTAATGTGTGCGGTTTGTGTCTCCAGCTCTGCTCCGTGAGTGAGACGAGAGGAAAGAGCGCTGTTTGTGAGGAGGCACAACATGCAGAGGGAAGCTAAAAGACGTGAAATATTTTCTGGAGCTTTCCAGAAAGAAAACAAAGAAGGTGGTGAAAACTGTGCAGAGCTGGAGGAGCTGCTGATTCCACAAGCAATAATAATAATAATAATAATACCAGAGCTGTCAGGGCATTCATTAAGTGAGCTCAAGTCAAACCCCAGTCTTTAGCTGCAAACTGTTCAACATCTCGGTAAATACGGGCTTTCACATTCTTGCACAGAATTTAATAAGATTACAGCAGATATCACTCTCATGTCTGTACGCCAAATACAGTATAAAGCTTAATCTGGTTAATTTATCATAGCACAAAGACACGAAACGGGAGGAATCAGCCCTGAAAATACAAAAACCTGCTTCCAGCATCTGTGAACCTGTAAATCTGATGTTATACGATGTGTTTGTTTCATCTGTGCAGAAGCACATGTGTGTAAAAGTGACATGTTGTGGTTTTAAAGGGTGTTGTGTGCCAGATTATTTCAAGGTTAATTGTGTTTACTCTGGGCAAAGCCAGTAGTTTCCCTGTGTTTCCTGTCTTTGTGCTAAGATACAAAAACCAGCTGTTGACTGTAGAATTAGTGTGGAGACGTGACATCAGTGTTCACATGTACAGTGACTCGTGACAAGAGAGAAATATCCCATTTCCCAAAATGTCCACAAATGCAATAAGATATCGGTCCTTCAAGCAGCACATCTGAATACAGATCATTAAAAAGACAGATGTTTGAAATATACTGTTGCATAAGCAGGCCTGTAATAATGAAAGATTCAATACTGACTCATGTTCAGATTAAATGTTCACCTAAAATGTTATTTTCTTAGGTTTTTCTACATTTAAAATAACATTATATGTATGTAATTGTGATACTGTGATATTTATCCTAATTCTTTAATAATTAATTTATAGTTATTCCAATCTTAGCAGTGCATGTTCATCAGAAAAGCAGGGAATTACTAATGTGCTATTCAAACATGCATCACACAGGGAAAGAAATAAAAAACTGAGGCGTGAATGAACCTGGAGGAGTTTGTAGGAAGTCGTCCTCAACTTTCACGCAGCTTTTCTTCTTTACTGCTGTCGAAGTTGGGGGGAAGGGAAAGAAGTGGGAGGAGGGAGAGAGAGAGAGAGAGAAAGGACGACGTCAGATGGTAAAAAGTGGGATGGCTTTGTTTGAAGGAAAGAGAAGAGTCCCGAAGAAAAGAGAGTCAGTGAATGAGCTGCTCCGGACCCAGAGTCAGCATCCGAGAGGAGGGAGCGTCTGTCCATGAAGAGCGTCTGCAGAAAGCTGCACACTTTCCGACTGGTGGTATGTACAAGATAACTCAACAAGCGCACACAGTGCTGCTTTATTTTATTTTATTTTATTTTTGGCACTGATTTTACACACGTCCTGATTCCTGCCGCTAAACGTGACGTTCATGAAACTGTCGAGCGTCTAATTCCATATCCTGCTTTATTGGCAGCTGCTTTTTGTGAAGTGGTTCGAGTTTGCATGCTGAATCTGAACTGATGAGTGAGATCTGGCTTCAGGTACAACATCTGGTAGCAGATGGGACGTGACAGCCCTGCTGTAGAAGTCACCTCTGCTTATTCCACTGCACTTTCTTCTTTTTTATATAGTTTCATTTTTATGGTCTCAATCTGTCTTTAACACACATGTTGTCCACATCACGCCACAGTCTCCCCTATCTCATCTCCTTCCACCACAACCCCACGTCCTTGAAGTGCAGGGAGGACGTCCTGCCTGTGTGAGAGCCACCCATGGAGCTGTGTGAGGGGAAGCAGCTCTACAGCACAAGCTAAACAAAATGTGCAGTGTTTATTCTCACAGAGTTCAAGGACAGACTAAAAGTAAGGAAGGCCGAGGCTAGGCCATCACCTTTGTCTTTACAGATGAATCAACGACCCTAAAACATTTACACTGTTGTTAATCCGCGCAGCTTGTGTCCAGCGATTTATTTTATGATGCAGTTGATGTGAAAACCTGACTGCTTTCCACCGGGAACAAGTGCAAACACGTTACATGTCGTTAGATGGAGAAACTGGTTGGAATTTTTACAGTGTTAAAAAATGAAGTTGTGATGTTTTTAGCAAATAAATGTTGTTTGAATGTGTTTGGGTTTATACTAGACAGCAGAGCAATTACTCTTCCTCTTCTGTGATTAACTTTAGAACAGCAGAAAGGGCTGAGTTCACTGATTTATGATTAGAACAAATAGTTTCGTAAACCTTACCCTGTTGCTGCGTACTATATAACGTTTGCCAGCTTTTTCGTGCACTCTTTACTCTCTACGAATCCACTATCTTACTCTGAATTCAATGTGAAACGCGCTAAAATCAAATCTATCCCCTTTGGGTATTCTGATGTGTAAAAGCTGAGGCGGCCATCACACAGCTGGAACCCTTTTCACGGTCTAAGCAGTACTTTCCATGACAAGTAAAGTGACCGTTTAATTAAAAAATGTAAAAAGCAAGACAGTTCAGACTGTTTTGTCATCCTAATTGTTTTATTTGTGGTTTTCTGTTCACTTATACATCATACATCAGTGGATGTGACAACAAGAAGATTCTGTACCTGCTCACAGCTATTATGACTCTGTGGTTTCAGATTGTGGACAAAATGTTTGTCATGATGGATCCCATCCTTGAAATGTCGAGGGACAGTGGTGAGTCAAGAAGAAAGGAAGAGTTTGTGAGTTCATCCATCATCTTTTTTAGAAACAAACAAAGAGGTGAACAAGAGACGAGGGAGTAAAGAGAGGACACGTCAGGCTTGTCATGGGCTAAGTAAAATGCGAGGGTCACTGAGAGGCTTTGTGTGCCAGAAACTGTGGGGGCCACTACAAAGTCAGTGTTGGAGGGAGTGAGGGGCCCCGGGATGTTGCACGGATTGAATAGGTTTGGGGCCACAATCGCCCGTCTTTTAAAAAGTGACGGAGTGCGGTCTAGGCTCAACGATGGTATGTCTTTGAGAGCTACAGAGTGAGTGAGGGAGCCGGTGTCAGCACGTCTTTGTGCAGACTTGATTGAGCTGAGTTGCACCAGATGAAGAGAGATGATTTTATTCAGGCGTTTTGGCACACACACACACACACACACACACACACACACACACACACACACACACACACACACACACACACACACACACACTCAAAAACGAGCTTGGCTGATACTTTTCTCTGGGGAAGTCATGCGTTTTGATGCAATTATAGTCTGGATCAGTGAGCACAGGCTGGCACCTTTCACAGAGTATGAGTGTGTTGTTGTTTTGGTGTTTGTGCGTCAGTAAAGTGGGCTGTATTGTTTTGGCACACAGTTCGAAGTTTCCTCGCTGTTGACTTGTTGTTTACATTATGGGGCCTCTTTTTGTCATTGAAACCATGGGCCTCCCTGGTTGTATTTGCAAGCTGAAACTGCTGGTATTTCTTCAGTCTTTGTGCACAAGTAGATAATATTTAATGCATTTATACTGATTGAAAGGTTTTATAGTGTTTATTGTGGGTCTGTACATAATAAATCTAATAAAACCGGAGCACTGTAATGCATTTGATGGAAGCCATCACTCACTGGTTGACGTTTTATGAGACACAAGTTGTGGTAAATACCTATCCATGGGAAACATTTGCAACTCTTTCATTTGTTGTTTATGGAGGACTAAAAAAGCAGTGGCTCACATGGTTATGGTTAGCAAAAAAAAGTTATTGAAGAGACCAGCTCCGGTTGTGTCATAATATCTGAGGAGATTCATGCAAACCAACAAAAACTGAACTCTTTGGTGTTTTGTGGGATGTTTTTTTCATGACCTCTCCTCTGTCTCTGTGTTTTGTATGAATCATGCAGGTGGCTCCCTGAGGCTAAAAGCTTAGGTGTGACAATCAAAGGAGGATATAATGTAGAAATAATTAGTGTTGCATGTAAGTTCTCTCATCCCTTTTTGTCTGAAACACTTTGTTGTTTCTACACCTCTGATGGTGGACATGGTTTGAGTTTCCCAAGTTCCCAAATCTGTCTTTGAGACTGCTGGGGGCAATGAAAGCTTTGTGTTGATCTATTGTTGTTGAGCAGAAATAAATGAGCTGTGATGAAAGTTTACGAGTCAGCACTGGAGGGCGTGGGTGTCACAACTGCGGCTGATGTTATAACTTATCTGCTGTTACACCATCCGCTATTATGCCACAGGCTGCGAGACTGAAGCCTCTCCATATAAATTAAGAGGAAGTTGCCTGGGAAATTGAGACCTGAGGGTGTGATCTTTTTCCATTTTGTTGTTGGCGTATGTTTAGTATCTGTACTACATTGCTCAGTTCTCCGTCACTTCACCTTGAGCTCAGCTGCTTGCATTCTTTCATAAAGGAGGGATATGTTTGGTCCTGCCCAGCTCTGACAAGTACCAAACTCGTTTCACATCTCTCCTGACGCTTGGAGATGCAGACGGGGATTGAGCCCTCGTCAGTGGCCTGCGATTCCCCCCATTGTCCACATCTTGTCTGAGTAGCTGTGTAGCCCTGAAAATGGTGAAATAGCCTCTCATGTGGTTTTGGTTTGAGGGCCTTCCTCCTGGCTGGTCCAGATGCATGACCAGACCAGACCAAGCGCAGCAGCTTAGGGAACACATTGCCTTGCTTTGAGGTTTCTGGTTCAGGATCAATGAGCAGCAAATAGAGTCCACCCAGCCCAGATCAACTGGTGGGTGATCCACCAAGTAGGTGGGTGATCCACCAGCTCATATGCCCATTGCAATGAAGCTTTTCCATTATCTCACAAGTTTTAATTCATGTCCATGAATGGAATTGTTTTTATTTTGCTAACTCTGAACAGCTGTGTCTAACCTCTGCTTTAAAACAATCTGGCCCAACTGTGCTTTAGATCTCTCAACCACCCACCTTCAGTTCTTATTTTACTCTCACCCTCCAGAACTGTCTGCAGAGTCCAGCAATCATTACCTCAGCACCTTGGCATGCTACCAGCGCCATTGCTGATATCTCAGACCAATTACTGTAGATGTACTACCCTAACGTCCAACCCGCTGACCCACATACGCCTTGAATCCACTGCATTGTCTGGGGCTTTGACTTGAACTGATGTTATGCTTCATTAGTTGAAGTTTTATTGAGCATACAGGCTGCTTGGCCAAGAGTTTCCACAGCCAGAGTTGTAGTCCACATGGCTGGCCGTCGTCCCACGGATTGTATGTTTTGTAAATTCCATGAACAAAAGTCTCATGGCAGCAACAGGACTGTTCATATTGGCTTGCTGAATGAAGGATTGGAAAACCGAGTGTAAGTTGGCTTGTAACCCTCACTACATGCTTATAATGTTGCGTGGCAGGCTTGGTTTCTGTCAGGACAGGAGAGCAGTATGAGAACAAGCAGGTCCCGATCCGATGCAGAACCACATTACTGCTGATCAGCTTTCATCTTGTAGCATATCTGCTGTACCATCAGTCAACCTCAGCATCCTGGAGTCATGAAAGAAGCATAAGACAACATGATCTGTCAGTTTTGGTGATGATACATATCTATGACTGTGATTGTAGAGACACATGGAGATCTGCAGGAACAAAGATCTGACAGTTTGAAGATAAATATCTATCAAAAGCAACAGGGAGACGGAGACCTCTCACCCACAGCGTCTCGGAGACCGGGTTATGTATAAGTCATAATTCTGAGAGTCTGATGTGCGGTGAATGGTACAATTCTCCTTCCTCAGCACACACACATAAACACACAGAAAATCTTGACTTTACCTAGGAAGTACTATTCAAGCCCTTTCCCAGCCGTCTGTTGAACAGCCAGCAAACAAGCGGAAAATATTAATCTGTTTCAGGATGTAGTGACCTTTCTGCTCGTGGAATGACACCGCAGCACGCAGACTCACATGCACACACACACAGGCAGTACACAGTATACACTGTTGTACATGCAAAGACATATTAGATCTATACATGGGAGTTACTTTGGGTGTTGTAGTTGTTATCAACAAAAAGTCTGTGCAGAAGATTGAACTGTGCTCTACCCGTATGAATACATTAACCAAAAGAGAGTGTGTGAACCTTAGTAGATACTTCCTCTATATGTGTTGCTCTTTTCTTTGGGGAAAAAAACCCTTCAAATGTTCATCCACCTCTGAGCACAGTCAGACTGCAGAGAGCCACGACAAGGTATGACTGAGAAGATTTCCTGTAAGAACTGGGGTAGATCACACAAGGTGCCTGCCGAGCGCCTCAACAAGGTATGTTTAGGCTCCATCCCTGTAGTTTAGAGTCAGAGCTGCTAATTTGTGCATAGTGTAGTCTTAACAGACAGCACCGTGCCCAGTCTGGATGGACTATAATCAGCTGAAGAGAGGCGACTCCACAGAGAAACTAAAACTATAGCTTGGGTGGTTGAACACATAAACCGTGCAAACAAACATGCACACATCCAGTGTATACATGTTGAGTGCACACTTGAAAGATCCACATTTACACGGACATTTTATTTTATTCAAAGCACACACCCATTTAAAACCCTACAATATACTTCTGTTTTGTAATGGTTGCTATAAATAGTACTAAAGCTGTGCTATTGTGTGAAACCATTGTAACTACTGCAGAATGGAAACTGCGATAACAACAAGGAGAACCATGATTTGTGAGGAAACCTGGAATAAACGCAAGGACTGAAATAGAATAGGACACTCTCCAAACTGTCCTCAACCATATAAACACACTTCAAATGTCAGATTATAATATATTCTGTCTGTTCCTTGTAACTATGGTTGATGGAGTCCAAACATATTCTTTCAGACATTCATACTTTCAGAAACGTGTGTGACAGTTTAGATAGAAAGACGACAGCGTGACGGATCATCCTCACAATTCATGACTGTGCCTTAGAGACTGCTAGACACTGGTGCTTCCTGTTTGCTTCCTGTTTATTTCTACCATTTCCCTTTTGGCTGATAAATAGTGACGTTGCTCTGGCTTCTTTGTGATGTTGTTAAAACTTCACTCAGCTCAGTTGTTTTTGAAATGCGTTCAGTTTATCTTCAAACTGGGTAATTATACAGTACTTCGACAGTGTATTTTGGCTGAGGGTTCATGTAATCTCTAATTAAGAAGCAATATTGTACAATGAGAGTAAAACACAATTTAAATGGAGACTCAAGCTGAAGCTAAATGAATGAGATGAGATGTATTTGAACGTTACAGATACAGTAAGTGTCACTCAAGATAAAAAAAGAATCAAACAAAGTTCCTTTTATGCACCAAACTGCAGCAGAAAAAATGAAAACTTGCACTGCAAACATGACTGAATCCTGCTGAAGTGGATCATACCTGCATCCAAACAGTTTCATATCTCATACCTGTTCTCCAGAGGATGTCATGCCTGTGACTCTGTTATATTGACTAAGCTCTGGCTTTCAGTCGACCCAACTTTGGATGATTCAGTCTGCCTTTTTAGCTGCATGAGATCTTTTGTGGCCTGACATATCACATCGTATCATATCGTATCAGCCAATATAGTGCATCAGTGTTCACCCCTTACAGATGTGGTGAGTTGATTTACTGTCCTAAATGGAGGCTGAAGGGGAGGTTATGTGTAACGTAATACCACAGTTATTTCCCTCGGGGTATCAGTGTGATTTACAATTCTTAATGAGTGTTTTTGTGCTGAACATTTCATCACCAACAATGGGACACATTTAGAAGAATTAGAGCAATAACGCAATGAGAGCAGTCCACTCTTTTCAGTTTAACTAGCCTCCCTTCCACTTTATGACAGTTGTGAATCTATTAGACAGTGGGAAAGCCTGATTTATAGTTCAGGCTCATAACGGCTACAGATTGGAGCCACTTTTCCTAAATTACAAAAACCTCTCATGTAAGTTGTGCAAAAGGCAGCTCGTTTGTGTCCCCTGTGTTAATGGATCCCCTCCTTTGTGCCTATACTTTAGTCCATTGGAGGCAGATGAGATTTTGTGAATAGTGCCCACAGAACTACATTGCTTTGGATAATAATCAAACTTGAATGTCAACAGTTTGAATTGAATTGACTTCAAGTATATGTTTAATACTAGAAATTGCTGCCCACATATCTGATTTGTTCTGTAGATCTGGCGTTGTGCTCACTGATCATTGTTTTCCCCAACTAAGAGAAGAAATCAACCAACCACAGCTGCATATAGGATGGAGGAATCATATTCTTACGCCAAAGCCAGGAAAATAGTACATTTATAATAATTATTTCTTGTAATTTAGGTGAATAGACTCTTTAAACTTCTCAAAATCATCTTTGTGATTCAGTCAATACGCCATATTTAATGCCACATTTTTTCCTGTGTGTATCATAATGCTGGATCACGACATCAGAAGGTCTGTGAGAAGCAGCCAACGGGACCACGGATGAGCTAAGTCATAACATAGCAACATGATTGAGAGGATGTCTCTCAAAATATCATCTGTTATAAGTTACAGCTTATTTGTAATCAAGTTGTTGAATAAAGAACTAAGAGATTTTTCTTTTTTTGCTGCAGCATCAAAATGCGACAATAAATCCAAAAGAATTACTGCACTTATTCAAAGTGTAACCTAAACGGGGGAACTGTATGACAGAGCTCTGGTTGATGTCGTGTGTGTGCTTGCCGCTGCACTCAGGATCTGGCATGTGCTTTACTGTCAAACGTGGCATGCTGTAACAGAGCTCTGTGCTGATCTGTGTTGACAGGTGCTCAGGGGCAAAACACACACACACACAAGGATCCTGTCATTTTGCAGTTAAACGCACAAAGGCCCAGTAATTGTGAGGAAAACGTCGACTCTGTTTTCTGTCCTTCTGTGTTTGTGTGTGATTCATCGTGAATGTTCCAGCAGACATCTGGAAGTGTTGCTCACAGTGCACTCATAGCTGGATGACGGTGAGTACGAAGCGGCACTTTATAGAGAGGTCATGGATGAGGATGGGTCTGATTTGAGGACAGTGGTACAAATTGGACATCCTGTGGGACATCCAATAAACAAAAGGGAGTTGGTGATTCACAGTGGATGGGAAATGAGTTACTGTTCAGCTTACTGTTCGTCTGTTTTCTAAACTTTTCCCCTTGGACACGTCAGTTACTCCCACTTTTTGTGTAAACACAAGTGTGTATGTGTGTGTCTCTGACCATCATGTGTCTCTGTGTCTGTAGGCGTGGCTTCTTAGATGGTACCATGGCTGAGGGAAGCTGCTTTGGTGCCTTGTAGCTGTTTGCGATGACCAGCGCTGGACCTGACCTCAAAGAGGAAGAGGGGGAAGTAAAGAAGAAAGAACTGTGAGAGGAGGGAAAACATCTGCTCACAGACGATAAGATCAGTAACCCACGTGGATCTGAACGAGGACCCTTCTGGACTTTTCTCTTTGTAAGGAAAGGAATTGAAATATTTCAGTTCGAAGCTTTAAAAGATTTACATTTTTTAAATTATTGCTGTTACCACCTCTGAAAGCGCCATGTGTCATGTCATTGTAACATGCCGCTCCATGCTCTGGACACTGCTCAGTATTATAGTGGCCTTTGCTGAGCTCATCGCCTTCATGAGCCCCGATTGGTTACTGGGGTTCCCTCGGTCAGACTCCAGCGTGAGTGAGCCTGTAGTGGACTCTGTGGAGTACCGACCGTCTCTTGGCCTCTACAGCCGCTGCCTCCGTGTTGGGAGCCAGGGACTAGGGGTCAGCTGTGGGCCCTACGCTGGGACATTCTCTGAAGTGGCCAGCGGCTTCTGGCAGGCTGCAATGTTGTTTCTGGCAGCAGGTACATTAGTGCTGGGGTGCGTGGCCTGTATCTCCATCTTCAGCTTGTGTTTTCAGAGCATCCTGAAGAAGAGCATATTCAACATCTGTGGACTGCTCCAGGCAATCGCAGGTGAGACATCGGTCACTGTATGTGTGTTATTCCAGACACTGAATGCCTGTCTCCATCTAGATAACGGGTGGTTGACTGTGAAAACACTAAGGAGATAAGACCCAGACTAGAGTCAAGAAGTCTGCTAAGTTTTATTTTTCATAACTCTGAGTTGACAGGTTGATGCACTGTCATACTTTTCCTAGTTGGAGACTGATTTTCATGGTGCGTTATTACTGTAGGAGTGGTGAACTGGGGTCTTTCTTCTTATCACCAATCAAATGGGTGTCAGCTGCAGAGTAGATGCATTCTTCACCGGCGCTGAGTCACCATGTTCCCAGCTGCGCTCTCATGTGTTTGTGCTTTCAGTTCCAATGTTTACATGTATGTGACTAAACCTCTTACTGTCCGTGCAGGGCTGCTGCTGATGGTGGGCCTCATGCTGTACCCTGCTGGTTGGGGTTCGGAGAAAGTGATCACCTACTGCGGTCAGGAGGCCTCGCCCTTCAGACCAGCTCAGTGCTCGCTCGGCTGGGCGTTCTACGCGGCGATAGGAGGAACCCTCACAACGTTCCTGTGTGCTGTTTTGTCTGCACAGGCTGAGATTGCCACCTCCAGCGACAAAGTTCAGGAGGAGATAGAGGAAGGGAAGAGTCTGATCTGCCTACTCTGAGCCGTCAGAAACCTTCGGAAATCATCCTCTGTGTAATTTCTCTCATAAGGACACCTCTTCATCTCAGTGGAGGGGGTGCAGACTAGAGTTCTCTTAGTGCTTGTCTTCACGATAGACTGAATAACATCTGCCTTTTAGCTGAAAACATAGAAGCATTGATAACAGCTTTTTAAATAGTTTTCTTCTGAAACTTCTGCTGAAGCTTTTCTGGTGATACTGAGAGTGTATTATCCTTTTCTACAACTTCAGGTTGAACCGGTGCAAAGGCTTGGGCACAGCAGCTGGAAAGATGATACCAGCACAGTTATCCAGTGTTTTTGACCAACATACTGTTTACTCTTGTAGTAATTCTTGCCTTAAACAAGCCACTGTACTGGAGTAGCAGGTGTTTAGTTAAGGATATTGGTAGGGAATGAGTTAGTGTTATTGTGGATAAGTTAAACAGGTATGTACCATCATCATAACACCTGCAGACTTTAACAAACCACTGAATGTTTTGAGGATGTGCACACTGATACACTTAACAATGTTGTGTGTTTGTGCGTGTGTGTGTGTGAGAGAGGGAGAATTATAAGCTGAGGTTTCTAAATGTTCATATGCTCTGATTGTGTGGCACAGCAGGACAGTAAGACTGTAGCTAACTTCAAACTTGCCACTTAAGGGATAGTTCACGTCAAAGGGAGTTCCGCCTGTTAAACAGAGTATTTGTGGGTCTGTTGCAGCTTAATAACTGGTGGAGTGTGTGCAGAGACTTGCCATATTTCCCCTTGTTGAGCTTTCACGACGAGGATGTGCTCACGGTGAGATGAAGCAGGCTGCAACAAAACATAATGATATGCAGCGAGGCACACAGGCAAGACAGAAACGGATCATCATCCCATTTCCACATAGCACCTGACATTGCGTTTTGCACTTGGACATTGATTAATTTCACATCGCAGCACACCGTATTTTTATTCGCTTCGTTTTCATTCATGTCCAGCCACACTCTACAAGTCACTGTAAATGTAATACGATTCCTGTAATGCTGTGCTTTTACTCATTTTAGATGAGATGTGCAATAATTCAACTAGCGTGTTTGCTGTGAGAATGAGTCAGATCCGTGTCAACTCACGACATGGATTTGTACCAAAAAGCATTTGTAGTCTTGTCTGTGCTCAAATTAATATGCTGTCTGCTGCTTTTGTTACATTAACAAAAAGTAACAGCATCTGTGGCTCATTGTATGAGGCTGCATGTACGAGAGGTTGATACTGTGTATGAGGGGATATAGTCTGTATTTTGTACTCAAATAAATAGTCTTTAGTAAAATTAAGTGATATGTGTAATTATGCAATTTGATTTCTTTCCTGGTAAATCCCAGTTTCCTCCTGGCAGCAACACTGACACCTAGAGTTGGAAGGTCGACAGGACAAACAGGGACTTACGCCAGACTGTGGTTTGGTTTTCTAAAATAATTCCACAAGTTTTTCTTTCAAATTTTATTTCATGTTAATACCATAAATATACAAAACTCAAACTATTTCACATGCGATAAAGGCCAGACAAGAGTGCATTACATTTCTTTTTACACATGATTGATAATGGGGATCAAATTTTCAACTTTACAAAATATACAAGTGTCCCTTTTGAATGAGTTTCTTCTCGGATTTAGTGAAATCACATGGTCACAGGTCAAAAAACACTTTTTGTGTCAGCAAACGTCAAACATTCTGTACTGCAGACCATCTCGCCAAATACAATGAAAAGTTACCCACTGTGGCATGGCTTCATAGAACAGCTTTAAACTACAGATACTTGGGAATTGCAGGTGTTTGTGGTAAAGAAAAGTTGTGTAATGTAAAGTAAAACTTGGCAAGGGGACACATCACAAAGCAAGATTTAAAAACAAATCTATACGGACATTTGGTAGATTTCTCACAGCTTTTTAGGATACAGAATAACACTTGAGGGATAGTTTTTTCCCCTTTCATATCAGTCATACACACATCCTCACCCACACAAATACTCCTCTTGCACGGTCAAGTTGCGAAGTCAGTGAACAGTTTTTTTTTTTTTAAATCAATCTAGCCGATGCTATGATCACGTCTTTACAAAACTGCACAAACATAATACATAACGTAAAAATCAAAACCAAATAAAACTGAAGTGAAAACAACTTTTAAATTACGCCATAAATAAAATACATGTTCTTTTTTTGCCCTAAGATCAAAGTAAAACAGGAAATGTGCAATGAATTTTAAACAATTTCCAAACAAAAAGAATACTGACAAGATGTAGGCTAATTGTTTCCAGACAGATTACTGTTCTCCCATTTGTTAAAACGCGCACGAGTATTAAATCCACTATAATGTACAGTCCATAAATGTGTAAAAATGACAGTACTCAGTCATCAGTTATCTCTCATCCATCTTCAGACATTCACCATCACTATGTTCGTTGTCAAAGCAAAACACAAATGTAACTCGCATCCGTATTTCACTTCAGCATCGGTAGTGTGTACGACTTAGTGCTGAATAACACTTATCACTGTATACATAAATTAATGTATCTTAATGGCATCGCTCAATGTGCATCAAGTCCAATTCTCTCTTATGTCAATGTTCATTTTGGCTGTGAAATGTCAGTAATTGAGTCATGACAGAAGAAAATCAGTGGACTAAAATTACTAGCTTGTGTATGCAGGTTAATCTGAAGAAATATCATCATTTTATCATGATATGTGTGCAAACATGAGTCACTATTCAGTTCTTCTTAGGTGGATTATTTGTTCTTTTCATCGAGAAACAGCAAGAGGATGCGACCAAGCAGCTCTCAGATTCACAGCAGCGTTAGTTTTTAAACCAAGAGTCGAGGGCTACAACAACACACAGTAGTCTGTTAATGTCAAACACGTGTTAAATGAAAATATGATGAATTTCAAGGTTTTCCGCTTTTGGTGCAACAGTCTATGAAAGCATCTTATGAAACATCTATTAGGTTTGTGGTGAGAAATGGCAAACTACTGATCTGGGTGTTCAGTGCATCTTTAAAAATAGATCCGATCACCATCAATCAGTCAAACAGCCACCAAGACATGCAACAACGTTCACAGAAACCAAAGGGGAAGTGAACAGGCAGCCATTCATCTGAACCAGCAACCCCTGTAGCCACAGACGCAGCTAACTGGATAGAATAACTTCTACCTTGAGTGTGCTAAACATGCATGCTGTCAAATTTTAGTAAACCACACAGATGCCAATCAAGCCTCTTTTGCCAATAAAAGTAGAACAGGGTGGGAATAATTGTTAATAGACAGGTGGCAGGTTCTTCAGTCAGAACGTACATACATACATATTCCTATTTATATGAATCAAGTTTTACTATAATGAGACTATTTTGTCTCAGAATAGAAGCGCCGATATATGACAAGGTACGATTTACCTTTCAGATCTCAATGATCAAGCATTGGATTATGAAAACTAAGAAAAACAAGTGATAGCCACAATTTCCTTAACGTGAGGTACACATTCACACACAGGGTCGGCCATTCACAAACACACACACACTGCACCTTATGTATGTTACCAAGAAAACAGAACTACTTCATGTGCAAAATGCCGTGATCAGTTTATCACTTCTCATGACTCTATGCTGTATTAACCAGGCAGCAAGCGGTTTGGCGGCGGCGATCATCATCATTAAAAAAATAAGGTATGCTGCGACCTCTACCTGGCCTAGGATCACCTCAAGGGGACAGAAGAACAGGGAAAGCAAAGGAGTGAGGTTGCATGTGAGATGATATCCCACACAGTCAGAACACATCTTGAGTCACTCGGAGGATGTTTCAAGAGATGTGAGCAGTCACCTGACTGAAAAGCAGACAGGGTGGATGTGTGAGAGTTGTTACTGATACATGAGTTCAAGTGGAGATGGACAGCTCTGGTCACTCATCAAGTAGAGTTTGCAGGGCTGTGGTAGCATTGCAATACTCGTACATAAATGCAAGTTTATCTGACAACCAGTTGGGTCAGAATTGTCCATCTCCATCTTTTCAGTGAGTGTGTGTGTGTGTGTGTGTGTGTGTGTCTGTATACAGTTGTATGTGTGCATGTACATGTGGGTCAGTTTATGGATGAGCTTTGAAGGCCCCACGAGCAGCACTGGATGCAGCATTAGTTGCAGCGTTGGCAGCTGCAGTCTGGACGGTCTTGTTAGACATGACTCCTGTTGCAAACTCCTGCTGAGCCTTCTCAAAACTAGCACCAGTGGTACGATACAGTGCGTGTACCTGCAAAGAGTGGAAGAGAAAAGTCAGCTGGAATGAAGTAATGTGATTTAAAACTATCACAACTATGAGAACTGGCGTCATATGACTCACTGTCACTATTTGTATTAGTCAGATTGCATTTATCCACAAAAAAATATGAATTAATCTAAATTAAAGTGATTGTGTTACCTTTTTAAACATAATGAGCGAGCCCACAGACAGTGCTGTGAATAGGGCTGCAATCAGCAACATGATAATGCCCACTGGGATACTGGTGTTCAGACCAGTTAGAGCTGCGATCCAACCACTGGCAGAACAGAGCAATGTCAATGTGAGTGTATTTCAGTACATGCTGACAGAGACACAGCCTCAGCAAAAGTATCAAACGCTCACCATGTTCCCCAGCCAGTTATACCGATAGTTTGCAGAACGTGAACTCCAAACTGACAGATATAGACGAAGAAGAAGACAAAGAAGCGAAATGAACTGTCGCTCCTGTTGTGGAGACAGAGAACAAAGAAATGAGAGAGAGCACTTCACACACCACCCTGTCACCAACTCATCCTCCATTAAACACTAACTATTCTTGAGCTCCTTCAGTCTGTCTTTATCCATGTATTTCTATTGTATTTAAGGATAATGAGCTTTAACAAAGTTGATCCACCTTCCACCAAGACAAGCTGGCTTTTGCCTAATCAGTTCAAACTAGTTGTCCACAGAGATGTGTTGCTTGTGATGTGTGCATTTCTCTACAGCTGCAGACAGTAGTGTATTCTCTATGTACCTGCTTACCTGAAAGCCCCGTACAGCGGTCTGTACCAGCAGACGAATGAACAGGGGGTAAACAGCAGAAACCAGAGCATGGCCAGACCGAAATCTACACCACGAGTTGTGTCCACACAGAACCAGGCAAGGCAGCCAAACATGTTCACAAAGAGTGTGCCTGCATGAACTGGTGGAGAAACAACAAAATGAAAACCACAATGCTGCTAGCACTTGCAAAACTCTGAGAGGTGTGCTTGACTGCACAAGATGTCAGCTTAAATAAATAATGAAATAAAAGCTGTCCAGCACAGCCATCAAAGTGCTCTGGCCTGTTTACAAGTATTTCTGCTTGTTTGCTGCCAACAAAATGGAGAACTTTAATGCTTCTTTAGCAAGGGAACACAGTAAACTACAATATATGCTCAGCAAAATAAATAATGTCCATTTAACAAATAACAAAAAAGTGTGTTGAACAACAAACACATATTCTCTGATGAATCTGAAAGGAGCAACTGGTTGCTCTTGCAAATAAAAAATGTGCATTCATCTTATAAATCAACATCTAGGAGGCTTGTGAGAGAATTTAAACATCTTAAAATTATAATATCAGATGATCTACTTACACATCCACAGGTTGTACATGATCTTGACGGTCTTTTGAAACTCTATAGGAATGTCCACTGCGATGTCGTGGTAGAAACAAGGGCCAACAGGGAAATTCTCTGGCAGTGGAGGCCAGTTGTTCTTACGCCCTATGTGAACAAAGGAGACAGTGAATGACTTGCTATGTACAGTTTGACAGTTGGCAACCAAAACTGAAAAACTAGAAGGCATACTTAGGTCCAGTGAGTATTTGAGAAACAAAACAAAACCAGAACTACTCTATATTTGTGATTCTGATGGTAGAATGCCTCAGATGTATTTCATGACATGTTAAATGAAGAGTAGCTGGTAACTTTAATATTTATAACTGAATATGAGTTCTGGGTGTAATCTGGGTGCGTCATATCTGATTATGTTTTGACATAATTCCTTTTGGAAGATAAGGTTTGGTCTCAGACAGCCGTTTGTCTGAAGGAAAAGTTAAGCTTCATATTTTTGCTGGACATTGTACAACCGTCTTTCAATAAAAAAAACTGAATATATATTACAGATTGGACGAGACCCAGGTTTTCTGACTGAATCTTACTGTCAATTCCAATTGTCTGTCTTTACCTTTAGGTAAAAATTGTTCACAGTACAGTTGTGTTGTAGTGTAATCAATAAGCTGAGCAGTTTATGCCAGAAAAAAATTGTGCTGTCCCAAGTGTACCTTGATCATGCTGTGTTTTCATCTACTTTGGACTTTAGACTGCTAACTGCTGTCATGAATCTAGTTTTGATTGGTAAAGAATGATGGACTGGCTGACCTGTGGCTCCATGAGACTGTAACTCTCTCTCCCGACGATCAAGCTCTGCTGCTTTTTTCTCCAGCTCCTCCTGCCTTCTCAACAACTCAGCTTGAGCACGCGCTTGGTCCTAACACAGACAAAGAAACACACTAAGATCCACCGCCTAACATCTGACAGGCATTTATTTTGAAATTCAGTAAGGTAAGTAATGAAGGTATGTTTCCACTCAGGTAAGCTTGGGTGTGTTACTTTAATAAGGGAAAAGTTGGTTATTATTAGAAAAGCAATCAGCTACTTTTGTTCATCCACGTGTTTTCTACAGTTATTACTAAAGTAGGTTTTAAAGGGAAAGCTACAAGAGGAAAGAACTTTAGATAAATTCACTCTATTCAAGACAGTGACATCAAATGGTACAGGAAACACCAGATGATGACAGTACCTCACTACGCCGCTGCTGGGTCATCAGATAAAAGAAGAGTAAATGAAGGACAAGAGGAAATGTGAACCAGAAGCAAAGAGCAAAACGTGTTGAGGGCATACACAGTTAACCTACACTGGATAAATACAAGTTAAGCAAAAAGTGATTCAAAGCATCTGAACATGTTTCTGTGTGTAGTACCTGTGTCTGTTGCTGCGAGTAAGCTGGTGGCTCTTCTGTGGGCTTCATGATAGCAGGCTGTGTGTTCTGGGAAGGGGTAGGAGTAGATTTGGGGGCATTTCCAGGGGCTGCCTGTAATCCAGCATAGACCTGGTATGTTAGCATTTGTACAATCAGAAGACAGACTCTGAATCCAAACTTTAATCAGGCCACACTCATATTTTGTCAGCAAAATCCTCTGTGAGTGAGCTGAGCATGACAGAAAGAGGCTGGTGGATAAAATGAGGTCACTGAGTCAGAAACACACAAACACATGCATGTACACATTAATCAATAGTGATGCTAGTTAAGCTGACCGTTCTGGCATCTGTGAAGGGGTTATACTCCTCCAGACCACCAGGAGGGGCAGACCGGGTCACCTGGGTCACCGAAGGATCCTAAAAGTCAAAGAGTGTTTCAGTAAGTAAAAACTACAATCACATTATCTAAAGTGTTTGATGTTGTCAGTGAAATCACCTGCTGCTAGTGAAACTAGCAGACTGATGGGAACCTATGGTCTGTTATTAAAGGTAGGGCAGTTTACAAGTCGAATAGGTTCTGATGAAAACCAGAGACAATTGAAATATACTATTAAGATAAATAAACAGTGATTGTTGCATCCTTCTGGCATCCAAAGGAAAAAACAAAACAAGTAAAAACATTAGTTGTGGTGGTACACGGTGTTCAGTGTTAGTTAATTTAGCTGTCAAGATTCACTATGGGCGTACTGCGTTAAATTAATGCACATGTTGCTAAATGTAAACCACTGTGTCAACATACATCTTTATTACGAGAAATAATCTCCCAAGCCTTAGTCCCAGCGGAATCTGGAAACAGCTGTAGACACACAATATGTCTAATTGATGCTAAACACCCAGTTCACTGTTAAGGAGCCAGTAAATGTTTACTGACGGTGGGCTGAGCTGACCAGTTAGCATCGTTATGTCTTTGTCCTTAGCAGGTATAAACGTTATTTTACCAGGGGAAAAAAAACAAATGCTTCTCATTCTCAACTGCTACACAATATTTTGCATCTTTACAAGATTAACTGGCTTATTATGTGCGAGTTATGACATAAATGTTGTAAATGATGACTAGCTCGTTGATGCCTAGCCGCAAACCTCTAGCTAGCTGTCAAGCTAGCCGTTAGCAGGGATGCTAAAATAAGACTGGCCTCAACGGGTGTTAGCTGGCTAACTAGCTAAGTTAGCTACCTGAAAGGGATTGCTGAAGTCCGGGTCTGCAAACGGGTTGCTGTCAAAATCCGACATGATGTAGGCTTTCTGATAACGGTTTTCTGCGTGGAAGAGCTTCCCGAGTCTCCAGGGAAGGTTCAATCCCTCGATTAACCTGCCTCTCTCTCTCCGCCTCCTGCTGATGGAGACCCCAGTGCTGTGCACGTTAGCTGCTAGCAGAAAAATGGCAGGAGGGAGGATGCGTGACAAGAAGCATCCTCTACGTCACCGTCTCCACACCGCGGGAAGCATGACTCCTGGACAGGTACAGGACATGTGAGCACACCTGTGGGCTGTAGGGGTGAATGCCACACCTGCTTTTTGCAGACCTGGTTGCTATAATTGTGTGTAAAACTATATAATAACTCATTCTCGGGTTGTTTTCAGTTGAGACGTGGTCAGGTCAACACAGTATGGGGCCCTGGGAGCACAAATGTGATGCTGTGCCTCTGTTGACCTTTATCCCCAACGTCCTGCTTCCTGTGTTTATGGTGTATTCTCTCAGTCTTACATCAGTGCAGCCTCTAACCTGAGACACAAACATCAACTAGTAGCCTGCTCCTATGCTGAAATGCTTCCACCTGGGGTCACAGTGTGCCAGTTTGTTTGTAGTCATATAATTAAACAAGAGCATGCATCGAATTTAGTAATTATAATTAATTATTCTAATTAAATTATAAGAATAACAAATATAATGTAACACAAATTATCAACCTGAGGGACTGTGGGGGTCTCGGATCTCCCTGACACCCCATCTTCCCACTTGGTATTACAGCTTTGGCAGCTTTTTTAATAAACCTTTGAGATATGCTATTTCCTTAATTATATGCCCTTCTGTCCAGTTGACTTATAGTCAAGTATACTTATATAGTAGCCTATAGCCTACACACACACACATACACACATATATATATATATATATATATGAGGAGATATTTCTATCTTAAGTCATTTATTTCCATTAGTATTCTACTTTCTACTTCCCTACATTTCAGAGGGAAATGTTTCCTCCACTTTATTTTCCACCACCTTCCTCAGATGCAACATTGCTGTATACCCATAATAATTTACAATATTTGGTTTTTCTGATATTTAACGTACATTTTAATAATAATACCTACTGTATGCACACTTCACACCATTTGAACTCCTGTAGGTCAGACACAACAACTATCTCCTTCACTTGATGATGATGGTGATTATGTTAATGGTCTTAATAATGATAAGGATGATGATGTATGGATGTGTCTGCTGCTCAGTTGCTCAGTTTATTCCTGTGAGAAAAAAACAAACAAACTTGAAAGGTGAAACCAGGCAGCCTTTTTTACTGATATGTAACAGCAACCTCTTTCTCTGCAGCAATCCCAGACAATTTACTGAAAATCATTTTATCTCACTTGTTTCAGTGAGAAGTATCAGACTCCGTGAGCGTGTGCTTTTCCTCACTGGCTTTGAGATTCTGCTAGTTGCCAGAAATGCCCACTTGGGGGAGCTACGATCCAATAGGTCCCCTCTGCTGGTTTTGCAGATTCCTTTCTCATTTGCCATCAATTTATTTTCATTTAAACGAAGGGTGACCATGTGAAGAGCACCAGATCAGTTGACAGCCTGTAAATGTGATTTAAACATTTAAGCACCATTTACCCAGATTAAGTTTCAATTGAAGAACAAATGCTATTAGGTGGAAATCTTACAGTATGTGGTAAATGATGGTGCCAAATATATTCCGTTTTATTGTTTGAGTCCTACTGCTCGTATTTAAACAAAGGCACCATGCTGCTTTGGTTTTGTAGCACCCTAACATGCAATAACTTTAGCTTAAACTCCTTTGCTTCTTTTATGCACCTTTGTACGGAGATATTCTGTGCGCTCTGGTTTATGTACTGTACCTATATATGTGCCGCGCTGACAGACTAAACACAAACTGTGGGTTCATTACGATTCAACTCCTGTCCACAGTGCACACAAACACACACCTGCACTCCAGCACACACACAGTCACACACAAAATGAGCATCGGTTCCTTCCCTAATCTCGTATTAATGGACCCAATCACAGACTCTATGAATAATCAATGGCCAGTGGTCTGCAACCGCATCGCTAAGACCTTGAGTGAAGCTGAACTTTTCTAATAAGACACACACATACACTCACACCTAAGGCCCTAATAAGCGCTAATGCACTGTGGGTTGAGAAAACGTCACATGGTTTGTTTGCTGCAGAATGTGAAAGATAAACATGCTGCACGCTGTGTGTGTATGTCTATACTGTATATGTGTGTGCACGGAGAGGAATAGTGTGAAAACGAGAACCTGTCTGTCCTTCTCCACTCTCTCCCGACGCTCAAATGCTGCTTTCCTCCGATGACTCTGTGTGGAAACAACCGCTTTGGCTAATAGCTGCTACATTAGTCTCTTAACCAGCTGGTCATGGCCATTTAGAAATGTTCATTAGGTCGGGGACCAGATAGGTGTGATAGTTCACTCCCCACTGTTGACTGTGGAAAGGCAGAATAAGAGAGGAGGTTGAGAGAGGCAGACAGACAGACAGAAGGAGACAGAGCAAGAGGCAATTTACTGGCCACCATCACGACCAAGTGTTAAAAGCTCCAGATGCAATTATCGTCATATTGCCCTGAATAAGAACCTTGTGCATAATTAGATCTCATTAAGGTCTATGAGTGTTGTTTTAGGGCTCTGAAAGGTTGGATAAGCAGGACTTGATATTATGGGTTATTAATGCTGCAACATCTGGTGCCATTCTGGCAGCAGTCTGACAATCATCTGAATGAGCTAGACAATTCAGTACTGAGCTGATGTTATGGCCATGTAGTAAAATACAATGTGGAATATAAAATTCTCATATATGGATGGAGATATAGATAGATACTGTGGTAATATATAGCTTTATATATGGTATGTGTATGCATGTGAATTTGTTTGTGCTGATGACCAGTCAGAGCGCATTACACACTGCCGAGTGAAACAGCCCTCTGTCGCCGGAAAAGCGATTGATTCTCCATTTCCATATTAATGAGCAGATTTGTTAAGAGCCTGCAGGAGAGGGAGAAAATAACAGGGTCTTCATAGGGCACGACATTTATAAATAAAGCTGATGCAGAGAAAAATGGAAATTAAACCTTTTAGTTTAATAAATTTGAGGCGTCCGCAGCAAAGCGAGCGATTTGCATTTCCATTTGTGGCCAAATAATGAGAGTGCGGGTCCATGATGAGCCTGCTAGTGCTGCTTTTGGGCCTCAAACAGTCAGACAATCACTCCAGCGTGCAGCCCTCCACATCAATGTCATTAGCTCAGGCCTGTTAACTCTGCTACTTGGCTTTCCAAGTTTATTTGGTGAACTAGAGATTCCTATTGTCACTCTGAGTGAGGAATGGAATCGCGCTAAATGTACAATTGATTCACGTCTGTATTTCTTTTGAGTGTATCCCACACTAGATGCATCTATACCTTTTTCTTGAATATTTAACATCCTATATACATGCAGACGTCACTTTAAAATTATGTTTTGTTGTTCTAAAACAACCCTGTCAGAAAGAGTCTCTGTCTTTTGCTTCTCCTCTCTCGTGAACACTTGCACTTAGACATGACACACACACACACACACACACACACACACACACACACACACACACAAAGCATCACTGATTGAATTTATTGGAGAATGGATGTTGACTAGACCACTCCAAGTAGGCTAGATTGTTGTTGTTCCCAGATTGACAGACAGACCCAGAGCGGCTGATTGAAAGTGCCTTTTAGCTTGCTCTCACTGTATATTTGATTTGGCAAAATGGAAGGGGAGTCCAGTCTTTTCCCAGGATGCAAACACAAGTCCCTGTATTTGTGTTGGAGCATGTGTGCTGTTTTATTTGTGTATGCCATGCGTACATTTACCAGTGAATGCTTTAGTAAATGCTGCATAAAATGTACCCCTTTCAGGTATTAATTGAATAATGCAGGTACTCCTCTTGTCAGCCATCAAGTGGGCCTCTTTCTCAGTGGCCTGTGCTGCTCTCCGTGCTTGTGAATTGACTAGATTTATCTGTGTTGTTCCAACCAATGGATGCCATTTGTTCCAAATGTTTGACATAAACATGCAAAGAGCAGAGGCGTGCACTCATAAAATAAGCTTCTAGACTGTTGTTTTACAGCCCAAAGGGACCGATGGGGGGCCTTTCAGCCTATCAAATCATGTGGAGCTCTTGCTGAGCCAACGGTGTGTTAAAGCTCTCTTTCAACCAATGATGTGATGAAAAGGAACAATTGCTGCCATAAAGAAAGAAAGAGGAGAGGGGAGAAAAGGAACACAGAGCGGAGAGACAAAGTGCTCTGGGAGAAGGGACGGCGTAGTTGGAGGAGTGATGTGAAGCGTTCTGCTAAATATGCATACTTATTTTCCATGGTTTTAATGGGGCACATCATTACAGTTTGGAAGTGCCTTATGTCCACTTCTGAACTGTAAAAGATATTCAGCTTTACACCTGCAGAAAAATCCCCATAATAAAGACAATGTTGGCATATGGAGTCTTTACTGGCAGTGCTCTGTGATTTCTAATGCTGTTAAGACAACCGTGGTATTAATGCAGCTTGTAAATAATAGAATAGGTTATCCTTAAAGTTAAATCTAACTTTGATCTTTAAATGGGAAGTTTCACGAAATTAGATTAATCAGAATATCATTGAATTTAAGAGTAGACAGTTTTGCACAGGTTGGAATTCAACTCAGATGTTGTCTATATTGTAGATATTGATTTGACTCTGGTGTGTGTATGTGTGCGCGTCGGTGCACACCTTTTGTGCGCATTGATGTTCGATTTGCTGATTTAGTACCCCTCTAATTTTCCACAGGGTAATATTTGCCCTACCTACTGCCATTTGTTTTTATTATGTGGGTGAATATGTTTGTCTAAGGATATCAATAATCATAAACAAAGCCATGCTGTTCTCACCTCTCCCTCTCTCTACCACTCCCGATACCTTTGTCTCTCACACAAGCCTGCTCTCAGCTCAGACTCTAATCGCGCACAGTTTACATATTTCAATGTGTAATTGGTGAAAAGCAAACATTATCAAACCTGGTTTCTGTCAAACTGTGTGCACACATACAGTACATAACCACACGCACACAAATTCACACACACTGTGCTGTGGCTTGTGCCTCGACTGAGTGTGTGCTCCCCTATTACAGACAGTAATTACCGTCAGTCACCCTGTGTGTCCATAACAAGCCAGCATAATGCCCTAATCAGGCCTGGATTAATCCAACCCTCTCTCTAATCACTCTAAAAGTGATTTATATTGTTTTTCCTGTTCGGAACAAATGAAATCTGTAGCCTAAATTAATACTGGCTTTTCATCACTGGGAAGTTAAAAAGCCAGTAACCATCACATTCTTGTCATTAAGGCTGCGTCTGACGAGACGTGCACACACACACACACACACACACACCTGTTACATATGTATTGAAGTTGGAGAGGGTTATTCCATTAAATAGACAAAGTAATAACATTAGTTTCTGCTGTAAGAAAGGCTTTCAGAACAAGTAAATGGGATCATCAAAGGAATAGCAAAAATTTTATTGCTACTATTTCACACATGACATTACATTACACATCCTACTTTGATTTCATAATTATAAGCAGAAAATGGTTGGTAATAAATTACTTTCACTTGGTACAGTTGTATCAAGTCTTTCTCAAGAAGCCTTTAACGTGTAAATTAAGCACCCGGAGTCTATTGGTCAGCACAGGAATAGTTTTGCAGTGTAATAGAAATAAAGTCATTTTTTATTCTTTTACCAATTATTCTGATGAAATATGCTCTATATCATTCTCTACAAGTCATTTGTCAAATTGCATCAGCTACAATCTTGCAATTTCTTGGTCCCAAGCTTTCATTTAAGATAGCATGCCTCCTATTTTGGTCCATGCTTCCTACTTTGTTTCATTTCCATTGTTAAACAAATCAATTCCAACCCTGACTCACTTCCAACTGTTTTTCATTATTGAGAACGAAGGCCGGACACGACTCGTAACAGAACCCTGAAATTTCCTGCTCACTATTCAGTTTGTGCTTAGAATACAAACCAACTCACAAGACACACATTTAACAAATGCAAATTGTGAGCCAATCTGGTCGAGCTATCTGGGCTCCCGGGTTCCATATTCATTTCCTCCGCCCTACTGTTCACAAACTCCAAAAACAGTCCTGGGGTTAACTTGAAAGGGATAGGAAATGGAGATCTGACAGTGTCCACTGTCTCACTCTCTTTTCTTTTCCTTTATCTCTTTCTCTTCCACACTGTATCTTACCTTTGCTCCCCACGCCTCCCTCACCCCCTCTTCTCCCCTCGGTCCCCTCTCCCCTGTTCTCTTCATGCTGTGTAATTCTCATCTTACACACTCTGTTGGTCTGGACTATGAATAATGCATGGTGTGTGAGAAATCCTCAATCTCATGCTTGGCTCCCAGCGAGCATTACGGAGCTTGCATCTCTATTACAGAGATGAATAGGAGAGAGGGGAATATCACATAGGATGCGCTCTAACTTCATTGTTTGTTTTCAGCATTAAAGCCCCAATCTGGGATTTCTTTAACTACATCTGAGTTATGTATAGAAATGTACAAGGAGAAACTTGCTGATGAAAAATGTCAAAACTTTTACAAACCACTATATCAACAATATAGTTACATTTTTCTTCGGTATCACAGTAAAATAAATATGAACAAGAGCAAACTATTTACAGCTCCAGACCAGATTTAAAATTCATTTACTTGTATGCTGCCAGGCCTTGAAATATAATTTATTTTCAGTTAATCGATTTTTATACAGAACTACTTTAAATTCCACCAAATAATGCTATAAAAACAGTGCTGTAATGCTTTTGCTGTGGTGTGTTTCATTCACCTCCTCTGTGATTTGATTTTATGGAAATGATAAGATGGCAACTGCAGGGACAATGCATTTATAACTACAGGAGTCTGGTTGGGTGCTTGTGTACATGAATCTCTCCATGTGTGTGTTTCACCATTGGCTTTTTGTTGACAGCTGAAATACTGTGAATGCACATAACAAAGCAGAATCAGGTTGCTGCTCACAGAGGACAGAAAAAAAGACACTGTGAGAATAGGTCAGATAAAACTCCATTATGTTCAGTCCACAGTCTCATCACACCAGGAACGAATGGCTGCTTGAACCTTTCTGCAGACATTTTGGGAAGTGTAAATCTGTTGGTGAGTGGCTGAACTATGTTGCTGAACAGTTTCTCTCAAGGTTTTTTTGACCATCTTTTCCAATTTGACGTTAACAGTAGAGATGAGGTTAAAACAGGGGACACTTACAAGAATACAGCTGAGATAAAAACTGTGGAAAAGAGTTTTGTTTCGTCTGGCAACCCCGCTGCTTCTCAAGCGTACACATGAATTCTGTGTGTGAGTGTCTGACTGTAGGTGTGAGCCATGCTATAATGTAGACGCCATGTTTTATGGGGTGTGTACATGTGATAAAAGCACTGAAGAGTTAAAGTGCTTTTCTACCATGCTCAAAGCCATGTGTCAGCACTTGACCACTAAATCCATACAATTCCCTTGAACAGTTTCCCTTCCTCTGATAGTCTATCATTCCTCTGTTTCAGGTGGCTGGCCACTGTGGCTGACAGGGCCGAGTCCTTGAGGAGATCATGTGTCTGTGGAAAGTACAGGAAAAAGCACTGATGTTTGAGCTTTCAAACCAGTGTCCCTGTTGTTGCCCCTTTCCCTCTGTCTCTGCTGTGTTTGCACGTGTCTGTGACAGAGGTCCAAGGCTTGGCACTTACAGCAATACATGATTTTGCATTTGCATTATACCAATACTAATATATTAACCACTCTGTGATCATGAGTGTAGTTTTTTTCTCCTCTGTCGGATGCACTGGAATATGTTTTTTATTCATCACCAATCTTATTTTTCATCTTCATGTTCTGCTTCGCTCAATATTGCACATCGTTTGTAATATAAAGCAGGGACAGAGAGTATTATGAATTAAAAACCTCCCCATTATTCCATGGTGGTGAAATCTTACAGAAATATGCCTCCCATTTTGGTAGACTTGGCTTACTCTTTCTGTCTTTTTCATGCCCGTTTTGGATAAAGCCCAGATGAATCACACTAACGACCCGGGCCCTGTGCTGCAGCGCTGCACTGAAATTAATATCTAAGGAATGGAGATATAGGGCAAATAGATGAGAATAGGATCCTAATATTCACTCTTGGGTACTACGTGCTCATGCACAGACACACACATATATGCACTCACATATACTGCACACAGACCCTGACAGGCAGGCTATTATCCCCCAGCCCAGGCTACCGTAATTGGCTATCGCTTTTTACAAATGTGGCTCTGTCTCACTCGAATATCGGCTCCCATCTCATCAACCGTGTAGGGGTCACCATGTCCGCGTGTGTGAGAGTGTGTATTTGTGGTATATGTGTCTGTATATGTGCATACGTATATATAGGGGTCACTGGTGCGGCAGCCGTTCTCATGTCTCCATTTCACATGCTCATCTGTGTCTGTGCTAAACAAGCCTGTGGATGCTAAGTGTATCAGTGGTGGGCTCCTCTTTAGCTGTGCCGGAGTATTTAGCCATTAGTCTGCTAATAGCATCGAGATCATTCCAACAGTGGATAGTTGATGATGAAATATTAGCTTAGCTCATGCTGTCATTAGTTAGTCTGGGCTTTCCTTGGAGGTCAGGTCCATCTTATATCTAACACTCAGGGATCATGCCCAGTTATTAGGTGGTTGTGCAGATTAATTTCCTAATTTGATATTAAATCAGTTTGTAGACAAACACATTTTTAAACCTCAACAAAGACCACCACAGCTGAGATCTGCAGTTTTTAAAAAAATAATAAAAAAAAATTTAAAAAGATTTTACTTAGCAACAGTTATATTGTGCTGATGTTTATTTGATAGTTGAAGCTGTAGAGGTGAAGAAAACCATTTGTTACGCCATTGATTCACAATGTTAGTGATTACATTTCCTTTTAGTTACCAGGTCAATATAACAGAACACATGTGATAATTCTGCATTGGAAATCAGCATTAGATACAGTCTATAGCTAGTCTATACAGTTACGCCTGTAAACACTTTTCGCTACACAAAAAACAATTGTATAGATTGTTTTAAATGTTAATAAAGTAAATGTTTTGTTCCCTGCTCACTTCAAAAGCATGGACTATTTCATAATTAAGTCTTAAATTAAAAGATGATGCAGTTGTTTTAACTTTTACGTGCCCTGTTAGATAATAAAGTGTCAAGTGTCATAATATCAACTACAACGAGCTCACCACCATGTTGAGGGAAAATATGCTAAAACTGTACCGTCATTACTTATTATCTTTATCAATTTCATTGCTAATACATTACATTAATTAAATATTTACAACCTAAGTTTAACATTAAACAGTGTTTTTAAATTCTGCTAATATCTCACACACATATTTAGAGCATTTAATATGTAAAAATCTGTGCAATTAAACTCTGACACAATTTACTCTGAAAATGCCATGGGGGTAAAAAGCTTTCACACTGACTTAATTGCACAATATGCAAAGGGGGAGATAATGACAGACAATGAAACTAAGGAGTCTGAAAATGACCTACTTATGAATGGGCCGCCTCAAGTTTAACTTTAGGAAGAGTCCCTGAAGTCACAGTGTAATTACGTTCCCACTAGGCGGGGCTCTGGATCTGAAGTTACATCATGCATAATGGGGTGGACTTAAACCTATATTTGAGAAGACAACTGCTTTCCTATCAAACTCTTGCACCTTGTTAATCCTTAACCAATGAATTAACCCTCATTACCAGTGTTGGAATATAGATAGAGTGCTCTCTCTCCTCCTCTTGCTCTGAATCTTCTCCCCTCTGTCCCGTTCTTACCCTCCATCTAGCTTTCTGTGATGAGGGACGTCTGGGGTCAGTGATTTTGTCCCTCATAGTTCCTCCTGAATTCAGATTATTCTGACCTTAGATCAGCCCTTTCAGATGACCACAAAAGCACTTTAAACCCCAACCTATCAAACAGCCAGCTGCTCCCCTCCCACTAAAGCATGCCTCATATCTCTCACCTTGTTTGTCTATCTAACTCTTGTACGAACAGAAGGAACTGTGCATCAAAAAAAGGAAACCATGAGCAAAAAAAAACTCTTCAGCAATGCTTCAATTTCAAATGACACAGTAGAGACAGAGATCTGAGCGCTGGTGTGAGATGAGCTTTATCCTCAGGTGTCGTTTAAACTTGGCCACCTCTAGTCTGTAAATAACATACCTCGGCTCCACTTTGCACACGAGCGTCAAGTGCTCTCTGGAAAGATTGGCGTAGAGGAGTGTGTGTGTGTGTGTGTGTGTGTGTGTGTGTGTGTGTGTGTGTGACACCAGTATATGTACTGTTTAGGCATTTTTTATAAAGCATATGAATCCATCCAGCTCTGAGAATTTGCTCCTGCTGTGAAGGTGCGAGTTTGATTTGTCAGTCTCAAAATCCAATATGTTATAGAACAGAATCTATTAGCTCGCTGCTTTATTCCCCCCAGTGTAATAGAGCTGTTTTCTAATGATAGTAGTTGATTGACACTTGGCACCCAGTTATCGTTCACTGCAACCAGTCTTTTAGATCCTTGGAAAGGAGGTAAACACTTGGTAAAGCACGTGGAAACCATCTACAGAAGAGATGGAACATAAAATTTCACAATTTTTTAATGATATTTGCTGCACTGAGCTGTGTTGCAGCATCTACCGGTGTTTTCCAGTGAGAGGCGGCGTGCTTGTGCTTGTGCATTCAGATGAACGTCCAGTCTTATTGTGTGTGACCTCCGTCTCTCTGGCTGTTTGCTGTCTTGGATAACATTTTGACATTCCAGTCTCCTTTCTCAGACACTGCAATACCTCAGTCTGAGGGTGGATGGGGGGCCCAATGATAAGGCTTCACTCACAATTAGCAGGCAGGAGCAGGGAGGCGAGAGGGGGAAATTGAACTGTCAGAGAGAGAAGAGAAGAGAGGAGGAGTGGAGGAGAGAGAGTAAGGTGGGACTGTGGGGAGTGGGGGTGACCCCATCCTGCAAAATGGAGCCCGTCATAATTTGTTCATTTGGTGCCCATCAGGCTCTACCCTCCCTCTCTAACACTGCTCTGCTGACCTCCCCTCCCTCTCTTTTCACCATTTTTTTTTTCCATCTACCATCTTTCATTTCACCTTCCTGCTTACGCTCTCACCACAGCATCACCTCCGTAGTTTAAACTGTGTTCATTAGCTGAACATTTGATATGATTGTGCTCTCCCTTTAGCTTCAGTGTTATTCTTATTATGAATGCATCAGTTTGTGATTTAAAAAAAAATAAATGTAGGTTTCAAGAGTTGTAAGGACAGAACAAAAGGACCAAGACCAAGGCCTGTGGCCGCCCTGCCTCTCTGTTGAGGTTGTGATGGATGGTAATGTTAATGTTAAATAAGCAGAGAGGCTTTTAGCAGCTCTGTATTTAAATGTCAAATGCTGATGGGCCCTAATGAGATAATACAGCTGAGAGCAATTAGCCTGCTAGGCACAGAGAAGAGTATTCACATCAACACGTGTCCACATACAGTAGGTGTGTATACATTTGAATAATCATATAACCTCTATACTGTGTATTGCTTACTGGAGAAAATAGCTGCCACTTAAAGGGGGAAATAAAGATTACTTCATTTATTTCTTGATTTATGATGATTGATGATTTATTCAAGCACTGTTTTGTTTTGTGTTGTTGCACACTGCTTCAGTTTAATATCAACTGACCTCAAAATGTACAAATAATAAAAAACTCAGAACTCTATGTACCTGTAGTTAAGAACGCGACAAATGATTTCTCCCTCCAACACCATTGAAACTAAAACAAACTTTTTAGATTCTTATCAACTTGTTTGCGAGCATGTCACCACCCTTCAACTTTTTCTTTTAAAGCCCTTTATAAAATGGGGAAATCACTTTATTTTCTCACATATTGTCTTGTTTATGCTTGGTGTCAGAAGAAATGTCTTAAACTACACCTGCAGAAATGTCCAAAGGTGGTTAAAATGTAGTAGTTCACTATGGCTGGGTGAAATTGTAATTGAGTGCCAGAAGGGGCTGATGAAGATGATGGTTTTTTGTAGTTGTTTAACTTAACTTTTGTTTTTGTTACATCTGTTGCAAATGTATAATGGTTTCTTTAAAATGTAAATCAAGTTTTGCCTGAGGAGGTTTTGTGCCTTTATTTTACACGTGTATCTTCACCAGTTGGACTGAGCCGTCAGCACTGATAACACACTATAGATTTTCATCTATTTAAATTTCTTACTCACTCTGTACACAGTACAATAAATGTGAATTGTTATATGTCAGCAAAAGTGTGTGTATGTGTGTGTGTGTGAGAGAGACAGAGAGGATACAGGTGTTGTTAGCAAGCTCTGAAGGTGACTGCTGGTCTCATCCATCAAACAGGCTTTCCTCGGGCTGATCCCTAATGGATCCCCTCAATCAGAGCCGCTCACTGTCAGTCGCAGTGCAACAAAATGAGAAATCAGGCAACTGGTTGCGCAGCCAAGGTTGGGAGTCATATAAAGGGGACAAAGTGATAAAGACCAGCTCGTGTCCAGCCTGTTGATTAGTATTGAGTGATCTCAGCCTTCCAGTCGGTCATGACGGAAACAGGACATCAATCTGGACAAAACTACTTCTTCAACAGCTATAATTTAGCTGTACATTTACAACCTGCAAACCTAACATCAGTGAGAGGTGATGTGGTGGCTACAGTGGCAACTGCATGTCAGCCTTTAATTGTGCTCAGGATCTCAGAATAGTTTTAATAAATCAGTATAATTTGAAAACAAACTATGGGCTAGAGGTTTTGATTTCATTCTGTTTAATATACTGCAGTGATGGAGGTGTAAATGGTAAATGGGCTAAGCCATCTCTGCACTGTAGAAAAAATAGTCCCACACTAATATAGTTACCAAGTGTTAACAGGCTTCACTTTACCGTTGGCCATTAAAATCAGTTATATTCAAACAGAGCATTCACTTTATTCGCCTGTGTCCAGGCTCCTTACTTTGTTAAATGCTAGTTCTGTCCTCCCTTCATGATGATTTGATTTGAGAAGCTAATATACTGAAAGCCTCTTCTTGCTGTTTGTCTCCAGCTCCTCATTGTGCCAGCTTTAAAAGCTCAAAGCCTTTATTACTGAAAAGATCTCTATTAGATTTTGGGGTCCATCAAAATTGTGTTCCACATTTTCCTCAGCGAACACAGAGTGACACGCGTTTGAATTCTGTGAGCCTCTAAAATAGATTCATTATGCAATATATGGCTCCTAAATAGACAGGAAAAAGATGGTGGTTCCTAGGGTAAAATAAAAAACACACTAAAAGTCCTGTTGTCGCATCCACTCACTTAGAGTCACACTTTTCTTATAGTCACTACACACCACAGAGAAGTTTCAGACCTCCTGGCCCATCTTTAAATGGTTTCAACAGATCAAGACTGGATTAACAGCCAGACAACCTAGTCCAGGTTCACTGTGTGACTCTGGGTTTGTAATAGTTTAGTAAGTCACTGTACATGTCAACTAAATACCAAAGGTCTCAAGATGCCTCGTGCAAAGTTAAAGCATCCTAAGGAACCTCAAGTCCAAATTAAACTATTAAACTATTAAACGATTTTCTATTGCCTTTATAAAACCTATTTTTTAAATTAATAAGAATAAAGAATTCAAATGATTCAATTCAAGTTCGTGGACGTACAAATAGGTATATGTTTGTCTGTTGTCGGCAAGAGATTTTAATCAGTTACAGTTTAAACTCAATAATATAACACAAACTAAAAAAAAAAAAAAAAAAAAAGCTAAATAACACATTTCTTTGCTAAAAATAAAAAACAAATTCTGTTTTTTATTTTTATTTTTTTAATTATAGTATATGTTATAACCAGTTTTTCTATTATGTAAAAGTTCAAATCTTTCTCCCAGCTGCCAAGAATAACATTTAATGATGTAGCCCCTATTGATTCATTGTTGGCCTAAAACTCATCACAGAAATTATTCACACAAACAAGTTGTTGGTCAGAAAAACATTTTAGTAATTTTAAATGTGAATATTTTTCTGACGAGACCAGAGAATGGCTACATATGACATTTGTGCTCTGGTTCTGATGTGAATGAAATAACTGATACTGTTAGTAAGTCATGTTCAGCCCATTCATTCTCTGTCCTTGTTACAGGCAGGTACTCCCCTGTTGATGTATATTAATATTGGTGGCCATATTGATTTGGAGGCCTGCACGCAGTCATATATTCAGCTGTCTAGTGGTGGGCTTATCAATCACCATAAGTCAGTGTCCGGCTGGGAACACCAGGGTTGGTGTGAGCACCCATCAGAAATTAATCAGGGAGATTTAATGCAGCCTTCGTCTCTACTGTTTCAACAGTTCATACAGCTCTCACATTATTCTTACAGTGTCATATTTTCTGGTTGAAGTGTAGGTTTCAGGGCAAAATACAACAAATGACAGTACTGGTGATCAGAATACTGCTAAAGAATTTAAGAGTTGTATAAATGTCAAATACAATTTATTTACAATAGCAGAGATTCTACTCAGACTTTAAATACACAGTTAAAGTCTGATTCTGATCTAAGTTCTGATCCCATATTCAATAATATTGAAGATCTTCCCTCCAGCACTGACACAGACAAGGTTTATTAAGGAGACAACTTTCTTTACAACTGTTTGAAGTCGCATAGCGCACTTGCTGTGTCTTTGTTTTACTCTACATGTTCCCGTCTCTCTCTGAAGCTAATGAAGGCTCCTTGGTTACAGTCCATGATTATCATACAGATAGGATCATATCCCATTGATTTTATGCAGATGATCACCTTTCTGTGTACGGAGGGCTGATGGTGGTAGTAATTTACAGAAGAAAATCAATTACCCTTCTCGTCTGCAGGAGTAATTGTTTATTATTTTCCTATTAGACAAACTGTGTTGATCAATGTTATGGAAAGATTGCCTATGAATACTATCAACATAAATAGATTTGCCCTCGACATTAGTACCAGCTTTTCTTTAATGACCTGTACAATGTCAAACCAATGCCACAGGCTGATTTTTAAGCACTGACTGCTGTATATGTGATGGATTGGTGCATTTGGTATGATTGCTATATGAAATGCACAGTATGTGGTACTGCATCAGTGTCTTTCTCTTTTTCTTTGTAAAGAAAAATCTCAACATTTTTACTTTTTCTTAAATAAAAAAGTAAAAAAAAACTCTCCAGACTCTGAAATCACCTGCAAATATACAGACATGTACTTTGTGGACTGATGGCAAGATGAAACAATTACATTTAAAATACTAAGCATGGGATCCTGCATTGGCATAGTTATTTTTTCCTGTGAATGTTTAGTGGATCCCCTGGCCCCGTCTGCAGTCTCTACTATCAGAGTAGATTGATCTAGACACAAACTAATCACTATTACTCTCTAAAGTAATTGGACCAGCCCAGATCACAGAGTAGCAACCGATCGACTGGTCAGGGGATCAATAATCTGATCAGAAGAGGTAGCAGTGGAAAGTAGGAACGCATAGGAAGCACGAGAGATGTTTTGTATTGTAGCAGATCAACTCAGATCAACTGCACAGTTCACACATCACGGTTCTGCCCTTTTTACCTTATTGTTTCCTCTGTCTGCAGAATATCTGCATTGAGAAAGGGCTTAGGCTCATTATAAAGTCTTACACACTTGGACTAGTCCCTTTGAGGCTGACAAAAGGCAAATGTCCATCTCCGAAGGCGTGGTCACGCCTAATGTTGACTTCTACCTGCTTCTTTAAACAAAATTTTTAAATATTTAAATTTTGTTTTCAATATCGTTCTAATTAGTAATTTATGAATTTTTGTCTAACGATTTTTTGTCTAAACAAAAATGAAAATCTTTATTTATTAATGTTTTAATAAAGTTGTAAATCTACCATGACTCTATTTACACTACACTCCTTGCCTCATTTGTCTGCACTGACGAAAGGACTGGTGATCTTCTGAAGTTCTTCCTGTTTTTAGTGTAAGGATACACAGTGTTATAGGTTTTATAGTTGTAGGTTGTATAGTCAATCTTTTCCTAAATATAGATTTAGGGAAAGATTAATCACTTATGAATCAGCTTAACTTTAATCTACATTATTGTAACAGTTAAATCTTTCATTAGGTAAAATACCAAACTTTTTACATTTAAGTTGGACAATAGAAGCTAATGTAGAATTGTATATGTATTTTTGCAATTTAAAAAAACATTTTTTTTACAGACACAACAAGTAATCGAGAACCCGTGAACCCCTCAAACACTGAAACCACACAATCTTCCACTTTCATCCTGTGGATTGTGCATTCTCTCATTAGTACTACTCTCAAGTAGATCAACAATTTGTAGGTGAACCTTTATCTGTTTCGCTAGAAGAAAGGCTTACATTCACAAATAAAAACTGAGCTCTGTGATGAGAGAAATTACAACTGGGAATCCTGTTGTAACCCTGAATAGACCATTACACTTCATGTGGGTTGTCACTCGTTTGTTAAAAGAAACCACATGACCCAGAAGGAACTAACAAATAAACGTGTCTATGCACATAAAACACAGAAATTGCTGGGATCTGCATAAATAACAGGTGATAGTACTGAGCCCCTGTGCCTGATCCGTCAGATCTCACAGAATCCTGGGATCGCTCTCCTCACATTTGGCCTCAGTCATTGCCTCCTCAGCCTATTTAATGGAAAGAGCAGGTGGTCCTAATATTTCATGCATTCAGTGTGTTTGCAACCCTTAGCCCTCGTCTATTCCTCATCCCACTGGAGCCCATTTCTCTTTCATCCACACCGGCCATCGTCCTGCTCTTAGGAGGTTCCTGCTCGGCCAGACAGAACACTGAGCACAGTTCCGGAGCGCTGGCCCTCCTCTCAACGTTCTCATCTCGGCATCTCCCTCGGCACTCCTCTTGTCTCGCTTTCTACTCTCCGCCGCCGCCGCCGCCGCCCCCCACTCTTTCTTTATCTTCTCCTTTCCCTGTTCCTTTTCCCTTCCCTCTCTCTTTCTCTCTCTCTCTGGTTGTTGATTGGGTATCTGAGTGCTTGTGGCAGCTGTGTGTTGTGTGTAATAGAGCAGAGAGGCTAGTCTGAATACAGCGATGGGAGAATTTGTTTATGTGAGAGATGCATAGAGGGAGACAGGTCTCCAGACGCTACGGGCTCTCTCTTGCTGTCATCCTGCATTCAGGACCTGACAGGAGATCTGAGATGGCCAAATATGCCAGACGCTTGCCCCAAATCCCCAAGCTACTGCCCGCAATCCAACCGATCTGTGTTTGTGTTTATTCAGATTTGACAGAATGATTCTGTGTGTGTGTGTGTGTGCATGTGTCTCCAGGATAGCATCCTTGATCAGATTCCCCTGCCACAGGCTTGGTCCAGGGTCCATTACCACTGAGCTATAGAGGGGAGAAAGTCTACCAACTATTCTCTCTTTATCCCATCCCTGTGATCTCTTTCGCTTTCTCTGATACGTTAAGTCTGTTCAGTGGGGCAAAGATTTAGCTTCCATTGCTGGTCTGAGATGTGTGTCCGGCTCAAACAGCTCATTTAGTGTTTTCATTCCCCTCTCCTTGGTGGATTTGTAGTTGCATTTGTTTTTGAATGTTTGCAGCACTTTGTCCAACTTAACGTTGTCACCTCAAGCTCACATCCTCGGGGACTATTTTGTCTTTCTGTCACCGTGATGTGCAGCGATGTGTTATTCAGATCAAGTGTTTCAATTGAATAAGCTCTGCTTTTTGGTTCATACTTGATAGACTAGCAGGAATACACTGTTTGATGCAGCACTCTACTTCCAAAATAAAAACAAACGAATGTATTAGAATAATATACTTAAAGAAGAGACACTAAAGCACAATTACTGAAACTTGAATTTCCTATTAGAATCCGTGCTTCCATCAGTACATCTTGACTAAAACGTGAAGACTGCGTTCTCAGAGCAGACACAGTCGGCATGCTGTGGCCTTTTAACTGCCTTCAGCAATCACATTTGATGCTCTTTAATTATCCAACACTTCCCCTCCTTATGCCATGCTGCCTTCTTCCTGCTCAGCGGCAGAGATGGTGGTGCGTTTGCTTACCACTCTGCCTCGCCTAAGTGTTCGCCTGCATGTAAATTAATCTTGATTCACTTTACCCTGCCCTGCTGAGTGCTACAAATTACCCTATAGCAACAAAACAGCACAAGTGAAAAAAGCCAAATCGCTGCACTTGATAGGCTGTTGCTCCTGTGTTTTATGCTATTACATTAGGGCCACATAATGAATGCTCTCTTGTGAAAAGTAGTGTGTTGTAGGTTTTTAATTCATCCTGAACGGGGAATGTTTGTGCATCTCTCTCTCTCTCTCTCTCTCTCTCTCTCTCTCTCTCTCTCTCTCTCTCTCTCTCTCTCTCTCTCTCTCTCTCTCTCTCGCTGTGCCTGTCTCTATGTGTTTCTCTGGAAGAAGCTTTAATGAAGGAGGCCTTGCTGGGGTAACCGCGAAGCGTACATTCACTCACAGTGCCCCCTCCTCCCAAACGTCAGCATCCATCATTCCATTTACAGGAGCTTGACAAAATTAGCTGCCTTTGTGCCGTAGTCACTCTAATTGGCCCAGGAAGAAAACAGGCTTTTGACACAAACACAGGCAACACTTTCACTTACTGCAGCACTTGTCTCTCTGTGGATGTTAATGTGAAAGAGGTTTAGGTTTTAATTCACCAGAACAGAATTGGCTGCGGCTTGAGTGCTTTGTTTTCTACCCTGACTGCTCTTCACAAATTTCCCTGCCGTATTTTATTGCTTTTAAAACACAGTTTTATGTTCTTTCTTCACTGATGGATGTTCACCCGGTACTTACTTCCTTGTCTGGTGAGAGCACGTCTCTTAAGAAGACAGTCTTTGTTCTGTCATCATGGCCGAACGCAACTTTTATTTGCTGTGTTTAATCTCAGCGTATTAGTCAAATATCCCACTGCATATGAAATAACCTTCACTATTGACAAAGCAAGGGCACTCACTGGTCTTGTGTGTGTGTTTGTGTGTGTAAATCAATGACAGTGAATGGGAGGAACCCCTCTACAAACCCTCATCTTTCATCTTGAATAACCGATATCATAAACAGACGCTACTCATCAATCTCACCTGTGTTCCCGATACAGAGATGGGAGGCAGGCCTATTTCCCTCTCTTTCTGCAGACCTGATGACATTTTCTAAATTGCCCTATGCCTGTGTGTGTCTGTGTGTATATATATACAGTATCTGTAACTGTATACACACACACACACACAGCACAATGTGTCTAGATGCCTGATGTTTGGTCTTGGTAAACCTGTTGCTGTTTGTTTGTATCTCATTAATATTGTAGATCAATCTGAAGTCAGTAGACAGTTTGATTTCCTTAGTGATCTTTGCCTTTCTTTTCTTTCTTTTTTTTTGCAGTTGTCTGTGACAGCATCCCTGCACCTCCATAACGGACCACAGAGGGGCAGTGCAGCAGTTTGCAGCTGCTGTGGACCAGGAGAGAAAATGAAATAAAAGTGGGGATAAATCAGGAAAACCAGCACACATGAAGAAGAGGTAAAGGGTGAATTATGTTTAATGATGTCATTTGGAGAGGAGTGCGCTATATTATAACAAATGATAAAAGTGTGTTTTAATGAGTAGTCATAAAGACTCAGTAGACAATCTTATTCAATAGATCTCACAATTGGCTTGCAAGGTTCCTCAGGGTTGAAAAAGAAGCAAAGTGACTTATCACTTACCACTTCTGCATGTGTCTGTGCGTGCGTGTATGTATGGCCCAAGGTCATTGTAAACATTGTACATCACCAGCCTTAGGCAACAGAGATAATCCTTGGATAAATAATAGATGGAGAATATAAATCTATTAGCCAGAGCAAGACATCCCCTTCGAAAGGGGGATTACCCAACAAAGACCCTGCTGCATGAGTGCCTGTCTGTCTTTCGCTATAAAGGTGAAGGTACAGATAAAACACGACGCAATATGATTTCAAGTAATCAAAGCACATTTATTAGCGCAGTCCCATCACCCACAACATGCCTTCCAACCTTCTGTCTTTAATCGTTTTACTTGACTGACATACTGCGCGCTAATTTCTCACAGAAAATAAGAAAATGTGATTGTGATTAAAAGGCTCTTTTACTAAAGCGATTCAAGTTTAAACAGTGCTCAATGAAGTGTTCTCCAGCCAACTGTTCCTTTCTGAACTAAAACTAAACAAAGTTCCCAGCTACTGCAACAACAAAGAGTGCCACAGCAATTAGTTGGTAACAATTAAATATCATTATGTTGTAATTAATCTGCACACAATTCATTAAATGCTAATTCCATATGAATATCGGGAGAGAGGAATGCCATCAATATGCTGCTTTAATGAGAATGTGATTGACAGCGTGCTGAAATTGAGAGTTTTTGTATAGGATGACACAACCTCTGTGTGTGTGTGTGTGTGTGTACCTCAGTATGTGCAAAGTGGATCATCTTAAGTGTGCAAAGATAAACTCCCCTCTGTCTCTTGATGGTAATTAAGTTAGCTCCCTGTGGGGTTGGTGGTATGGTCAGGTTGGGGAAAGCGAGTAGGGGGGCATGATCTGTGCTAATTGTTGTACACGAGAGCCTGTTTTGGCTCTGCGGGGCCCCTGGACTTGGGTGTGTGTGTGTGTGTTTGTAAGAGGTGTGAAACTGAATGGAGCCATATGACTTAGGGTCACACCCTGACTGCCGTTGCTATGATACAGCATCTGAAGCGTCATGGAAGGGTGGTGCTGGGGTACTCCATCTTCAGCCATCCTCCACCCCGATCCTGCTTCCTCCCCTCTGTCCCACTCCTTTCACATCCCCCTGGGGTTTGGTTCAATGGGCTGTGCTGACAGGGGCTGAATGGTTTGGGGTGACAGGGGGGTGGTGTCCTATTTGTCCCTAAATGCTTCTCTATAGACCCCTGATAATAGACTGGCTGCCTGGTCCCCTACCCCACCCGTCGCACCAAACCTCTGCTGCCTCATCCGCCACCTTCACCCACTCTGTCTCTGTCTCCCTGTCTCATTGTCCCCCCCTCATCCCCTGTGTCTCGCTTTCCTCCCTATCATGTCTCCTTCTCTTCCCATCTCTTTCTCTGTCCCTCTTTCTCTCTTTCTGCTGCTGCACTTCCTCAGGTGTAGCTGTGTTGGTCTCAGCTCTCTGATGTATAAGTATTCTTTGCTCCTTGTTATACTGTCCGTGTGTTGCATTAGAGTGTGAGTGGTGTACATGTAAATACATAAGGTCACTGCTTATTACTCACCTCTCCAGCTCCTCGGCATTGTCCGCAGGTCCGGCTCTGCCAGTGTTAACAGGAGCTGTGTTTGATGTTGCTCTTTCATGCTTTGTTTGGAGATGTAGCTGTAGCTACCTTTGATGATGGAAGGCTTGTTAGACTGTGACAAACACGAGGAAGTAAGCCATAGCCTTTGTTAATGACTCTTGATTTGTGATCAAAAAATAACGATAAGGCAATAAATGTGATGTAAGCAAAAGCATTGAAAAGGATACAAAGGCCAAGATGTCCCCCTTCAAGCATGTGGTTCTGCTTAGAAGATTCACAGCATCTGATGTTTTTGTGTGCTTTTGTGTACACTGTTTACTAATCTGAGAGTGCATGAGTGCATGCTTGATTTTATGTAAGCTTGTGTGTATTTGTGTTCACACCCCTGTGTCTATGTGTGAGCATGCTCGCCCGTGTTAGAGGTCAGGAGTGAAGATGTTACCCTCTGGTCATTCATCACGAACGTGACACGCTCTCCCCTGCGCTCCGGTACGCAGAGGCAATGTTTTATAAAAGAATAACACGTCAGCGGGCGCCCACCAGCCATCCATTACCACCCTGTGCATCCTGCAAAGACGTACAATGGACTCATAGATTCCATACAGTCACTGCGCATAGTACTTGTCTGCATAGACTCTTATGGTACTTCCTTTTTCTGTTTTGCAGGGAAATTCTGACTTTCACGTTGTGTTTTTGTTGTCCTGCATAAGGGAACTGATTATTGAAGGATATGGAATAAGGTACAGTCAATTTAAGGCAGGAGGCCCAGTATACAGAGGCAGAGCTGCTTTATGGGGTTTGAACTCCCAAGTTGTTGAGGACTGGAGGGAAAATGTCTTAATCTTCACTCGCTCTCTCTCACACACACACACACACACACACACACGAGTTAAGGCTGTCCTTACATGGCTCATCACTCATAGCTGACAACAGCTGCTACTACTACTGCTAGACCGACACACATTTAAGGATATCATCTTAATCAACAATAAAGAATCTAGAAAAATCACAAAACAGAAACAAATCACTAATATGTTTCTACTTCACTGAAAACCCAACAAGTACAAGTACTCAAACATATCACATTTATTTTTAAGATTTATTTAGAATTTATTAGTATCATTATTAAGATTATAAGTCCATTCCATATTTTTTGTCTGACACAAATAATAACTAAATAACTAGCTTACACATTACAATTTGTATAATTCTTTATTAAATAAAGTGTAAAATTGTCTCTATGCTATTTCAGGTTTCAGAATTAAAACATATTGAAATGATGTGAGCTGACGATCCAGATCCACCTAAACTTAACACTCCCATCTCAGTTTGTAGTTCCAATAATGAACACAAAAATAGCAGAAAAGAAATTAAACTACTTGAATCATTGTGAAAATATAAATGTAGTTTACAGTGAATACCAGAATGTTGCTGTAAAATGTAGTTACACTACTCGTTTACTTACATCTGATTCTCTGCTCTCTTTATCACTCAACATAGAAAATATGATCTGATCATGCAAAATACATCCCTGCATTACACCTGATGTAAAGAAACATTTACAACTGTAAAGATTGAGATTTAACTCTGTTTATCTAGTTTTGGAGTGATAGCAGTTTCCAGTGATGATTTTTTTTTTTTTTTTTTTTTGTAGAGTGCTTTCCCTTTTGTTTGCATTTACATTGCAGTTTGTGCCTCTGGGTCATCAGTATTTTGGATGCGACAGCTTGTGCTGTGTAAGACAGAACAAGTTGAGGACGTTGTGAGTTATAGAGCTCTTAGACCAGTTTACGAGGACTATTATCTTTCAGTTAGTCTCAGTTTTATGTGCATTTTCTCTGGGCTGGTCTGGAACCATCAATTTAATGCTTTCATAAAGCAAGGTTAGATAGCACTGAATCAAACAGAACACTCGCTGACACTCTCCTCTGCTTTAGAGCTAAAGTCACAAAGAGGAGACGAGAGAAGACGACGAGGAGAGGTGATGAAAGATGGAAAGACAGTTTTAGGACGTCTTTTTAAAGCCAATTTAGAACAAAAGTTTTGTTTCTAGTCGCAATAACAATTTTATATGTAGTCCCACAAATATAATTCACCCCGTCCATTTCAGTGTCTGTTGCGTGGACACTTGCTCTGACATGTCTCTGTATTCATGTATCAAATAGGCTTGTTTTGTGAGGCACATATTTTGTGGCACTTATTGCCTGTTTTATAGCGGGCCATTCTTTTCGTGATGTTGCTCTATCACCTGCTGTTTCCTGTCAGCAGTCTGAGCCACAAAGACTTTGTCGTTAGCTCAAACATGTACGAAGTACAGTGTATTCACTCCAATTCTAATAACGTGAAGGAATCGATACGGGTTGAAAACCAAGTGTGCTTGTAGACGCCACACAGTTTTTCAAGCAGGCATTCAATAAGAGTCTGATTCCATTTCACCTCATTTATGAGCTGCGTGTGTGTGTGAGTCTGTGTTTGTGTGTGTAATCCATCTGCTCTAGTGTGACACCTTAATTTTGAATGCTGGCAGAGACACAGCAGGCCAAGAGAACCAATGGATGAGAGAATGAGGGAACACGGGGAAGAGAAATGAGGAAACGGCAAAAAAAATAAATAAAGAAAAGGAAGAAAAAAAAGCTAAAGAGACACAAGTAGAGATATTGTTGCTTTGTTTGTGGGAGTTGTGTGTCTGAGGATGCAGTGCCAGCTCTCCCTGACAAAGCAGAGGAGATTTATCGCCTCCAGTGGAACCTTACACCCTGACAATGAGAATGTGAGACTCCCTCCGACACACACGCACACACACATTAACACAGATGTACCCTGATGTGTTGACTGTGTGTGTTGTGACAGGCATGGTGGTGCAGGCTGCAGGTCCTTTTGTCTGGCTTTGACGAGCATGTCATTAGCAGAGACGAGGAGAGACAGTGGGCCTCATCAGTATTTAAATAGTCTGACATCTCTGCCACCGCATATCTGCAGTTCTTTCCTGTTCTCCTCCTTTCCTGCTTGTCTTCTTTCGGTCCTTTTATCGCTTCTCTCCATCTACTTATCTTCTATCCATCCTTCTTCCACTAGGTTGCCCTCATGCTCTGTCAGTTTCTTTTTCTGGTCTTTATTTCTGGGACTGTGTAATTTATTCCCTTTTTATTCTTTGTTTTACCTCAGTGTGTGTTGGGATTTGTCACAGAGTGTTACCTGCTGTGCCTGACTACTTGGTGTAAAGTATTAGATTCTCTTTACTTTGGCTGCACTGAGTGACTTTTTGGCTCTGGTGAAAATCAGCATGGCAACAAGCCAAAGGCTAAATCTGAGTTCAAAATTCTCCTAAATCTTTCTAGCCATGTTGAAATGAGAACAGCTATATCTTTGTCTATACCAATATGCCCAAAAGGTGCTCTTGCTGCAGCAGCAGGTGAAAGTCTCTGACAGCAGCCTTGCTCATGTGTAAGCTACTCACCAGAGTGGTGAGACTCTTTGTGCAAAGAAGTACTCAAACGTACAGGAGAACAGAAAGGGGGAAAAAAAAAAACACAAGTCAGGACAGGCTTAATTGTGATTCTGATTTGAATGAGAAAGCACCTTAATAAAAGAGCCATCGCAGGCAGAGAGGTAAAAGGTTTTACCTTTAACAAGCGCTGCACTAAAACAACTCTGACTCTGAAGAGGTGTGCTCTGAAAGGCATGTATAAAGCTCTTTGTAAGTGTCTGCTTAAGAGTGTGTGTTTAGCATTTGTACATGTGTTTGTACGTGTGCATGCCACACATACACACACACACACACACACATAGACTGACACACACATGCAGGGGTGATTTATTCCAAGCACAGGGCAGGTAAATTGAAGCAGGCCTTTCAGGTTGGTTTTCAGCTCCAGGTCTAATGAGAGCAGCGTTTCCCGTCTCTCCAAACAATGCGCTCCTGTCTCTTAAGAGCCCTTCCACCCGCCTGCAGCCTAGCCACACTACATTAGATCTGTGGCCTGCAGCAGCCACTACAGTGAAAGGCCTCAGGCTCTGAAATGGCTGTTTGATTCTCTCCCTGCTTTCCCTCTAAATGAATGATTTATTGGCTGTCAATGAGGAGGCCAAGCGTAATGGACAAAAGCAGCACTGCAGAGCCCCAGTCAAGAGGATGTTGTTGTGGATGTTCTCTTTGAGGATCTCCCTACATCTGTCTGAAACTGTAATGAAGAGTAAACACCCTTGCTAGTGTCAGACCAAAGATAGTTAAGCTGCATTAGGAATCGTATGACTTCAAGTTGAATGTTGACATGTTGCACCTTTTAGCACTTAATAGAAACTTTATTTTTTTCATCTAATTCAGTTTTTGAAAATGACACTGACTCTAGCATTTCTTATAAATTGGCACCAGTCAGACATATTCAGATTTTACATTGTTTGCCATTTACCAACAATTTAAGTGAGCACTTCACCTTCACACCTCAAAGTTCCCTTCACAAAATGCTTAATTTCACAGGCACACATGCAGGATGATGTATCAGACACACAAGTTCCTTCTGCTAGTGCACAGCTTCAATCAATTCATACCGCTGAGTAAACTACCACACACACTGTGACTGGAGCGGCCGAAGGCGGCAGTGGAAACATGTTATTTAAAATCCCCACTGCTTTTGTTCTCGCAAAAGGGGACATTAACACGCACTCGTCCTTTGGCCTCTGCTTGTCATCCAAACGGCTAATTTCTGCAGATCCCTCTAATCCCCCAGAAGAGACAGCAGGGCTCCAGGCCAGCAGGGACCAGGGCCTCAGAGGCCGGCTGCTAGAATAGAGTCGATGGGTGCTTTTAGAATTGACGTTCTAAAACGTGCCTTTGTTTGCATCGTGCTCCCTGGTGTCCCGCCTTTCAGCAGGTCTAATGATAAGTGACAGGCCATTAATTGAAGCTCTTTAGGAAGCCATCATCAGACACACATCTGATCCTTCTCCACAGAGACCAGCAGAACAGTATGGCAGCAGAGACATGAGGAAGTTGTTGGGTTAGGTTGCTTAATGTGTTTGATTTTATTGGTGCTTGTAAAACAGTGGGTTTAAAAAAAAAATCGAAGAGTGAGAATCTGACTGGCTGGAAAATATTTTTATGTCTCTTCGGCCTAATAACAAACTGCTTCTTGTGTCTCCCGTGACAGTACAAATATGGATCAATTAAGTTTAATGTTGGTAATTTAAAAAAGTTATGCTGCATGTGGATCCGTCTTAATTTATTGTAGTCACAAATATATGAAGAACTTTTATTTGACTTCTTTCGTCACTACTTTTTTCATCTTTGTTAAACAGGCATTTTTTATTTCATTTTTTGTTATTTAATTCTTTAAAATACATGAATACATTCTTTAAATGTATTTTTATAAACCTTACAAGATGCAAAAAGTTAAAGCAGAGTTGTAAGCACTACTTTATTCTGTGTAGCAGAGCAGAGTATTTAGTCCAAACCAAATATGCTGCAGCACAGTATTGTTCCATTAACTCTTTTTATTTTGTTTTGAATGTGTGTTTTCACAACATGACATTCTCCAGAGCAAATAAACACCAGACGTGTTCGACTCTCACTGCCATGGTCTGGAAATTGCTTCAACTGCTAAAATAGACGTAGTAAAAAAAAATATTCATCATATGGGCTTACTGAGATCTTTATCAGAAAATGAGTGGAGGAATATTACAATGCAATTGTACCTATATCATAATAAAAAACATACATTTAATGGAACAGGCACCAGGAAATGATATAAGGTATTGGGAAAGGATGTGAGTGCGTGATGTCAGTGGATGTTTTTTCACCTACTGGTTTGTTAGATGGTAGAATGGTGAGTACATTTAGAAATTGAATGTTTTCAATTTGTTTCTGTAGGAACAGATAATGAATATGTGTAAACACAAATCCACCACAATACCCTGATAATATTGCATATTTTTGACCCATTCGGTTCATTTTAGTTTTATTTATCTGTCTTAAGAAGAGTCTTTGCTCTCTGATCGAAACATTTCTCATCAAATAACATCATGAGATGTAAACATTAAAGAAGCTGTAGACCTTAAAAACAACAATGTTATTCATAAAGAACACAATCATCTCCCCAGTGACCATATCATAATCTACAAGGTCAGAACTGTCAGTGGCCACAATAAATAGCCCAAATAATCTCGACTCCTGAACTGAAACCTTCATTGAATTTATTCTACATCCCCAAGTCGAGTCATCCAGCTACAGTTCATTCCCCTCCAACCAATTTACCATCTGTGCATCTCTCCATCTTCTCCCTAAAACAGGGAAGGAAACAGTTGTCGCTGTTTGGGTTTTAGGGGCTAAATGATGTCGCTAATCACCAGCTTTTAGTGGGGCTGATTTATGGAAGGGACATGAATTGTTATAGGCTGACTTATATATATGCGTGTGTGTGTGTGTGTGTGTGTGTGTGTGTGTGTTTGGGTAGGTGTCAGAGAGGCAGCCTGTGGGATAGGCTAAATAGTCCTATTATTTATCGTCTCAGAGCGGCCTCTCTGAACGGAAGAGCGGCTCTCCAAATTGAAATATAGCTGAGTTTACCCTTCTGATTACCGCAGTAGTTTACTCCCAGAGCCCAAGGAGATCATTAAACAATGGCCGCCACTAGCAACTCAGCAACCCATTATGGTCGAGGATAAATGCTCAGACTGAGACATAGCTAACCCTGCTGACGGACAATAAGTGTGCCTCGCAGGCATCTTTTTTTTTTCCTACTCAACCCTACATGAGTTGTTTTCTCGACCCAGGCTGGCATCAAAACCGCAGCATTTATGTCTTGACTGATATGGATTTCTGTGAGAAAGATTCATTGTTCTCTAGACGAGAGGAGGCACTCAAAATCCCAGCTAATGGGTAAAGCCATTCTACAGAACAAACTGGCCAGCTAATGTTGTGACAAGCACTGTAATTAGTTCAAAACTCAAACAAGATGATTAAAATATGGAAATTGATTATGAACAAACACTGAGCACAGACGAGTGCCTTACTGTTCTTACACATTGTCCAGCTGAATTAGTTTAATTTTGGAGTCACCGAGACAAGATATTTAAAACTGAAGCAGTTAAATAAAGGTCACTAGTCATTTCATTCAGTTATTATTTCCAATTATTAGCAAACATTTTGTGTATTGTCAGGAAGAAATGCTGTATGAGCATCTAAAGAGTTAAGAGCAGTCTGTCAGACAGTTTGGATGTGAGAAAAATGGGTTATCTCAGTGGAACCATGTCTCATTCTATCCCAGTCATCACCATCACCTAGCATTTCCACAATGACCTTTGCAGGCTTGATGTTGGTCGGGGGTTGCAGGCTGAGTCCTTCACACGCTGCTGCTCTGATTACCGCAACATCTGTAACATAAACAGTAGAGCAGGGCATCAGCACAGCAGACCTAACAGCCATGACAATGAAGTGACAGTGTCAGCTCAAGACAAGATGACAATGATGTTTCTGTCTCACTGTGTTGATTATGCACTGTACAGTGTGTCTCATAGAGCTAGAGACTGTTCTGGATAAATGTGGTATGAAGCTCCAGCGTACATCATGGCAGCTTTTTATGTCACAAAATTAAACCTTGACCTATGATTACTTCCATGATTAATAGGAACTGCACAAAAACATTTCTGATAGGACCGTGGCGCAGTCTGGGTTGTGCTGCAACATGTTACCCCCTGAGATGTCTGAAGCTTTATTAGAAATTAGTATGTATGTCAGTACACAAGTCAGCCAGGACCAGCTGGAGAATCGTCGCCAGTAATAATCAGCCTTATTCGATAATAGCAGGGTAAGAGAAAAATAGGCTTGCATACTGCTGAAACTGGAGCTAATATGATGAGTTGGCTCTGGAGAGGCATTTTATTGAAGTACTGAATGGAAGGTTGGAGCTTTGTGAAATTAGCAACGTGTTATTTAGGTGCTGTAAAGTAAAACTGCTCGTGAACTTCATGAGCGTGAACAGCTTATGAAACTTCACGCAAAAAGGTGAAATGATTCACGGGGAAAATCATGTTGTTGTTCAACATGCACAGACGTCAGTTAAGAAAAGCAGCAGATTAGTGCTGTTGAGTGGGTCTACATCTCTCCCGTGTAGCAGCCTGTTTTTGTGGCTGTTGTTGCTGTCTGTCCTAACGCATTTACCTTAAGCCATCAGCACTCATTAAATGCCTGCTGGTGCAGGGAAACAAAAGGCTGCCTGGCGAGCCAATATGCGCCACTGACACATCAGCCAATCCCCAGACGGTCTGCAGAGCCTGGCTGCGCCACGGAATTCTCAAACATATTTTTCTAATTTATGGATGGATAATAAATCAACATTAAGGCTTGGACAACGAGTTATACATCAGAGAGAGATGGCTGCAAACTGGGCCACAACGCAGCAGAGGAGACCAGGCGCACATCTGCACTAAAGTCACACTGTGTATGTGCATGTGTGTATGTTGTGTGTCTGTGTGTAATTATGTGCAAATATGCATGTGTCTTTGCTGCCAAACACGGTTTAATTTCAATCCCTAAGTTGGTGGAGACGCAAACATTTTTAATGTCACTGCTTAGAGGTGGCGAGTGTGAATATTATGAATAGGAAATAAGACCATTAGGATTTACTACTGGAGGGATGGAGCTTTAAATGCTTCATAAAATTTAACACTGTGAAATATGCACGCGTTTGCATTTTAATGCCCATGAATTGGCCTTTCGCTGATGTGGTAGGTCACTGGTTCTATACTGGGCCTATGTGCTTGAGTCCTGCATTTAGTAGCCAGGGTTTAGGGATGACTCCTACGAATCCCAGTGGCGACTGACTTTGTGTCGCTATCTTTGTTCTTCTCAGTGACAAGAGTGCACAATTTTTATTTTTTGGAAAGTATTCCAATTATATAACTGTATAATATTATTATAGTAAGTAATATATTATTAATCATATATTCATTAACTATTTATATTCCTCGTGGCAAAATGACACCAACATGTAGGCTGATCCAGCTCCAGTCTGGATAATTTAGGAGGAGCAGCTTTTGTTTCTAGTTGTTTTTAATTTTGTCCGACTTCTATGTTCAGCACCATGGACAGCATAAACAGGAATTAGGACACAGAATCTAAAGTGATAATTAAAAAAATACTGTTGATACATTTTTTAGTATTTAGTATTGATTGATTACTTTACTGATAATGTTTCCTTACATTTGTAAATGTAGACATTTTCTCTTCTGCTCCCATGTCACCATCACAGCACTGATGATTGTTCTTGTTGCTGACACTCTCTCTCCGTGTTGTTGTTCTTACTTTGTTAAGCGTTTGATGATCGTGCGGCTATGCTGGAGCTCCACTCTAAAATTATTAGCCCTAATCATTCATTAACCTCCATTAGACTGATAGGAGGGTAAACCTAACGCCTGATTACACTCTCAATGTGTGTGTGTGTGTGTGTGTGTGTGTGTGGGCACAACATTGTGTGTCTCTGTCTGTGTGTGCACACGTGCACCGTGTGAAGAGATGGGTGAAAGATGTATCCTGTACATTTCTACGCACACTGCACCTTTATTTATTGTATTGATAAACAGTTAAACAGTTTCCGTGTGTGTGTGCGTGTGTGTGAGTGTGTGTGCAGTGGAGAAGGTTTGTCATTCATTACAGTGGAGCACAATCAGAACTAAACTAGCCATGGCGGCCTGACTCATTATAAGCTGAAGGTTTATTTAAAACCTCACACTGCCTCATTCCCAATCCACTCACCGCCATATGCATACAGTAATTACACAAGTGAGGAGGAGGAGAAGGTTAGTGAGCTGCTGCTGTGTGTGTGTGTGTGTGTGTGTGTGTGTGTGTGTGTGTGTGTGTGTGTGTGTGTGTGTGTGTGTGTGTGTGTGTGTGTGTGTGTATGTGTGTGTGTTTTGTTGTGTGTGAGTAAAAGAGAGAGAGCGAGTGAGTTTGCAAGCCTGTGCGTATGATTATTTTTCATTCCATGTTTCGCCTGAGTTCTGCCCCTATAACTGAGGATCTAATCAATCTGCCGGCTATTAAGTTTGTTAATTGATAATGCATACTAATTAGGCCTGGCTCCGTTACCACAGCGACGAGGAGAAGGTGATTGTAGGCAGGAGTCCAAATGGACTTTTAAAGCAGGGAGCGTGAGTTAGGAGCCATCAAGTCCGTACATGTACACGCTTATGGTGCCAACACACACATATACTCAGCAAGCTGTGATGACTCATGTCGTCATATGAACATAATTATATGAAATTGTTTGGGAAAACTTGTGATAAAAGATATATTTTACTTTCTCAGTGTTCAGTAGGGGAGTTAAACACACATTCAAACCTTTAATTAGCAAACTGTGATGTTGCTGTAAGCAGATGTAAGGACGTTTCTAAATGCAAACATTTTATTTGTGTTAATGTTTTGTTGATTTGTTTTAAGCCATTAATGGGAGCAATTTTAGTACTGCCCATTTCTATATACCTTATTTCAGTCTCTTTTTGGCTCTTAGAAAATGAAAAGAATGATTTAAATACTTCGCTTGTACTTTACTTGAGTGTTTTGTTAGTATTATTAGTGATAATAACTGAGTAATTTAATAATAATAATCACATAACAGCCATTTTCTTATATCATGAGTAGTTTTACTCTTGATACTTTAAGTGTATTTTAATACCTACTTACTTTTACCTAAATTACATTTTAAATGCAGCACTTTCACCTCCGATGGAGTATTTTATATTGCACTACTGTTACTTATTTACTACTACTAAATTATTAATTTACCATTAATAAATCCTTTGGAACCACTTTCAGCCAAAGCACACACTAAAAAGAAACACCAAAAGACATCCAGTACAATAAACCACCATTTGTAACCCACGTTGCACTGACAGTTCAGATCAGACAAATCTAACATTAATGGCATCATAATTGGCCACAAAGCAAATTCATCTTACATTATTCTTAAGACTAATGGAACAAAACTGATTTTAATTGCAAAACAGCCAATTCTCTGTCTTCAATCTGTGCTGTGTAATGTCTTAGATTAAGTGCTTTCTGTTTGTCTAGCTCTGAGCCTCTCCATTTTTTTTATTCCTGTTTTAGTGAAATTTGGACACACACACACACACACACACACACACACACACACACTCTGCTACATTCACCTGCACGCATACCATTCATCACCGACCTCAAGACCCTGAATTATTATCTCTGTTCAAGGTCAAGGAGATGCAGCAGGTAAATTGAAGTCTGAGTGGTCGGAGGGGTTTGATCTCTCTGTTCTCCGTTACTTATTTATAAGGATAAAGGCAGAAAAAGGCAACTGTTTTATTTGTATTGCAGTGATAATAGAGATGTTTCCTTGGTTTATCTTTTATTGTTACATAAAATCTCATTCCCTCTGTCCTGGGTCACTTCCTGCTGTACAACAGGAAGTAGTTCCTTTGGATTTCCTCTGTGTATGTTGTTTCCAGCATGTGCATGTTCAGCAGAAACAATAACAGTACTCTGGACTTGATTGTCTATTAGAAAACTGCTTGGATGTTACTGTGCAGAGGAGGATATTACCCTCATTACCTCGTGATGAAGAGCTCAGGAGATGGTCATATCACTGATTTATCCTGCCTGCTTTGTCTGTGTGACTGATGGTGTTGCACACACAGGCCAATCCCTCATCAAAGTATTCAGTCTTTGACAGCTTGGAATTCATAAACGAACCAAAACATTTTGGGGAAGATTAAATCGCCGGCACAAAACACTTTAATTGAGTCATCTGTATATTTAGAGTTGCTCTCATTTAGATGTTTTGGGGTTTGTATCTCATCCGCTGTGTGTAAATTTCTGTCAGAGCTTCATGGCTTTGTGTGTAAATGTGAAGTTCTGCTATGCCCTCTTCCCCCTTCCTTCAGCTTCTTATTAGTTTCTTTTTCTTGCTGCCTCTCATCACCCTCTCATACTCTGTGTTTCTCCAAATGTGCATGTGTTGCATGCTCTGTGTCTGCATGTGTGTGTGTATTCGCTGAGAACACGACTGCATGCACATGTGTATTTGTTTCTCTGCAAGCACTCCATGCATGTGTGCGTGCGTGCTTGCGTATGTGTCTGTGTGTGTTGGGGGGGGTGTGTGTGGGGTGGGCTGGAGGGGGGCAGAGCAGCCAGCTGGGTTGGAGGGGTAATAAAGAAGGAGAATCAATAGGCCATGCAGTAGAGCCAAGGTGCTGCCATTTATCACACCGCCTCCCTGACTTCCATCATTCATCATGCCCAATGAGGCAGCAAATAGGAAAATGACTATTTGTATCAAACACATCTGCACTCATCCACTGAGGTATTTTATTCCCATTAACTCAAAGAGTAGAATACGCCAGTTTCAGCTGCTGCTGCTGTTGTTGCTGCTGTGTTTGTGTGTGTGTGATTCTATTTGTTCAGGCTTGTAGTTGTAGATTCACTGGGAACACATTCATGGCTGATGTTTTTTTTTTTTTTTTCTTCTTCTTCTTCTTCGAGGAAAAAAATAAAAAAAAACAAATGCAGAATGTGTGCCCTCTATTCCCTGTGTTGGTGTGTTTAGTCTCTATCTTAATCTCTCCCTCACTTGACCTGCTCCGTATTTTAATCCACATTCCCCTTTTGTTTCCTAATCTCCCTCTTTCTGAATCCGTGGAGTGATGGTGCGGAATAATATCTCATGGCTGTAAGGAGCCATTACATTACGCTTGCCTTTCATTCTCACCTATAAATTAGCCCCGACACTGGTCTGCCCAGGGGTTGAGGTGTATATCTATATGTGTGCGTAGCCTGTAGGGCTGTGGGGTGTAAAGGGGTGGACTGTGGTCATTATGGTCTAATATCCCATGAAATGGTAAAATTTTTATGCAGCCTATTATATGAGCTGCCTGTGAATATTAAAGAAGGATATTTTGTGTGCTATCCCTCCCATAAATCAGCGTGATTGTGTTTGTTTTGGCTTGTGTTCTTTCCTCTTAATAAAGCCGCAGATGAAGTAACTCAATACAACTTTAAGAACGATATCTGGATATTTAAATAGCAGCTACACTGTATCTCACCTCCTAAGGTAAAAATCAAGCTGTGTTTGACGATTAATTAATGCAATTAATATAAAGTCCAAACAAACTATTTTACATTCAACTTTTAAAATAGTGTATCTTTCACAAAGCAGACATGTGCACTTGAAATTTGCCACAATGATTTTTCTTTTCTTTTTTTAAAATATAATTTTATATTGAAAATATTTGGCTTTTGAATTGTTGGTTAAACAGATTTTTTTAAAACATCACTTTGAGCTCTGAGACTTTATTTTCTTGCTGTCCTTTGACATGTCATTAGCCAAACAACTAATTAAAACAAAGAAATCTTTAGTTAGCAAAAATAAATTTAACCTGTAGTTGCAGCTTTTCATTTAACGATCATCAACATAGCAAATTGAAATACATATTTACATTTGTTAACATGTAGACAAAAAGAGATATACTGAAAGTTGACAGACCTGTAAAGTCCTAGAGACACACTCATTCAGATACATTCAAGTGTTATTATTCCTTAACAAAATCTGAACTATCTTTAAAGTAAGTATTCGATAAAATAGACAAACACACACACACACACACACACACACACACGCTTGGCATGACAAGATAAGGCTGCACTAATCTTCAGTACTCTGGCTTTGAAGGAAAGTGTAATGTACCAAGGTCACTTAACACATCTATCTCACAGACATTCATCAGTGCTCTTAGTGTCCCTCTTTTACTGCTTTCTGATATACGGCTCTCAGAGGGCTGAAGCCCTTATAGGAGGAGGACACACACTCCACCGCCACTATTACCAGAATTCGTCATATAATATTTAATCTAAGATGCACCACAAAGATTAAGTGTTTTCTGCACTGTACTTATGTTATGGCCTCTAGAACTAATTATTGCAACTTTAGAAACTACAAATATTTCTTACAATGGTAAAATGTGTGAACTGGACATTTCCTCTTTTTGTAAAGCTTATTATATTTAATATTTAATATGCTCAAGATGGACTGTGTAAGAGGCAACAAGGGTTAACATCATTACCGACTCACAGTCTCATAATCATTACTGATTGGACAAATTTCTAAAATTACCTTCTTTATTACCAATTACATAGAACACTTAGCTTTCTCAATATCAATCAGCACAGTGTGATAATGCATAATTAAGTCTCACAGACCAATCTGGATGAATTATCTAATATAAACCTAATGACAAAATCAAAGGCTTCTTAATAAACCCCATACAGCCATATTGTTTGTTAACTGATGGAAAATGAAAAAGATAAGCATGACCCTTTGGCTAATGCTTAATAAATCAGTGACCAGAGGCATAAAGTGAATTCCATTACACGGCTTTCATCACCGATGTATATTCATATACATGCTACCTCACATATTATGCTTTTATTGGTTTATGGGATTAAATATCTATCAAAAAAGCTCAATAGTCATTTTTATGCTATTTTTATTTTTAAGGTATTCCTGCAACACTTCCTACAGACGCCTGTAAAGCTTTAGCGTTCACCCTGAGTGCGTCTGGAGCGCACATGGAGACGTGCCCTGCGCGCCCCCGCTCTGCTTCCTCTGGGAGCTGAGTCAAAGTCACCGACCGCAAGGGGATGGCTTTCAGATTCATAAAATTCATAGAATTTTTCACAAATGGATGAACACAATTTCCTCCCAATTTCCTCATTATGCAAATATGCAAAATATCAAATCTAGACCAATTAGGGACAGCCACAGCTTCAAATTTACCGGTTTAAGCCGTAATTGCAGAAACCCTCAAATAATTACGCAGCTAATTGGGAATATTTGTGACAGATACAACAAATTCTCCTCATAAATTACATTTCATCCGAGGAACCACCGCGCCCCAGTGAAAGCCTATCGAGGTCTAATTTCTCTTACATAATGAAAGGAACTGGAAACTTGTTATCACATTTGAGTACTACGCAGCTTTATAATGTGGAATGATCAAATAAATTAAGCTGAAATTCATACATATTTCTCTAATCTCTTTCAAAGGCACTTTATTTGTGTAGGAAATAACTCCGGGTCGTTTCACTATGAGCCATAATAGGCTGTTAGAGTGCAGGGGAACCCAGGAGACGCACAGTGCGCGCAGGACGCTGACAAAATCACGCAGTCACCTTCAAAACTTCAGCAGCTTCACAGGTTGGAAGCTGTACTGAAGCAGTCTGCATCGCTTTGGTTTGTCTTCCGCCTCTTAGGGTTGTATCACCTCCTCACGGGTGACCCTCTCCAAGGTCATCAGGCCATCTGTGGACAACACACACATAGGCGCGCACGCACCGAGTCACACACACACACACACACACACACACACACACACACACACACACGGTCCATAAACGCCTGCAAGAGCTGAAATGGAGCTGGTCTATGTAAACAGGCAGTGCGCCGGCGGAGCGTAACTGCACATATTTGTCAGGTAGCCTCATAAATACCATCGCTCCTGATATCTCCATTTCTCCTCCTGACCTTTTTTTAAAGGAGAGCACAGATACAGAGAGAAAACGCTCCAATATTTTCTTTAGGAAATTGTATTTATTGAAAATATACTTATATGTATGTATATATATATATATATATATATATATATATATATATATATATATATATATATATATATATATATATATATATATATAATTTATTAGCATGAAGATTTGGAACAGTTAGTTTAAATAATATAACAATCTCCCTCCAGAAAATCTTAGTAGAATAAATTCATAGACTATACCACAGATATTTAATTAACCTTCAGTTTACAGTGCATACTTTCGCATTTTCCTGTACTCCATTCATTTTTTAAATGATTGCAGTTAAATCAGACAACAACTGAGTTTCAAATCACAATATTTCTTTATAACAACTACAACAATCAAGGTCGATAAGTCAAATCTCTTAAATTTACAGGAACCACTTTATTACTAGTGTAATCTTTTTGTCAGCCAGTCATTCCAGGCGCCTCCTAACCTTTAAAAAGTGCCATCATTTCTTTCCAGTTTGTGCTATCAATCATTTTGTTAGAGAACTTGTCACTTTTGTGGACTGGAGGATATCTCATTTTTGTTGAAATCCCTCGTCAGTTAGGTGACAATAAAAACTATTTGTGTGAAATAAAGGCTATGCTTACCCATAAAGTGCGTTATTTAGACCAAAACCAGACAAGAATGTGTGTCTGTGAGCGTGCGCACAGTTCATGTACAGCATATATAAATCCATCCAGGTGTGATTGATGAAAGGACAAAGAGTTAGCACCGGGGACAGGAAGTCGAACCGGCCGGGGAAGACTGAGATGTGCTCTGTTCCTGTCATATGGAAACCCAATTCACCCTCCATCCCTCCCCTCCCCGCACATTCCCACAGCACCGCAGTCTATTTCAGTCTGTTTGTATGAGTAATCAGTTGACCTCTCTCTCCCTCTCTCTCTCTCTCCCTCTCTCTCTCTCTCTCTCTGTCTGTCTCTCTCCTACTTCAGTCAGACTCGTTTATGCGGTGATTTTCTGGACACGACCGTTACTGACACCGGATAGATGAGGCTAATCTCTGCCACCGCCACACTGTCAGACAGCTTTGCTGAGGCTGGGAGTGTAAGATGGCGCACGGTTGCCCTGCACTGTTTTGTTTCACTCCCTCTCCTCTCTCTGCCTCTCCCTCTCTTCGTGTGACTGTCAGTCATACGCTGAGTGACCAGAATGACAGAAACATATGTTGGATGACCTCCATCCTAAAATACTGTTATTTATTTTTTTTTTTTTATTGTTTTGACACGAATCCTCTATTAATTACTTTATGTTTAAATGTGTTCCACATATTTATATTAGCCCTCGGCTGAGTAATCACATTACACAATGTAATCCATTACTACACAAATGACCAGGTAATAATTACCAACAGAAATGTTAAATGATGCGTTTGTATTTTACACATCCTACAACTGGAGCTCTGTTTCTGTAGATGTAGGTGTGTGGGAAAGGCAGCGTGTGTCATGTGATGTGCAGATCTATGTGGATGTGTGTGAAGTGTGTGTGTGTGTCATCGTCTCTAATGCCCTGTTAATTGCCTGACAGTGTTCCCACACACACCTCTACTAATGTTCCGCTTGCTATTCACTCTGCGGCCTGCCTTCCTTCTCTCCTCCTCCCTCTCCCTTCGGTACGGATTGTTCCGTTACAAAAGCAACCTCGTCCACTGATTAGCTTTCTTTGCCAGAACTGTGATCAGTGCTTTGTGAAATATAGGTAGAATAATACCAAAGACATATATTTTCACTAGTGTTTCAGATATCAGACTGAACTCGGCCACATCAGCACCTTGGACAGCGCAAAGTCTGTCGCGTCTTCTCCGCCTTCCAAGAAAAAAAGAGCCCAGTGTCTTCTAGTTTTCTTTAATCACGACAATTAGACCCAATATTTTCCCCCAGACCCCGACAGACGTTGCTTGTAAGTCTCTTTTTCTCTCCGAGCGTGCCGCCACTCTCATTACACACGCTGATTAAAGCATAGATTAGCCAGCAGTGGCCCTGTGCGCTCCTCACCAGCAGCTCGCTCAATATCAATTAGAGGCTGCGCCAAAAGCAGCATGTCCACCGGTGGCCCGTCGTCTCCTGCTTCCAGCCTCCTCACAGGGCTGGCAATCCGCTGCTTTAAAAATAGTAGCCTAATAATGAAAGAGAAAAATACAGCAAAGCAGATGTTTGGTACTGTGGGGGGGTAACATTCATCAGCCGTGAAGGAGAAATAAGAAAAGGACGCTCACTGACTAACCTGCGGTCAGCAGATGGTTCCTCCGCTTCTTCAAATAACATTTCGGACAATTTGAAACGTAGGAAGCCACAAATCTGGATCATTTTTAACCATGACCGGGCTCATGCACCTCTGAGGTTCAAATCAAATGGCCAAATGAAGGAAAAGTCACTTAGGCCTATTAGTCGAGGCAGTGTAGCCTATACCTCTGCGGAGTTCATTTTGGAAATAATGAATAGTATGTGGATACGGAGTGAAAAGCCTTTCAACCCAGCATCAGTGGGTCGTTCCGGCTTAGAGAGAATAAATTCACATTTCTCCTCGTCTCTGACCTCATTGCCTCGGTAGAAATGAGACTAATAGCGGCTGATTTCATTTATTGACTACATTAGTGAATATATTTCTGCCTAACTTTATTGTTCCCCAATCTTAAACACCAATCTACTTATATTTTTAGAGGAATGACAGTGACTTGTGTGTGGATATAATATTCCCACTCAGTATTTTTGTAACACTGGAAACTGATGTTGTAACATATTAAACTGTTGAATTCTCTTTAATGTTTACGTTAATTAAATGTCATTGCTTTTGCAGTAATTAATCAGTGAACATATATGTTGTGAGCATGTTGGCTCAACATTAGACACATAATAATTATTCTGTGCTTAATTTAAAAGATGAAAATGCATTTAAAGACTTTACCGTGTTGCATTTTCATTGGTGAATACATGTTATGAACAGTTCCATCAATAGGATTTCGTGACTGACTTCAAACTTAAAAAATGTTGATGGTCACCATGTGAATTTTTCTAATTTAATGGGCTGTCACGCAACAGCAGCCATGATTGGCTTTTTATAGAGAAAACCTCCGACGTCCCCAAACCTATTTGTCCACAATAACCATGTGGTAAATACAGCGCTGCTCGGTCGCCACTAACAGACAGTCTGTCCAATTAAAAGTGGCCATCGATTATAGATAGCTGCCTGCTGGCATATGAAGGAGACAATGTTGGATGCTATGCCACTGCCAATACAGGCCGCACTTAGCCGCGCACTAACCAGAGCTGACACCAGCATATTAGATCTGGACTGGGTTAATTCACCTGCACTTGGCCCCTGTGTTGGCTCCATAGCGCAGCGGTTTACCTGCCCGGTCTAAATGCTGATCATTAAGTTGCTTCCAGCAGCCATGATTGGTGCAGAGGGGCTCATATCATTGATTAAAAGCGAAGGCTGATATCGCAGTTATTTCAGCTCCTTCCTTTTCCCCCCCAGCGGTCAGGCTGGAGAGGGCAAATGTAAGACACATTTAAGATCAAATCACTTTTGTTCACTGAGTAGTGTACGGAGCAAATATCTCATGCTGCGATTTCTACACGGTTTATGTTTAATGGCATTTTGTCATTTTAGTTTATTCTTAATAGGATTTCAGACCGAGCAATCTTGTCACACAACTTTCTGCTAAAATTGTAAATGAAAAACTAATAGATCACTTTTAGTTAAAAGCCGGAGGCAGTGAGAAGATGACAACACTAATTTGTATGTCTGTGTGGAAATAGGTCCGTAGCTCATAGTTATCCCTTGTTATTGTGTGTGAAAGCCTCTGAACCTAATTCCAATTTTCGCTCTCCTATTTTCCACCAAGCTGCTTTTCCATTAACTTTGGGAAAACACGGTGGCAGGTCCATTTAAAAAGCCCGTGCTCCACCCTTCCCATAAGCGCCACAGCTCAGGAAAATAAGAAATTAAGAACGGGCCTCATTTCATCATCAGCCCCTGTCTCTCTCTCTCTCTCCCCCCCCCCCCCAAAAAAAAAACGCAGAGACGGCATCCTCCAGTGGAGCTCCCGGAGGGCGGGACAGGGGAGCTTTACCTTAGCATATGTTCACTATTACAAGATGTCTTGATGGAACACAACGGAATGACTGGTAATTGACATAAAATATGACAAAGTGTTTGAGTCTTTCTGAGGAAAGCGTCGCGTATTACGGCGAATCAGCTCCGTAATGCGACTGATTAATGAAAGATCGGCCTCGCACTCACTCAGCTGATTCTGTGAAAAATGAGTTTTGTGTTGTCATTCCGACAAGCCGGCAACCACGGCCGGAAAAGACTATTAGCCGGAATCATTATCAATAGCCATATTTTCAAACTCTATTATGGCAATCAGGCTAGAATTTATTCAATAGATTTAGTTCATTTGGTTGTAATTGATAAATAATCAAAATTTATCAATGTACTTGCGCACATTTCACTAACAATCAGGGAAAACTGCCCCATTTACCAGCTGACTTGGTCCAAATTAGAGCTAAATTGATGATCAATTAATCTTGGGAGGGGTAGTGCGCCGTGTTTAGCAGAGGAGCAGCAGAAAAGTGGTGGTGCTGTGGATGGAGAGGAGGGAGGAGGAAGAGGGAGGAGACGAGGAGAGGATGCTAAAGAGAATGGATGGATGAGAAAGTGTGGGATTTGTGAAGTGAGAGACGAGGTGGGTGAGTAACGCACTGAAAACACAATGAAGCTGCGAGGTGGTGTATGGCCAGAGAAATACAACAAGTGTGTGGTCGTGCGTTTTGGTTTTATAGGTTTTTCTGCACTGTCAACTCATTTTTAGAAAGTGTGTTCGTTTGCACGTACTGTACTACAGTATATATATATGTGTGTGTGTGTGTGTGTGTGTGTCTATATGTAACTCAGAGGGAGTCGCACACTTGAAGTCAGGTAGATCACTTTCACCACGAGTCAGAGTGAGCAAGGTCAAAGAGACTGATCCCATTTATTCTTTAATTTGCTGAGGCATTAAATTGCATGATGTGACTTTGCTGCAGTTTGATAATTACCAGCACATGTTTCTAATTTCAAGCTACTCAGAGACACTACTGATCCAAGTCCTTCCCAGTAGGAGCACAAGTGTGTGTGTAGGAGCCATGTGCAAACATATAGCTTATGTACGTCTGTTTGCTGCAACTCTTAGATCACAAATAATGTGATGTAGCACTAAATAACCACACTCTCTGACATTTCTCTGTGAATTATCCTCCATAATACATTAAGTGTTACATGTGATTGTCATTTGCTTTTATTATTATTATTCCAGTATCACATACTCAGACAATTGTGCTTTTAATATGAACAAAACTAGGGTTGTTTTCCGGCTGCAGTGTAGAAAAGGCTCTCGCTCAGTGTGTCTAAGGCTCGCTGGCACCTGTAATGTAAGGCACTCATTACCTTCAATGATGCATTACAGCTTCCTAATGATGGAGCCACAGTAATGGACCTAACTAATGACCAGACTTAAGAAAGAACATATTCTAATAGCTGGAGCAGAACTGGAGGGGAAAGTCAAGGTGTCAGAGAGAAGAAGGGATTGGATGTGTGGACAGACAGAAGCTAAAATGACTGAGGTCAGACTGTAAATACAGCAGATTACAGGCTTCGCTTCACGCTCAGACCTTGTTAGTGAAATATTTTGTTTCAGTTTTAAATGTGAAAAGATTCAATTAGGATTTGTTGAATAATCAAATTGCATTTATGCATATTAATTAAATTAACACACAGGAAAAGAACATCCAGAGTGTGTTACACCACTTACGGTTGTGAGACATAATAAAAACACACAGGGCTCGTGATGAGGTAAAAATCAAACCTCCTTAGAAACGTTGAGCCAGTAAACTGTCAAAACCTATTTCAAAGAAGATTTTTTTTTTGCCTTAAGTCCTTTTCATCCAAAATCTCCTACATTCAGGAAGGAACTGCTTCGATTTCAAATTGCTCAACATGTGTTTGAAGATTTTTCCCAAGGATTTCCAACATTTTAGTCACTTTGATGGGTGCAAAATTGTGTGAATCTACAGTGGTTGACAATTACCAAATATAGGGTTTGGTACAATAGGGCAGGTCCAGTTCCTTTGAGTTTTAGTACAATATGATAAATTAACATATTTATCTATCATATTCTGACTTTGCTTGTATATTGATCATTGTTATTGCTACTAGCGTTAGCAGTCACGCTACCACTGATATGACACAGTTTGACAGGTTTGTAATCAAATGTACAAGTACACGTTTTGAAGAAATAAGTAGAACCAGGAATCTTAAAGTCTTAAAATCTTAGGTGAATGTGTGTGTATTTCTGATCTGTGATGCTTTAATAAAATGCCTCTGATTTTACAAAACCCAAAGCAAGAATGCACTTTTTATTCCTAGTAGATCTGTAATCATACTATCTTATCTGTTAGTGTCATCAATACTACATGGTGTGCAGTAAATATTACTTTATTTTGGGCTCTATTGATCTTCATGTTACTTATTCACTAATCAATTGAGTCTGACTCTGTTATTTTATCCTTTAGACTTTGTGGTTTCTGCAACAGTTAATGCAAACCTCACTTATTATTAATATGTATTCCATCCATCACTTGTCATTGGGGATTTTGCACCATTAACAAAAATGTTTAAACAGTGTTTAACACACTGGGTATTTCTCATCTTTCTTCTGTCCATCTCAGAATCCTAAACATAGAGCACCTGACCATGGGGTCAACTACTAACAGCAAACGTAATGAAACGCTTTTCACGCTGCTGAGACTCAAAACACCACTGTGTTAATGAACCTATTGTGACTTTTCTATTTTAATAACCCCCTAACCACTACCAAACACACACACACACACACACAGAAGAATTTGCCTCCACCACACCACCCTCTCCGTGACACACGCCTCTTCTTCCCCATTAAGGAAATCGCTCTTCTTTGCTGATTATTTTATTTGAAGCCGTGATTACCGCTCTGTGCACCAGATCACGCAGTGAGGGAGACCAGGCGGAGGGCAGCGGGCCTAATTGAGGCGTGAGATGCGCAGGGGTGGTGCAGCCGGGCTGGGTGGCCGAAGAGGGAAGCCTCTAATGGGTTTGTCTGCCTGTGGCTCTGCGTTGTCGCCTCTCTGCATCTCCTTTGGCTCGGATGCAACGCACTTATTGCTCTGCTTCTTATTCCTCCGACTGTCACCAAATCACCTGCACAAAACTACAGCGTGATTTGTTGGAGAGCCGTTTCTGCAGATGGAAAATCGATTGTCCTTTTAGATTTCTATAACCGAGTGAATGCAGATGCAGTAGGCCTGAACAGAAGAAACACCCAGTTCTCCTACTGGACCATGTTACAATTGGGTTGTGCTGTGAAGGAGCTTATCCCTGCATCTGCATTTTACTTGTATTATTCTCACCTGTTCTGCAAAAGCCCATATGAGCAATGGATTTTACGCAATTTGATTGCTAAAAAACTGCGGAGAGGGTGGACACGGAATTCTTGATCTTTGAAATTGCTCTACAAAATTGCATTTGTTTTTGGTGCGCTTCCATTAAAAGTGTCTCCTCGCGTGTAAACAGCCGTTCCGCACTCAGATGCGCCGCATTAACTCGGGAGGATTGTATGTGAGTGTGTTCTTACTGGGGAAGATTGATGTGGTCCAGTTAGGGAGGCTGAGTGAGACATAGACCCATTTCAAGTGGGTTCCTCTTATTACAGCAATAAGTTACAGCCTGAGGACAGCTGAAGGGAGATCTGCTATCCGAGCTGTTTTCATTGCAACAAACCACAATATCAATATTTATCATGTAGGTCTCCAGATAAATAGGCTGTCAAAAATGACTGCAACCTTTGATTTTTACACGTGCCTTATCTTACCTGAACACGACCTTTTATATGAATAATTTTGGATTGGCTTTGTAATAAAAAGGCTCAGCTACAAATACTAATAAAATAGTATAGTCTAATTATAGACCTGTAAAAAAACAGCTTCAACAGATTTTGATTGAAATCTTATGATTGAGGTTAATGATAATAATAATAATAATAATAATAATAATAATAATAATAATAATAATAATAATAATAATAATGTTTGTAGAATGTCCGTTTATTTATTTTTTCTTGTACAAAAAAGCACAATTACATCAGTTAGATAATAATGAATTGCAATTAGCTTAATATACAGTACGTGATCATTACATTAACTCTATTCGTCATTTACATAATAACACCCTAACACAAATTATATTACTGCACATTTTGATAATATTTAGTAAAACGATCTCTGACCTTCATTGTTGAAGTTCATTTGGAAAATGTAGGCTATTACTACATCAGCTGTCTTCACTAATTGGAAATCAAACAACTTCCAGCATACAGACCGTCTCTCCTGACTCAAGCCCTTCACACTCGCTGGGTTGGCCTTACAGCTCCCACTCCCAACCCTCCTCTCTGCTGGTCTACACGTCTGCATAACACGAATTGAGGATCTGCTTCTGCTGATTGCTCCTCCCGAACCATTCGGGAGCTGGTCACAGCTTTTCCTCATATCAGTGGACCATGCACCAGTCTTATTTCCTTAAGTTTTCACGCTGTGCCACATATAGGCTACTTCCCTGCGTCCCGGCAGATTGCAGTTGAAGAGCATAAAAGATGAGCTGCCTCCATGTGGCGCAGGAGGAGAGAGGAGTCCTCGCTCGGACGCCTCCTTTGTGCGGCTGCAAAGAAACCTATTTAGTCCCAGGCGGTGGTCTATTCACTAGACTCACCCTGACATCTGCCAAAAGCCCTCTCTAACCAACACTGTCTGCACAAGGAAGAGTGGTGCGCAGATCAATGGCTGTCCTGTTAATTGTATAATAGACCTACTCATAGACCTCTGCTAAGGGCGCACAATCGTTAGGGTGGACGTCTGATTTTGTTAGAACCAAACAGGCCTAAATACTTTTAATTGCGCCTGCGTTGATGAAAAGTCAATGGGAGTTAAAGCGACCGATCACCAATAAAGCTTAAATCCATCTGTACTTGTTTGTTTATTTATTTATTTCCCCGATTTGTCTCCACAAATCACATGCCAGGAGGGGAATGGGTGCGATATTCGTTTTGTTTGTGATCCAAACACGAGGTGGAAGTGGGTCTCTGAGGTGCTGACAGGAGGCCTGCAGATATTGAGGCTTCTCACTTGCTAAATTTTTTCTTTTATTGCCACACGATGGTCTTTAAACCAATGTGCTCATTAAATCTTTTTAAAAATAACACGTATAATATGCACAGAGTCACCATCTTGATCTTCTTTACGCAGCAGTTTGGAAAATCTCTCCCTCAAGTTATAAAGTGAGATTTTGTTATGTCTGATAATTCAATGACAACATATAGTTTTTGTTTGTTTTGTTTTTTCCCAACACCTCCAATCACCTTGAGGACAATGAATCAAGCCTGTGCACCAGCTCTCCTCCAATATTTTACACATACGTGTGTCTCCAAACAGGAGTCCTGTCGTGGCAAAAGCTGCACGAGATTAAACAAACACATTAAGATGTTTAACGTGGAACAATCTGAGCATGAAAAGCTAATAAATCAGAGGACGCAATGGCAGAGGATTGAATTGAATCGTAGTCTTCTTACGCGTTTGGGTCTGAGCGCGCGTGTGCGTGCGTGCGCATGCGTGTACAAAAAAAAAAAAAAAAAAAGAGGGGGGAGTCACGTCGCTGACATTTCCAAGCTCCTGCGCTGATTGGTTCTTATTTGAGGAAGCTCACGGGTTCTTTGGACTAATAAGCGCCTCCCCGTCGCTCTAAAGGGCATTATAATGCAAGGGACCTCATTTTTAACCACAAACCGAATTTTCGTTCATTTAGACCATGTATACTTTTTAAATTGCCCCGAAGTTGTAGGATTGTTTTGGAGCACATTTCGCCCTGGAGCGGTACGCGATGCTCTCTCACGCCGACCTCTTGGATGCTCGGCTCGGTGAGTTATCATCACTAAACTCCGGCCCTAAACTCCAGTGTAAGATTTCAACTTCTTGTTTAACCTTGTGAAGTGATAAATAGTGTGTGTAGTTAATTGTGTTACTGATAAGTGGTTTATTGTTGATCGCAGCAGCAGGAATTAGAATAAACTGACAGAAAAAATAAGCTGTAAAATTACAATTCAAGTAATAGTGTGTTTATGGAGAGAAATGTTTATTTTAAATTAATTTATTTTGTCATAAAAAAAGTTTATTATCTATTTTAATAATACTGCGCGTTATGATTTCCCGCGTATTTACTCAAACCTTTCACCCTCCTCATCCTCTCAGGGATGAAGGATGCTGCAGAGTTACTCGGACACCGAGAGGCTCTCAAGTGCAGGCTGGGAGGTGGGGTACCAGACCAGGGGCATCCGGGAGACATGGCCCCTGGATCTGACTCTGTAGAGGGAACCACGCTGCTGCCGGGAGAAGACATCACCACTGTGGGATCCAACTCTGGCGGCATGCAGGTGAACGGGAAGGAGCAGGAGAAGCAGCAGCAGCAACCGCAGCAGAGCTCCGGTCAGACTTCCAGCCAGCAGAAACAGAAGCGGCACAGGACGCGTTTCACGCCGGCGCAGCTCAACGAGCTGGAGCGCAGCTTCGCAAAAACCCACTACCCTGACATCTTCATGAGGGAAGAGCTGGCGCTGAGGATCGGCCTCACTGAGTCCAGAGTTCAGGTAAATACAAGTGCAGTGTGGAGGATTTTAGCCTGCAGGATGGAAACACTGGCGTAATGTGGCAGGGTGTGGCTTTGCGTCCAGAACAGATCGAGCATGACCTTAAAGTCCGAAAATAATCATTTGAATCTGTTTGAATGGCAGTGACCAAAAAATAAATAAATAATAAATAAAAAATAGATTCAAACCAGGAAGGAGAGGATTCAGCCACAACTTTCCCTCTGGCTGGTAAAAATAAATGTGATAAAATATTTATAGTTAATACCTCTAGTCCTGAAAGGTTCTGTCACGAAATTATAAACTACACCAAACCACAATTTAAAGTGCAATATTGTCTAGTCGACACTCGTTTTAGAAATCGTACACTTTGATGCATATTTTAGTTTAATTATACGAGTTAAATATCCCATAATATAAGAAATATAAGAAATATAAATATATTATAAATATAAGAAATATTTGCCTATAGGAATTCATGCCTCATCTAGACTTTTACACAAAGTCAAGAAAGGAGAAAAACTTCAGCTGTCTTTTAACATATTATATATTATAATATTTAGAACGCACTGTATAAAAGCACCTGTGGAGATTATTATTATTATTATATTTATTATTATTGAGTTAAAAATATTATTATTATTATTATTATTTAGTGCGAACGAATTTAAAGTCTGTCTCCACAATTATCTAGTTTTCACATTTGTGTGTGTGTTTGCGCGCAATTTAGACATTTAAACCTGTAATGCATAAAATTAGATAGATGGTATTAAAGCTTTGATAATTATCATTACAACTGTAAATAGGGTTTAGGAAGATATATCAGAGGACCTGTTCAAAAATGTTCTTGAGTTTTGTATTTGTATTTCAAGAATTTGTAACCAAATTCTTGAAATAAGAATGTGTGGCACTAATTTACTCAGCTTTACTTATTATTTAGTTAAACAATCAGCATTTCAGAAAACATGCGAATCATTTTGAAACAATCGAAGCTGACATCCAGCAGGAACAATATCTGGCTCTAATAAACCAAACACGTTATCAACCAATTGGAGTCTTATTTATAACGGTGGACGGGTTATTAACCAGTGATGTGAAATTCATGCAAATGATTCCACTGAAAGCAATAAAACCAGTGCAATCATTAGTCACCTTAATAATGTTTTATGTTTTTTTTTTTTTTTTCTTTTACTCCAGTCAGTGCAGGAACCTGGCCGCCCGGTGCAGAGCGCCTCCTGCGTCAGCGCAGCGTCTCTTTTTTAAAATGCTCCATCAGCGACGTCTTAATAGGACTCAAGAATATATTGTACTTTTTTTTTTTTTTTTTTTTTTTTAATGGAATGAGAAATTGCATTTTCTTTCCCCCCGAGTGTAATGGCTTTGGGTGACGTTTTCACGGATGGCTGAGCGGAATGAGAGCGAGGTTTCACTTTTAATACGCGCGCATCGAGTCGCGGCCTCGCCGGCGCATTAATCACGGCCGAAGATGATGAAATCTTTAGAAAAGCCCCACCAGGACGCGCGTGCGTTTTTGAGCCGTGCGCGCGCGTGCATGCGTGTGCGTGTGTGTGTGTGTGTGTGTGTGTGAGTGCGCGCGTGTGTATTGGTCGGTGAGACTGTGGACAGTAACGCGCACCATTTGCATTTAAGCTCGCCTAATATTTCCCGCTAGTTTGAGTTAATGTGCTTGTAAATAAGATGTTAGGAAGATGAATTGTTCGGCTCACTGACACGGAACAACAGTAAATGGCTGCGTTTTTGTTTGGCTCTGCTGTAGTCCACCTATGCAGTGTTTTCTTTACCATGAAATGAAAAACACTGTGGCTGTGCCTTTAGAAACGCGCTGTTATTGTGGGAGCAGGTTAGTTTGAGGCTGAGTCAGTTTAAGATTTACACCTGTTATTGAGCAGCACCACTGATAATTCACTATATTCCATTAGTGCTTTGAAGGTATTTTGAAGAGTCATTCGGCTGCGTCTATTTCCTGTGAGTTGTGAGTTTTTACTGGGATTATTGTCCTACTTTTCCCTCCATGACTACAGTTACATATTGTAATGAACCGTGTGATGTAAAATAAACTGATGCTGCCTCAAACACACCGATCAATATCATTTTAGTGTGGTGTTCCTAACACTGACCATGATCATCAGGTGGTATTCATATCGTGGCTGTAGGTGGGTGATCTTCAGTGTGACCCTCTGGTCGCTCACGGTCATGTCTTTGTTTTCCTTTCAGGTTTGGTTCCAGAACAGACGCGCTAAGTGGAAGAAAAGGAAGAAGACCACGAATGTTTTCCGCGCCCCGGGGACGCTGCTCCCAACACCGGGCCTGCCACAGTTCTCTGCCGCGGCCGCCATGGAGAACAGCCTGTGCTCCTTCCACGCCAACGACTCTCGCTGGGCCACGGGGATGCCGGGCGTCTCCCAGTTGCAGCTCCCACCAGCCCTGGGTCGCCAACCGAGCATGGCGCAGTCTCTGTCACAGTGCAGCCTGGGCCCAGGCCCGCCACCAAATTCCATGGGGCTCTCCAATGGCCTGTCCTCCAACGGCTCCGGTCTGCAGTCTCACCTCTACCAGACGCCTTTCCCCGGAATGTCGGCCTCTCTCTCCGGCCCCACGAACGTATCGGGCTCTCCTCAGCTGTGTAGTTCCCCGGACAGTGACATGTGGAGAGGGACAAGCATCGCGTCACTGCGGCGCAAAGCGCTGGAGCACACAGTGTCCATGAGTTTCACTTAGTGACTTTACAAAAACACCTCACCACACCCCCCCTCTCCTCCTAAACCCTTCTCCCAGCCGTACAGTGCGGCTCTTTTTCTGTTTCTATTCCCACTATTTAGATCAAAATCAGAGAACGAACGCGCTAATTCGGCCTGAGGTGTGTGAAAATGGAGACTGTATGTGACTTCATCTAGACATAATGACGAAAAGAAAAAGGACAACACTAATGGACAAATGGAAGAAAAGAATCTTGGGTTTGGGGTTATTTATCTTATTAATTCAAAGGGATTTTATCAACTATCGGTAATAAACACTATTGTAATGATCTCTAGACTATAGGCCCTAATAACAGAGAGCCAAACAATTGTCGTATTTACGTTTTCATTGAGTGTGTCTTTACGCACACATGTTATTGTGTTCAGGTGAAGTTGTGTTATGTCAAACGGTTCTTTATAAGATTGGATATACACTTTGGTAACAGCCTACCACACACACGCACCACACTGTAGGTGGTCCTGTTGAACTGGGTCTCTGCACTGTGCATGTGGATTTAAACGCTTAAATCATTTAAGGAGATGATGGTGCCCACTCAGATTAAACAGGTTCGCTTGCAAAAGCTGACCTCAGTCTCTGCTGCATGAGACGGGGGCGTAAATCTAAAGAGGAAAAAAAGAAAACTGTGATCTTTCAGTAGGTCTACTCTGTTTTAGGATGTTTTGTGTAGATAAAACATTCTTGCTATGTACCCGCTGGTCTTTTTTGTGACATGTTTTAACTTATTGTATGTGCTATTACTTGACACATTTCTTAAATGTTTGATCTTACAAAGAAATGCACCACATTGACGGGTTTGTACCACTTTAAAATGAGCAAACAAATAAAAGTAATTTTCAAGAATGTCAAACACGAATGATTCATGTCTCCATTCAACATTTTTATAATTAATATTTAATATGAAGTTCCTGCAGGTGATGTTGCTGATGATGTTATTGCTGTGGCGTGTTGGAGTTTGACTTAATGGTTTAGAGGATTATTTTAAAGTGGCTGAATTGAAAAATAACAAGGGGTTTGTTAGTCATCTGATGAGCCTGGCTGTTGTATCCAACAATGTGATTTTGTTGCACAAACTAACATCATTTGTGGTCATTGTGTGTGTGTGTGTGTGTTTTGTGCAGTGTTTGAGGGGTTGAGGGTTTATGAGGGGTGACTGGTCCCAGTGGTGGCAGACAGCAGCGGTAAAGATGTCAATGCTGTGATGTGACGGTCATTGCTTTTAGCCATGACGGTCATCCCAGGGAGCAGACTGGACGGACTCTAATCAAACGGGAGGGATCACTGACCTGCCTGTGTAGAATCCACTAGACCAGCTTGTCTTTTAAGGCTCCACCAGGCTGCTATGATCAGCAGACACCACACTGACATGTACAGTTATAATACAACTTATTATAATGTGAGATTGGGGTTATTATAGAAATATCTCTATATATATATAATAACCTTCCTATACCTGTACGGTGTTATGCCATTCAACACAGCAGTTACAGTTCTGTCATCAATTCTACTTTAAAAGGTTATTATTTCTGTCAGAAAGGTGATGAATATAGGTGCAGTCATTAAGGTCACAGTAGGTGGTGGTGATGTTTTGAAGAGGTGTTGTCACTGTTTTGGCCACAGTGTTCACCTGAAAGCTGCTGTCTTGGATCACATTAGACTGTACACATGTCCCTAATACCTGCCTAATATCAGCCTAAATCTGGGTCACAACGCAAAACACAACCAAAGCACACTAGACAGTAGGAGTTGTAATAATATTTGCTATTTTCAAATTTAAGTGGGGGCTAAGGCGGACTAACAGCGAGTCTATAGTACCAAAACCCAGTGACGCTTGTGTTGCAGACCTAATTTTTTAACTAAAGTTTCCGCACTTCAGTCAGCACCAACACAAGTAACCATTAAATGGGCCACATGATAAAATCAAAGGGAGTTCTGCTTATTTGGAAAAAAAGATGGTGCATACAATATGTTGTGGTTTCACACAACCTTTAAAAATCTATGTACACTTCTTTGTGTTTAACTGCACAGTGGGTCTGCAGCTAAAGCAACTCCAATAACTACCATCCAAAATAATAAGTAGCTGTAGTATTTATATCAAATTTATATATATTTTTTAAACAATGAACAAACAAACTCATCTGAGAAATGTATTAATCTAAACTGAAACATCACCATCATTAAATGTGTACACGTTTGCATCATTTCTGATTTTTAATTACACCTAAACAGCAGTGTTTACTGCATTCCACGCATGTCATGATGAAAACAAAATACAGATAAACAGTATTAAACAGTTTAGCCTGTACACCTTTTGATCATTTGACATTTATTTAAAGTTCTTCATTAGTTGCCCATCAGTTCTGTAATAGGAAAAACTCTCACCTTGTTTGTGTTTCATTCCAAATTAGTCTGATGTGAAATGTAATGTCTATAAACTCAGACGCTGCACCGAAAGAAGTAAATACAATTTTTTCATTATGAAAGTGAGCGGACCTCACTGTCTGTGTCAAAGATTATAAATGTCAACTTGAGCCTGAAATCACAGCAGCTCAAATTAATCAGCGTGTTAACCTCATCTCGTTGTCAGCGCTGAGGCCAATTTACGGTCACGGGATGGTAATTGATGAGATATGGCATTACCATAAGCAGACCCACTGCCTGTAAACTTATAATTGGACTTTCTGTAACAATGCAGGGAGGGTTAAACAAAAGATTAATCATAATTAACAAAAGTATATTACTTTCCCCATATTAAACAGTTGGTTTCCACCTTTTCTATTAACATAAATTTGTTTGGAATAATTTTCAGAATTATTGAAAATACCAACCTAAGTCATGACCCTGAAAAATTAATTTATTCCTGTATGTGTTTTCACATTTATGTTTGAGTATGTTTTTCCAATTAGCTCAAATAAAATAGCCTGAAGTCTTTCAACACACAGTAAGAATCATATTAACATATTTTCCTATAGCTATTTAGGAGTGTGGCATACAACAGAAAAACACGGGATCACATTGCAATTACATTTACAGACAATAATGAGGCCACACAAGTGAAGAAAAATCAAAGTATAATTGAAAATGGGTTTGTGGGTAAAAATAGCAACATTTAAATGTATAGGAAATAGACTGTGAAAGGTTGTTATCAGTTGTTTACACTCATTGAATATCACAGTCAAACAGTATAAACCTGTACCAGTGTGAATAAGGAATGAAAATAAATGTTAAGACCATTTATTTGTGGAAAATATTAGTGCAACCTTCTCAATTTCACATTAAATTTTAAAATAACTAGGTGTCTTTTGTTTTCTTTCTTTTTTTTTTAAACCTCTGCTTAACTCAACCCCGCTGTAGCTTTGAATGCGGCTGACCCACCCAACCTGCAGAAGCATGCATGTATGCATTGCAGTGTATTGCATGGCAACAGCTGATCAAATCTAACCACAGGTGAACAGAGGAAGCTGCAGCAGTGTCGGCCTGGGTGTGAGTTCTGGTGGATCTAGCTCTATGTGTGGCACAGCCCACCAGATCCAGCCCTGTGCTGACTACTGTGTCCTGGGCTGCAGTAACAGATGTGAAATCACATTACCCAAACGCTGCAATTAGTCTCACTCGCTCGCGGGTTAATGAGTTTGTGGAAATGTGCGACCCATTCCTCATTAGATAATTTCTCATGCACTGATGAGAGAGGGAGAGAGAGATGTGGGTATAGTAAGTCAGTGCAAATGGCATGCATACTGTAAAAGCAGCATCACAGCTGCCTGGGGACACTGCAGCTGGACAGTTGTGCGAGACTGACACTTGCATGTGTGCTTTTTTTTTTTTTTGTTGAAGTATGAGAAGGACTTACCATTTACACCGTTGCTCTCCTGTATCTGCACCTAATAGTCCAATAACAGGGACTCAGTGCACAGCTCCTGTCGCCTGCCGGGGTCACATCAGTCTGTCTCATTATGAAGCAGCTATGCTTATTTTCTTTCTGTGAGGCCGGCGAGTCTGTGTGTGAATAGACAGCCCAGGGCAAAGCTCTGTCAGGACACAATGAACAACAACAAAAGAACTAATTAGCAATCAATTACCGACATGTTTCTGTCCTGCACCTTTTGTCTGGTTAAAGTGTAGCGCAGGTTACCACTCAACATGTCCCTTTCACACACATGCCACCTGCCGCCTGTGTGTGTGTGTGTGTGTGTGTGTGTGTGTGTGTGTGTGTGTGTGTGTGTGTGTGTGTGTGTGTGTGTGTGTGTGTGTGTGTGTGAATTCAGCTTGTGGGGATGTATGTGGTCGCTCAGTGATATGTGGTTTAATGCAAGAGAATGTAACCTCTCTGCAGTGTGAAAAATCTCCAAATTAATCCAATTTAGGCCTTTAAAGGAGGTTGCTTTTCACTGTGTCTGTGCCTAAGAGCGTAAAAGATAGTTGTTCATTAGCCTCATCTGTGCCAATCAGTCTCTAAACTCTCCTTTCTTGTGTCTCATTGTTCCAATTACCTGTAGTTGATCTAAGTTTAGACTGAGCAGGAAATTTCTTACATTAGAAAATTGTAATCTACATCCTTATAAGAGCCAGCACAGATAACGCAGATTTCTCTAATTTGGGCATGTGGCTTGCTCATTTCAGCATCTCCCTTTTCACTGCTGTGTAACACACACACACACACACACACACACACACACACACAGTGACATCTGGGGGGAAAGTGTGCTGCGAGGAGGCTGCGAGTGCCTCTCATGATAACAACTCTGCATCTCAACAACCTGCATCTATCATCATCAACACCAACATCTGCTCTGAGCCTCAGCCTTAAATCTCTTTCTACCCCCCCCCAAAAGCCCTCTTTCTACCTCTTCTCCTCTCTCCCCCTTTCTTACTCTCTCCTTTTCTTCATTTGCTTCCATTCAGTAAACATCTTTTTCTCATGAGAAGCGTGGGCTGTTGTGCTTTCAACAACTTTGCTCAGTCTGCTCTCATCCAGATTCCCTCCTGCAGAATGCGTGGACGTGTTTTCGTTTCAACCATTAAACCCTTAAAATCAATATTTAATGATGATGTTATCAGTGCTTTTATGTGTAATTTGGCCAGATTGTCAGTATGAATGAGATACTGTCAGCTTTATGGCGTCAAACATTTATTTTCTGTTAATGGGTGCTCCTGGTGGTACACAAACTAAAACCCAGTGGACGTCTGATGGATTTGTCTGTTTCATTTCTTTTCACGCATGCATTCACAGCCATACGTGCATGCCTACAGAGTGCATATTATCTCTAACCACACACACACATACACAGTTTATTATATAACAATTTGAAAAGTGCAAAAAACAAGAAAGCTGCAAATAAATGTAATGACTGAGGCAATAAATGAGAATAAATTGTCTCCCATTGGTTTCCTTTAAAATACAGTCAATCAGAGAAACTTTGTTTGGAAAATGACAGCACTGCCTGATTCTGACATTTTCCAAAGCTATGACAATTACTTCATCTCTTCAGCTCTGCCAACATTGTTGAGAGGCAATGATCATGATATTTTTCTGAGTGATTTTTTTCCCAATAACAAGCCATTTTTAATCCAATTAGGGGTGCTAACGTGAGAGGCATACTACCACAGCCCCTGGGACAGATGAGAGAATATGCAGGACATTTATCCCGACAGTCAATATTGGATTTCTCACTAAGCAGCTGTGCCTGCTCTCTCTGACATTCTCCACCTCTGCACAGTGATCTGTCCTGATTAAACTAGCTTTTCTACTTTATCAAGATTCATTACATGACCTGGTCATGCATGGAGCTGAAAACCAGGAATAGAAAAGTTGCATGCTTCGTGTTGGGGTTTTCCTGCTGTAATGTTTCTCTGAATTCAACTGTTTAGTGAAAAATGATATATCAGGTGACTCTTATTCAGATCTTCGTTGATGTTTGTGAAACTGTATGAGCAGATCGGTGTGTTATGGTAACCCCCCAAAACTTTCCTCACTCAGACTAAAGATGGATTAGATGACTTTTCACAAGTTGAACTTGACTGCAGGTGGTTAAACTGCTTTTGTAATGAGTTGTACTTCTGTGCTCACAACATTTAACAGTTTTCTGCTTTGTCAAATCACTTGATCAAAATTAAATTTTAATCATGGAACAATCCAAATTTTTATTCAGTTTACTCACTTCTGCTGAGATATAAAAAAAATATAGTGTGCAAAGCTTCATCATAGGAAAACAACCAGAGCCGCCTTCACTTTAATGCCAACAGTAACTAAACATTGCCACCTTCTGGTGGCTGTAGATACAATCACAGCACTACACATGATTTTTATTTCATACAATTATTTATTTATTATTTTTAAATGTGGACAGTTGATCAATAGACTTTATGTAATCTCAGTACCAGTTTGTGACATATGTCTGTAAACTCTCCAGACAACTATAATTACTGCTCCACAAAAACAAAGCTAATAAAATGCAGAAAATGCATGAAAAAGAGGGCTTTTGTTGATAGCTGATTGCAGTCGATACATTTATGCAGTGCACTGAATCATTGTCATTGAGTGCATTGATTATGTGGACTAATCAATGTTTATTAGGCTGGATAAGCCTGGCCAGACCACAGTGGAGGCTTAATGATGAAGGAACATATTTACTGTGTCCAAGGCCCACCCACCTGTCTTGAAAGGATATGTTTCAGAGTTTGAGGGAACTTCAAACCGTGTGTTTAGGGAACATTGTAGAGTTTACATATGAGGTCAGTCAGCACTGCATTTAAGAGCAAAAGCAGATTTTACTACAAAAATACTACAAAAATATGTGTAGGATCTACAAGAATCCAGATTGATAAAAGGTGATTAGTGTCTCAGACAAACCAAATGTTTGCAATACGGATCATTTTTGCTAAAAGAATATTGAATCATTATTAGTTGAAAAAGTCTCTGTCTTTAGTTTCTGTCAAGCAGCTGAAAAAGCTCTTGGATTGATAACAGTGTTTCTTTTGTCAAAGCTTTATCCATCCTTCCTTATGCTAATAGCTCCACTCAGCTCCTGGCTTACTCCTGCACCAAAACCTGAAACCTAAGGTATTATGATTGCTATAGGGACCACAAGGGCCAGCAGGTGCTTCAGGAAGCTACTGACACTGACACAGATGGATACAAAAATCTGGAGCCTACAAATGCTTTCCTGTTTTTACAGTTTCTATAATGTGTTTTCACCCCACTAACCACTGGCAATTTAGTTGATTCACTTTTTCTGTTGATCAGTGTGACAAAAAAATTTAATCAACCATGAATTAATGTTGTGAAAAATGTAAAACAAAAAAAGAAGGACCACTTCAATTGGGGTTGAATATTTGTACAGACACAATTTACAGATAATTGGAGACAGTCAAAAGTAAATGAAAACAGCAGGTATCTTATTATACACCATACTGAAGCAGGGTTCAGTATGGCAACACTGCAACACATCACTTTGTTTGCAAGAGCAAGTCATCTTACAAGACAATATCAATAGTGTCCCTTCGCAATTTCAATTAATTTCTACATTGTTTTGCACTTTTTCATCAGGCCAACCTTAGAGATCAGGGTAACATCAATCAGGGTTTTGCATCAGGCTTGAGTGAGTTCGTAATGAGGAGAAAACACATTATGATCAATTCTAGCTGGATAAATTAAACAAAAGAGTGTACAAATCCAAATGCACCGTGATGATTTTTGACTTTGCACCAACCATTTCCTCGCCAATCAACCAAACAAGATTGGGGTTTGCGCGATGATTTCACTCCCTCACTGTGTGAGTGTGTCATTCTGCCTGATTATATTTCCTTGGGATAAAAGGTCCCTCGCTGCTCTAGAACAATTATTCCACAGTGCACTCTGTAATTATACTATTATGTAGAATTATTCTCATCATCTGCATGCACCATCAGTCATCACTGCACAGTTTGTAGATGTGTTTATTGTTGCAGCAGGCCAAAACCAACAAAAGCCTCTTCACAAGATGTTCTAGTGGCTCTTTCATGTGTAATACCTTAGCGTAATCAACATGCATTTTAAACATTACCAAAATCAAGATTTTTCCAATAACCTCATGTTCATGCGGTATTTCATGTTATTTTAATGTACGCTATCTTTATGACTGAACCATAAATGCTTCATTACAATTTATCATCATTACTACTACTACTAAAATGTATCAAACCAAACCAACAGGCCGGCATCAGATGGAAGTCACCAGACCTCCCTGAAGAACTCCACTGGAAGGTAATTAAAAGAAGAGTGTGTTATCCATCGCTCCTCATTAATGCACTTTGAATTAACCACTTTCATGGGAAAGGAATGGGGAGGAGGGGACAAGCAAGGAAATCCATGCAGGCTTTAAAGTAATCTCTCTCTGTCAGGTTGGTCCAAACGGGGAGGGTCGACTCATTACAGCCCCCACAGGAGATGAATGGGTCAGTCAGGCAGTAAGGAGAGCCGGGCTGGGCCACTGCGTTGACAGACAGATGCACACAAGAAGAGAAGTGTGTGTGTGTGTGTGTGTGTGTGTGTGTGTGTGTGTGTGTGTGTGTGTGTGTGTGTGTGTGTGTGTGTGTGTGTACCGGAGTTAAACCACAATGAAAGCAAAACACTTAGCTAAAGGTGCTATCTTTGCCAGGGAGCAGGTGTGCAGAAGGAGGTTGCATGCTGGGATACGAGGCAGGGTTAAGATGCAAAGGTCTGGAGTCAACAATCGTTGTGATTTAACTTTGACCACATGGAGGGGTGACTGTCACATCTGGCCAGCTGAGGCGATCGTCAGAGATGCATATGGCACTCCTTAGGTCTTAACAGCTTCTATGTTTGATTGCATTTTAAGAACACTGTCACCTATTGCTTTTGGGTTTTCTATATAACTCTGCATACATCTATATTTGCCTTGAGATTACTTCTATTTTGCGCTGTACAAATAAAATTGACTTGCATTGAAAACAGAACATGCATTTATTTTTCATGCATACAGTCTTTGGCAGTTTATTAGGTACACATAATTATTCCTGCAATAAATCCTCTTTCATGAAGCTGATAGTTAAACTTTGGTTTGGTTTTAAGAGGCACTGTTTATTTTGGGGGCTGTAGTTAGTGCTGCTGTCGAACTGTATTACATTACACTAGGAAGGGTTTCTGTTCTATGAAGAGTATACAGTTACATCAGCATTGCTCTAAAGCTAATATTTAGTGCAGCATTGCACACACCTATTAAATACCCAATGCCAATTGCGTGTACCATGGATTGTAAGATATGAGTCAAAAAATTGAACCTGTTCCTCTGTTTTGCCACCAGATGGTGTTATAGTCTTTTGTCTTCAGACAGAGGTTGTTGACTCACTTTTTATAGTGAGGGTATGCAGCTTTCTTAACTACTTTTAAAATGAACATTTTCACCAACACCACAGGGGGAACATTTGCTAAACCAAATTCACTGACTTTAACAGCTGATTTAATATGTCATATATTATTATTTATTACTTCTGTATGCTAATATGTTTTCATATTCTTCATTCTAATGTTTGTTGATTGGCAACTGTTACATTTATAACCAGATTTCTGCAATAAGACAAATTAGCACAACTTTCAGGATTGAAAGTGTGGGAGTCTGCGGATGAGGGGTGGCACACGGTTGTTAGATTAGAAGTTTAGGTCTGTGATTAGGCCAGCACACTTTGAATTGATCTCTCAGCTCATCAATTAGAGCCACATAATGAGACTGTGTGGTTACTTGTTCATTAAAATCTATTGATTCATTTAATAAATTGGATTTAAACAATTACAATACATATCACAGCACCACGTCAGAGCAATTGTGTGCACAAGCACTTGCAGCACATGGCAGCACTTAAAATACACTCAGCATTTTAGCATTTTGCTAACATTTCCCTCTTTCCTCTGCTGTCATTCACATTAGCAAAACACACAGCAGCAGCGGGACTTTGCTTAATAGGTTCAGACAACTTCTCAACCCAAAGCCTTTGCAGGATATCTAATTATCAACCCTGACCACTGACTTTTAAATGAAAGTAATACACCTTGAATAGGTCATTAGCATTGTAAAGCAACTTGCTGAAGCAATGCTAGACCCAGTGTTATTCATTATGTTCATCATTGCTTTGTTTTTTGGTTTCTATTCCTGTGCGTGGCATCACAGACCTTCATCACTATGCTAATTTGTCAGTTATCATTAGCTCGCCATAAGCGCGAGCCAGAGTTACACACAGTGGAGTCTCTCATGTTTGTTTGGGATTAATCAGAGAATGCATGGGCTGTCCTTTTAATCAGCTATTTGTGAGTTTGACCTTTCAACAGCAGCATGGACATCCCCAATTAGTCTTGTCTGTCTCGCTTGACTCTTTCTGTAGGCTACCTGTGCTCTGCTCCTGTCATTCTTTGTTGTTCATCATGACATTTTCTCCACAGTTGTTCCTGTTTGCTTTTCCACACATTTAAGGACCAGGTTTAAGGTCTGTGGCAAAATCATCTTGTGCTCTTCTGCATTATTTGTATTAGTCATGCCAACTGTGGCACGCTGGATGAAAAATGTGCAGTTCAAAAGAATGCAAACACCAGTCCTTCATCAAATCATGTAAAGTCATGTTATTTCAGTGTGTGCTTGAGTGAAGGAAAGTTGGGGTTACCAAGTAACCGATTGTTTTCCATACTGAATATAAAAGTGTTTATTGTCTTTTGCTGCCACGGGATCAAATTATATGATCTGAACTTGTAGTTTAGAGAGTCAGATATCAAATAGTTTTCCACGTCAATAGCCAGCACTGAATCAGAAGTCGGTAACTAACAAGACCCCAAAGTAGAAAGAGGGAAGACAGAGAGACAGAAGACAGAAGACAAAGTAAAGTATCACACTCTGATTCATTTGTGCTTTGACAATAACAGGTTTTATAGTGAATTAATGCTATCAGTGAACTCTCCAGTCAGTGTTGGGGCTAAAATCTATAGCTTTATAAACTGGACCTCACTGTGTCCAGCCTGTTTATCTGAATCACTACTACACATGATCCCTCACAAACACAAGATTCATGACATATAGTCATCCAGGTGAGGTTATCTGACATCGACATCCACTGAACTTCCAGACTGCAAGCTGTTGCATTTGTTGTTTTTGTTGTTTTTTGTGTGTGGCTGCCTTTTAAAACCAGGTGATCCTGCTTTTGTTAACTGAACTCGGGCCATTTCAATTTTATTTCCAGTTTTTCTAGTGTGAAATTATTTACCAGAAATATCTCATCCCATGTGACAAATTCGACCTCTAACAGCATCTGTCATGTCAGCTTTATTCTAATATATTCCCCCTATAATGTAATTACCACTGATCAATGCACTAACCTACAGTGAGTGACATTCCGGGATGTGGCAGGATTTCATTATGTTTCATTAATTAGAATAATTTGCATTAGTTTGTCCACAGCCCAAAACATTGAAATGTCCCTCCATGGTTTTCAATGCTTTTTTTTTCACTCATTATGAAAATGCCCTGTCAGTGTGGCCGGCTCAGTGTTTCCAGAGCCCCTCTGATGTGGGCCTGCCTGCCTGCCTGCCTCTCCGTGCTGCTATAAAAGCCCCCTCACAGTGCGCGCCGTTATTTCCCCTGCGCTTCTCCAAACACTTCACCAGAGACGCACTTCAACATGTCGCTGGCTCCGCGCGCACACTTGTTCCTCTTTCTCATCTCCCTCTCGTCAAGGATGGGGCTCAGTCGCTACATTGAGGTAGGATCGGATGTGTTGTGGTTGAACTCAAACTAAATGAATAAATCAGCTTGAAGTGATTCTTGTAAAGTTATTGCGAGTAGAGCTGGAACCTGGAATTTGACGCCTGTGTCTGTCGTGATTTATTCAGGACAACGACGCTTCTGATGGATTATACTCTCTGCTCAGTTTGGACCAGAAAAGAGAATCAGAGGATTTTATTTTCCGTCGACCGCTCAGTAAGTGGCTTCTAAACTAAACAGTGGCTCGATTCAGTAGCCGATTATGACTAACACTGTTTACCGACTTTGCAAACAAGGAAAACCTCTTTATTACCAAAAGTATGTTAATATGACCTGAATATATTCAGTGGAGAGATGTTCAGTGCTGGCCTGTCGTCCAACATGTTGTGGGCTGTGCTTGAATATGATATTTTTCTGATGACCTGTATACGTCCTTATTGTGCATAAAATCCTTATTTTACAGGTGCAGTTGCTATAGTTGATCCATTTAGACCATAACATGGCAATAAACACCTTTTAAACACCTTTTCAATGTTCAGTTGTGTCTGAGTTATTTTAACATTTGTGTTACACTCAAAGATGTGTTGTGCTTGTGCCATAAAGCTGATTATGTCACTCTGTGTGCTCATGACCGATTCTTAAGAAATTCCTTGTTGCCTTTGACCAGTGAAAGTGTTTTTGCGTCCCTTCTCTGTCAAAAAACAAAAAACAAGTTGTGTGTGTGTGTGTGTGTCTTTGTACTATTATTACAAATGTTTCCCTTTGAGGGCAAGAAGCAACTCCCTGTAGTGTTAATCATCCAATTTTAGGATGAAGAGTTTGAGTATGGTCATGTTTGGGCAAGTGATTGTGGTCCCCCTTAGAATAACTGTGTGTGTGTGTGTGTGTGTGTGTGTGTGTGTGTGTGTGTGTGTGTGTGTGTGTGTGTGTGTGTGTGTGCGCGCGCGCGCGCGTGCGTGCGTGTTTTGCAGGATGCCTGGACATGCTGGCCACCGACGGCTACTTCACCTTTGTGGCATCTCGGCCACAGCTCGCCTGCGCAGCTTTCATCATTGCTGAGCCCAGTGAGGTCATCAGCCTGGAGCTGTCTGACGTCAGCATCGACTGCAGCGCTGGAGACTTCATCAAGGTTGGCCCCACTCACCAAAAACAACACCCACACTTCCTCCAACCACTCGGAGGTAGGAAGACAGGAAGTGCAGTGCTTTGCCAGTTACACCCTGACTCAAATTGGATCTTTTTCTGTTTGATTAAAATGGTGCCAGACTGGGTTAAGGCAGCGTTTAAGGGCTAAACACCCCTATGCATCCTTTCTGCATTACGCAGAGCAAGTGTGGGAAGATGATGCTTTGGTTCTGAAGCCAAGCCTTCCAGTTATACTGCATTCTCAGTTCATGCAGGCCAAAGTGCTAAAAGCCATCGAAGAGAGGTAGACTAGGAAATCTATCACTTAATAATACTGACTGGATTTGAAAGCTGGACCTAAGTGTTTCTCTATCTGTACACATTAACAGTAGCAGCGTGTTAAAATGACATTTAAACACAATTAGATGGATTTGTGAAGCTGAGGGTTTATAAAAAACATAGTGTTTAATATATATACATTCGGTTTAAATATGTTTATGATGATCGCCTGGCATTGCTTTTAAATAACACATGGAATATCTTTTCTTATACAGATGTTTGATGGCTGGGTTTTGAAGGGAGAGAAATTCCCCAGCAGTCAGGACCACCAGCTCCCTCTACACCAGCGTTACACAGACTACTGCTCCTCCACAGCACCAGGAGCCACAAGCCATTCCTCTCAGAACGTCGCCATGATCTTCTTTCGCATTCAGAGCCCCGACAGTGGCTTCACCCTGGGAGTCAAAAAACTACACAACCCCTTCCGTGAGTCCTGCTGCAAAGAAAGCAAATCCACAAAAGAGGAAAGCTAAACTGTGGAGAATTCATAAGAAAAACATGAGCAAAGGAAACAGATCAAATTCAGATTTAGTGCTGGTACGTGATTTTGCGCATGCATGTGTGTTCTTCCTGGACATTTGTGCTTGGTTGAGCATCAATCAAGGCCAAGAGCGACAGGAAGAGATTGAATGAGAGAGATGCACCTGTTTTCCAGCTGCTTGACAAATTTAGTGGTAACACTGTGTCAAGTAACATAACAATCACAGTCTGGATTCAACACAAAGACAGAAACCAGAAAAAGTTTGAATGATTTTTTTATGAGGAAACAGTATAAATCCCTGACCAGTAAGTGTGAAAATGTTTCTAAATGAACAACATGTCGGCAGGAGTAAAGTGTTCCACCTCCTGTTGGTGCCTATCTATTCTATCATGCATCAGTTCAAATCTCATTATTTTCTTATTTTTGTCATCAGAGCTTGAATTGGATTTCCATGCTCAGCCCCAATTGTGTCACCGTCCTACTGTCAGCCTTGATTATGTCCAATTTGTGACATAAGGTGTCAATAATGAGTTTCTCTGCTGATGGAGAACTTGCTAATTTGAAACCTCGTATCCTGTTTGTGTGTGTGTGTGTGTGTGTGTGTGTGTGCGTGATTGTGTGCGAAGCCTGTAACATCATGTCTCAGAGTCCAGAGGGCAGCTTCACCATGGTGATTCCACACCAGCGCAGAAACTGTAGCTTCTCCATCATCTACCCCGTGGCGATCCGACTGACAGAACTCAGCCTGGGGCACGCAAGAAGCAATGAGCTCAGCCCACAGGTGAGACACATGCACAGATAGACAGACATCAGCCTTTGTTTGTTTGTGAATGACAACTCTGAGCAAATCAACCCTCCTGCAAATCTAAATAATAAATAGATAAATACATTTAAAACTACTAAATAGTACTAAAGTACTGCAAGACAAGAAATAGGGTATGTACATAATAGTTCTAAGTCAGTTAGCCAATACTACATGAACTCTAATACTCTTTAAAGTATAGAGGGACAGAAATGGAAATGGAATGGAAATCATTTTGATAAAAGACAGAACAGAACAAAATGACACCTGAAGACTTTGGCTGCTGGTCAGACACTGGCTGCCAGACTGCCAGTATTTATGAGTACTGCATTTAGTACGCCAAATACAACAATCTCACATTTCTACTACAATCCGGGGGACCGTTACACGTGTTCCAAAGTCTAGAGTTACAATTCCAAAGATGAATTGTATAAACTGTTTTACAGGCAAAGAGTTCTGCTGCTGATTTTACGTAAAAAGCATGTGACTCAAGAGGTTCATGAACAACCTAGAATCACCATCAACCAATCAAGTTGCAGTTTGCATGCACGTCTATTTAAACATATTCTGATCAGTTCATGTCTGGATCTTAGTGAATGTTTGTGCCAGATGTAATGGAATTCCCTCCAAATGGTTACTAATATAATGTTGACAAGAAATACCTGGGATCGTAGTCTTAGTCCTTCGAGTACCAAAATCCAATCAATTCATCCCAGTCCAGATGGAAGCTTTTGCCAAATTTGAAGAAATTCTCTCAAGGCATTTTTGTGATATTGCATTCAGATAAATGGAGAGATGTTCTATACTCAACAAAATCTGATCAACTTGTTACTGAATTCAAGTGTATTTTTGCATTCCTGCGATATCATGTGCAGGATGGATGAAAGGTCACAGCAACTTTGACCTTTGAGCACTACAATCTAATCAGTTCATCATCCCTGACAATACAATATCCCAGGTATCACATATTCTCACACTTTTTGTGCAAGTGGACCTGCTGCACTCACTGGTTTGCACCAAGTAGTGTGGGTAACCATGCTTCAGTGCAGCGTCACCGGTGAAGTGTTCAAGCACAGTATAGAATATGGGTCCTTTGTGTTACTGAGCAATCAAAGCTTCAGCCACTCACCAGTAATAGGCCACATACCTCGTGATATAACTTTTTGTGCAGTGGGATATCTGTAGAGTACCACGGTGGTGTAGTGGTTAGCATTGTCACTTCACAGCAAGACAGAGCCGCAGACAGAAAACGTGCAAAGACGTGCATGATAAGTTATTCAGTCACTCTAAATTGCTCATAGGTGTGAATCTGAGTGTGAATGGTCTGTCTCTACAGTGAAATTTCATGGTTTTCTACATTAATTTGTCATAAAATGTGATCTGATCTGAATCTGAAAAGTATGTGAACCCTTGGAATAATGACCTCAAAATGCTAATTGAAGTCAGGCATTAGCATACCTGAAAGAAAATTATTTTGAACGTCCAGTTATTAATTCCAGGGGTTCACATACTTTTTCCACTAGCATATATATTATATACTTAAGGCACAATATATTTGTTAATACTCTTGACTTCAATAAAGATCAGATCACATTTTATAACAAATTAATGCAAAAAAACAGGAAATTCCAAAGGGTTCACATAGTTTTTCTGTATATGTCAGCCCTTTGGTAGAATGGCAACTTGTCTAGGGTTGCATAGTGGATGGACAGATAGATGGAATGTCTATAAAATATCATGGATGAAGGACTGAAACTAACTGTTGCTCTAATTAATATTACACGTTAACTGACAAAACAAACCTAAATCATATTGTTTTTGACCCATGAGCTCCTTCTTATGTTTTTTGTTTGTTTTGCACTGCTGCATGTAGTCATGAACTAATAGTGCATCCTGAGACCTCAGACATTGGCTCTTTCCATCCATTTGCTTGTAGACAGAAGATGACTGTTGTAAAAAAACTCCACTTTCATATGAGGTCACCAGTGACCTTATGCCTGTCACCTCTCACATGCAGAATCAAGTTGACCTTTTTGCCTTTACTGCACTTCAGTAAGTAAAGGTAAGTTATTCATTTCTTACAGAGACAGGTGTGGTCGGGCTGTTTGGGATCAGGTGACTATGTGGAGCTGCTAGGGGGGAACGGGGTGGACACCTCTAAGATGTTCCCTGTTGCTGACCTCTGTTTTTCCCTGAGTGGGCTTGGTGAGTTTGAAGTCCTTCAGATTACTTCTAGTGTGAATCTATTATTTTCCACTCAAACTATTATAATTTGGAAACATGACTTCTTTCTCAGGACAATAATTATACAATATTTTATTAAGTTTTATTGTGTTATACAGTGATATGTAATAATCAAATCAAACACAAATAACACACAGTTCACACAGTATTATAGCAGCACATGTCCTCTTGTGGGGAGCATAGTTCAGAATATGCTTCCAATGGTGGAAATAGCAGATTATATCCCTCAAAATAATAATGAACCAAGTGGTAAAATCACAGGATGTAATAGAACTGATTTTAATATTGCAAAAATAAACTACTATTATTTAGGCATAATTTATTGTCCTTCAAAGTTTGTGATCAATAACTTTTTAAACCACTCAAAAAGAACAATTCCTGGAAATGTCTAAAGAAGAATGTTCTGTATTTGTTCTGGTGTAAAGTTTCTGTTTTTCTCTTTGGCCATTCAGCCCAGATGAAGATCGGTTGTGATAACTCGGTGGTGAGGCTGGTATCCAGTGGAAACTACATAAACCGCGTTTCATTCCAGTATCGACTACTTGAACATAGCGAGCTCCCCAAAAGCAGAGAGAACAGTCTGGAGAACTTCTGCACTGTGGAATGAGATCACACCACATATATATATATATATATATATATATATATATATATATATATATATATATATATATATATATATATATATATATATATATATATATATATATATACACACACACACACACACATACATACGCATGTGAAGCTGCAAACTCACAGTCTTCTCTCTGTAAATACATGTGTCCAATTTGACTAATACCATCAATAAAAGTTTTGTATTGCTTTTGCCAAATATTTTATTTAGTGTCTGAATTATGTTAGCTTTGATCATAGCATATTTATTTGAATACCTATTTTTTTCATCTCAGATTTATTGATGATGGAGGATTTAATTGTTTTCTTTTTAGCAATTTCTCCAGAAAATCTGTGAAACATTAAAAACCTCTCTGTTATCCTTAGCATATATCAGTTTCAGTATTTTTGGGGAGGTTTTAAATCTATTCTGTCTCTTCTGTTTATATTGCCTTGATAACTGAAAATAAACATGACTTGCATGAAAAAGCACAATGTTAATGATCTGTTCGTTTTTTAACTGTGTGTTCATTTGATGTTTGTTTTACTAATATGTTTCTGCAGGATCCATTCATATTCATATTCGTATTTTACCCATAGTCACCTAACTTTCTAAAGATCTGAAATTAGCTTCAGTTCAGTACAGCACTAAATGTGATATGAAATGTATTTATGTGGTACTGGGAAGATTTATTTTCTTCTGCAAAACAGAATTTTCTGTTCATACCCATGAGATGCCTTGAGCAACAGCTGGTGCCCACTGTTGGCTTTGAGGGCAGTTGACAAGGGAGCAGAGATTTTCCAGTTGGTTCAACATCCAACAATCAAAGCTTCCTTTTTTAACAAGGTTAGTGAAAATGGCTTTGGTCCAGAGTGCAATAGCTGAGCAACTATCAAATGGATTGCACAGAAACTTCAGAGACAATAATCTGCAAATACATTTATGATCTTATTATTATGTATTATGTAATTCTTTTAAAATGTTCTTTCTTTACAAGAAATATAGTCTAACACCTCCTAATGTTTAGCGGTGCTGTCACAGCCTCATGTGTACCAGAATTATAGAACATTTCTCTTGGCAGTGTAGAAATATTCACACTCCCCTACTGCTGCTTGATTATTAAGTTTTGTAACATTCTCATTTATTTTATTTTGGGCAGAGTGTGGCAACGCAAGAGAAGGGAGGGATGGGTCGAGCTGAAGGGATAGATTTCAAAGGTCATGTTGGTACTAGCTTAAGGCCATTTCATGTTTGGCATTTGCACTCCAACAGATCTATAGTTACACTTTGGTCGCACTACTTTAGGGATACATACAGTACAAGGACACGTTCTACAAATGCACACAATAAAATACATTTGAAACTCTGGACAGTAGCAACAGCCACAAAAGGAGCCATCACTAACTACACAGGTTTAAAAAAATATGTCACAGATACTGTAGCAGACATGCAGAAGCATGAATTCTTCTTTAGGCTGCAAATTGTAGCTTTAAGTAAAATACCCTCTACCAATCCTACAGGATTGATTAATGTTTCCTTAAAGACATACATGGAAAATGTTAATTCTGCTGAACATGAACATGAATCTATATTGTCAAAGTGTGATTAGGACATTAAGTAGATATTCTTGTCAATGAGAAGATTGTTTCTGTAGAAGTGTATATGTAGCTAGAGAAGCCATAGAGTGGCAAGAAAAAGTATGTGAACCTTTTGAAATGTCATGTTTTTCTGCATTAACTATTCATGAAGTGTGATCTGATCTTCATCTGAGTCAAGAGTTTTAACAGATATAATGTGCCTAAAATAACACAAAAAAATATTCTGATATTTTATGTTTTTATCGAGCACAACCATAAAAACCTCATGGTGAAAGTGAACATTTAATAATGGCCTCCAAAAAGCTAATTGGAGTCAGGTATTAGCATACCTGGAAGACAATTATTTTGAGGGTTTGGACTAGAGACACACAAAAAACACTCAAGTTTTTGAGTTTGCTCCGCATGAGCCATACCTCATCAAAAGAAGATTTCAGAGGATCTACAATCAAGAATTACTGATTTACATAAAGCTGGAAAATTAGAGTATGATGTCAAAGACTTAAGAAATTCATGAGTCTCCATTTAGGCAAACAATCTACAAATGGAGTTGGAAGAAAGCTAAAAAAGAACCTTGGTGAACGCCTAAAGTTTGCAAAAGAGCACAATGACACTCCACAGCAGTACTGACAAAATATTTTGTGGACTGACGAACCTAGGATTGAACTATTTGGAAAGAACCCTACAACACTACATCTGACATAAAAAGGCACCGAATCATCATGAAAACACATCCCAGTTGTAAGGTATGGTGAAGGAAACATCAAGATTTGGCCAGCTTGCAGTGATTGAGGGGAAGATGAATTTTCAAGTGTATCAAAAAATTATTCAGAATATTCAGAATAATGTGAGAATGTCTGTACGTCAGCTGAGACTTTGTAAAAGCTGGGTGATGCTACAGGACAATAAATGAAAACACCAGAGCAAGTCCAAACAGAATGGCTACAGAAAAACAAAGTCCCCCTTTTGTAGTGGCCAAGTCAACCCAACCAGTTATAAATTCCAAGGGTGCACATACTTTCTCCACTAGCACTATGAGGTTTTTAATGTTGTTCTCAGTAAACATGTAACTATGTATTGTTACTTTAGGCACCATTAAATTTAGTGAAATCTACTCTTGTACTTACTCTTTGACTGAAAATCACATCACATTTTATGACAAATTAATTTAAAAAAACAATACTATAAATCACATACTTTTTCTTGCCACTGTAATTGATATAACCTGCAATTCTGTGTAGGCAACAATGCAAATGCGTACTCCAGTGTGTTAAGATGTGTTCTTGGCAATCCGTATTAAGCAGTGACGCAAAATTCTCTCGTATTGTTTGTAATCCAATCAGTTCCAGAGGCAAACTCTGAAATAGCCTTCACAGTGGTTGATCATTGCTCAAAGTCATATTTGAAAAGGCTCAATACTGAGAGCACAGAAAAAAACACATAGACAATACAGGTTTGTTTGTGACCCTTCTCCATCACTTACTGTTTAACCCTAATCTCTTACATACTTTACAGCTGTGGATCCTTGTTGTGAATGAATATGCAGCCCTTAATGGGATTATCCCACAAGCCTCAGTGCTCTTATTCCCCTCGACATCCTTCTAACTGGCTCGCTTTTGATCTTCTCCTTACATGGAATTAATCTCAAACCTGCTCAACCACGATGATTCAATTAAACAGCGGATGTCTTTTTTCGCTCGATGTGTTGCATTTTTCTGTCTTCATTAGAGAATGAAATGCACTTTGGATGCCATCTAAAGTAAAGTCTGATTATTTGTCTCTAGCACTGGACACAGCTGTTGTGAATACTATGGTATATTTATAGTGATCTGTGACGGTGGACTGGAATGAGTTTGTCACTTGTCGGGCCAAGTGGGGTTATAATTCTGTGCAGATGAGATGTGACCTGTTCAGAATAAGACATGCTTGGGTTATTAATAACTGAAGCAACAGAAAAAGGAAAGGATGTTTATTTAAGATATTATTCACACTAGATTGATTGGTGAATACTCCACAAAGAGAAAAATCGGTTATTGCTTTTCTACGTCATTATCCTTTCTCTCAATTTCTGTTTTTCTTCCAAAAGAAAATATTCATAGTTTGTTTTAGTGATTATAAATATGTTCTATATTGGCAACATTAAAGTAACATACAATACATACCAGGTTTTATATAGGTGAATAATTCACCTTTTGTTCTTATTAGTATCTACTGCACAGTAGTGCACACAGTTCCTGTTTCCTGACTACAGTTATTTGCTCATCAATATGATCATTGTAATATTGTAATCAGAATTGTTACTGAATATTGGTCAAATATTCTAAATACCTTCAATGAATAACCATAATAGTGGTAAACCTACTGAAACCTCCTTAAAGTGCCCATACTAGGCAAAATCCACTTTTGGACATTTTTGTAAACATGTCACTTATGACATACATGAAGTATGTTAGAAGTGCACTCTTTCCTTTTTTTTTCTTTACATTCTCTGGTTTTGTGGAAACCGATTCTTGGATGATCCATTCAAAGTTTACATTTGAAATGTTGTTCAGTCTCGAGGACCCAATCCATGCTCAGACTCTGCCCGCAACAACCTTGGCCAAAAACTTGCAGTCTGATATTGTTTTTCTATACACAGCAAAACAGCAGCAGCAGCGCTTAGGCACAGACGATGCTCACTTGTTGAATGTATGGATGAACACAGAAGTCTCCCTTCTTCCTCCCATCCTGTCACTTTACATCCTGTAACTTTGGATTTATTTGTTTTTGATGAAGCAGTTTTCACATAAGTAAACAAACCAGTATACATGTGCATGCTTGTGTTTGTGTGTGAAGTTTAACTTTAAGTTACTACAATATGAAAACACTACTAAAATTTTTATTCAAGTGAAAGAAGTAAAACATTATTGGGAAAAAGTCGAAGTAAGGCTTAAACAAGCATAATGACCCCTGACAGTGTTTATTATGCCTTGTATGATATTATTGGATTATTTTTTCAGTGTCCCTCATCATGTTCTTCTAGTGAGACTGATGTTTCAGCGGTATCAACAGCACAATTCCAGATGTTGTTATTGTGAAACATTAAGAATTTTTATATCATATTTTGGATCATAATTTTTTAGTTTTTGCTGTTCTTTTTCAATTTAATGTTACAATATATACTATAATATTCGGGGTACCATAGGTTACTAAACAAAACTCATGTTGAACGCTATGAAATTACTGCAAATAACAGCTGATCTGATAACTTAGTTTATAAAAGCAGCCTGAACCATCAAACAAACATAATACAGTTACATGCAGTGCATTGTTCACATGCCACCTGTGGGTGATTTACTTCAAGGTATTGGAGTATGTTATGACTTACAATCTGTCAAGCATCTGTCTAGAGTTGTTTGGGGAATTTGCAGCTGTTACAATAAACAATAACAATAATTTATGTTGATTTGAGCTAAGTTAACTGACAACATGATTCATGCTGCTAAATTTACAGAAACTGATTGTGGAGATAAGAATGTGAAATTGCTCTCTTTTGTTTTGACATTATGCATAAAATGTTTTTGTTACCATGTTCCACTGATTATGTTTAACAGATTATCTGATTGCTCTGAAAAAGACTTTTTGTTCTACGTTGCTGTAGATGGACAAATTGTTGCAAAAATGTTTTTCTTTCTAGATGCAAAGTACATTTGTGGCAATTATACCCTTGACGTTGACAGAGTTTTTGCATAATGGTCAGAACACAGTTGTTTTTCCTTTTATTTTGCAGACCAAATTACCTCAAGAGTGACTGAAGAAAGAAATGTAACTTTGATTATATGCAGACACTGCAAAACAAACCACTGAACACAGATTTGAATGGGTTGTGGTCTTGATCGGCTCTTTCTCAGCTGGCTGTTTCTTAGCTTGACATCATTTAAAAAATCTTGATTGATTATACTTTTGCAATATAATTACCTTAATAAACAGATTAAACTTTAAAACAGTACTTTGTCATCAGTCATAGTTTGTTACTTGTTATTTTCTCCTTAAGAGTACTTTCCATTTGCCTGGTTGTACAGTCAACATGTTCCTAAAACAATGTGCTAACAAAGTTCCTAACTCATTAACATCACATATATTTAAATACAGTATGACTCTGAAAATACACTGAGTATTCCAACTTATTCTTTAATGACATCGTTTGTGACATATATGAGGAAGTTAAAAGTTAAAATATTACAATAAAACACATTCTGAGGAGATAAATGCATTTTGTTCATATTTAGATCCTCTAAAATGACCTGAGGCAGACATACAAATTGGTTGATATCAGTATTTAATGATATTATTCTCAAGCCTTTGTGGGCCACTTTAAGATTTCGCCTATACTGCCCTCTAATGACTGGTTTCATTACCTACACACAGGCTGAGGCAGGAGACTGCATGACAACCTTACCATGAATTTATTTCCAAAAAAGTTAAGTGCAAAAAAAATTCTTACAGTATAGACAGACTGAAGAACAATACGTGAGCCAAGATGTTGTTTAATATTTATTAACATTCATTATATATATATTATAACACCAGTTTGTTTGTCATACATGCTAGAAACACAAGTATTTTAAAATATACAGTTAAACATCAAAAAGAGTACAAAAAGCTAATTGTTTTCAACAGTGCACCGGGATTTTGAAATTTGAAAGCCTCCTCAAGGCCTCCAAATATATGTATGTGGATCACCACCACCTCCAAAGTGTGTTGTGTATGGTCCCTCCACTTAATAATGAACATCAGATTTTTACAGCATAATATGCTTTAAATGGTAAAAATAATAATGGCTAAGGATCCTAGAAGAAGAGGGACAAAGACTCCAGTTTGTTTTGCACCATTACACAGGTCTTCAGAACAGCATCTGACACCCACAGAATAAACGTTATTGCACATGTCACTCTTCATGCAGTGTTTTGAGATCAGATTTTCAGCAACTGCAACAAAGATAGAAAGGAAGAGTTCTAACTGTGCAATTCAGAGGGCTTTCCATGACAGTATTAAATTTGAATGCTGCAACAGCATAAATCACATCAGCATGAAAAACTCATGGCAGATAAAACACATTGAATGAAATGTGATAATAAAGTCTACGTACCTATGGTGGAGGCACAGCGGTCATAACTCCTAGGACAGTTCCACACCTGATCACAGGTGCCGGGATTACCACCCCAGCAGGTATAACACCTTAGCCCATACACTGGAGGTAAAGGACGATACAAAATATTCACAAAGGCAGACAAAATAAGCTACTAAACATATAAATAAAATTTGTGCTACTTCTCCTTACTGCTGTTACCTGCTGAGAGCGTCATACAGATGAGTGCCACATATACACATAGCCTCATTTTGAACCTTAGTTTAAATGAGTATTGAAAACTTGTGAGATCTACAATGTCAAATGAACATTAACCACTTCCTTGTGTGTTTTATAGTCACACACACACACACACACACACACACACACACATTGACTTTGTACCAACAACTGATAATGTTTGGGCTGTTCACATTTGGGGAGTGTCCAGCACTCATCCATATTTGTTGACACGAGTCCATGTTGATATTTTACGATCAACAGTTCTAGAAAAACATCATCAAGTTATTTTCCAGATGAATTTTGGTGTCAATAACACATTGCTTAACTTCAGAGTTGAAACAGTTGCCATTTGCCTCACATTTGCCCTCAGCGTTTAACTAAAAAGTGGTACCGTAACTTTTTGTGGTGAAGCTGTTGTTAAAGCTGTCTCACCTGGAGACATTAATATGTAACTAATCAAAGGTTTATGCAGCCAAAATGACATGCATGTAGAACGGTCAACAAGTCTGCCTTTTGTTAGGCTCCCAGAAGTACTGCATGTACTGTTCATGTACTGTAAGTGACTGGTTATGGTTCTACGTCTTTGAAGAATTACAAATTTAGCATCAAACATAACCTCATTCAGTTATAAAAATAATAATGATCTACGTCATTAATCTGCTGCCAGAAAAGGAAAAGTGATTCAGAAAGAATCCCTGAGCTGCAGGATTTAAAAAAGCCTGTTCACGCAAATAATTAGAACACTAATTTCCCGTGGCAGGATGCCTTTATTTATAAAGCGCAATCCCCACTTCGTCCCATCTACATATACAAATCATCTTATGGCGTTAACCAGCCACCTCTATTTAGCTTGTCTGTCTGGTGTCCATCAGTAATGAGCTTGGCCTTTTACCCCTGGATTAAACGTCTTGTATAGAGCGCAGGTGAGATCCCAGTGACAGGTTAACCACCAGCTGCTGAAGAGTGAACTATCAGTGAGGCGCGTCTCTTTTTTTAATTGTGTGTGTTGTTTTTTTTTTTTCATTTTAATAGTTATTATCATATATAGAAGATGAACTTATTTGCTGCAGTAAAAATGCAAATAATACTACATATGTTCTTTTTTGTGAGATACAATGACGAAAGCTCATGAGGTTTCAAAGGTTGTGACATTGATGCCCAATATAGCTCAGTCTTATTAAGTCTGGCTGTCAGCCATGGCCTGATAACAGCATCTCTATCTGAGGAAGAGACACAACTAACAGAGGATTGCCAGGTATTGTGTGAGTGTGTGCTGAACTTTGTGTTCAACTAAGCTGCGTTTTATTGTCTTGTTTTGCATTTGTTTACCGGCATCACGCAGTTTGTGGTAGATAAGGCTCCCTAATGCATTTACATGTGCTCCTGAGACACAGATCACTGAAACTGATGGCTGAATGTGTGCAGCATTAGGCTTCAGGTAATGTTCTGCTTATTAACACAGAGATTTAGCACCAGCAAAGTAATAAACCATCTGCCAATAATACAACTCAATTCTTCAAGAGAGTTTATTGTGTTTAGAGATCTTGTACATGTTAGTACAGTGCTATACACTCCATATATATCTTGTAAGACCAACAATTTAAAGACCAGCGGTTGGAGCGCCTGCCCTATTCCAGGATTCCCAACAGAGGTGTTCACTTTCTGAAGTGAGGGATGGGGGAGGGGATCTTGATGTCCTGGCCCCTCTCCAATCTCTTTTCACACTCAATTAGGTAGTTGACACCATCAATGAGCAACTGCACCAGCTCCACCTGTGGATACATAGCAACCAGACAAACCAGTATATATGTGCATGCCAACATCAACGTGTACGTGTTTTTAACATGTAATATTTGAAAGAAGGGCATTTTCATTTCATTTTCATGAAGATTTTGCAGTTATTGAGACATCCAAAGTGTAAAGTAAAGTAATTCAATTTGCCTTTTGATTTGTTTTAAAGTTAAGTAGCTTTAAACTACTGTATGTTGCTGTGTCTTCTTGAAGGAAATACTGAAAATATTAGCTCATTACTACATTTGGACTCTTTGGACCACATGACAATTGAGAACGAGTAACCTCTGCTTAGTTGCCTTCTTAGCAATTACCTCATAAATGCTTAGGTGTGCTCATCCTAGGAGACAGTGGCAGGTTTAGCTGACACCACTAGAGTTTTGCTCCCTGAGTTTAGCTTTTCAGGCACAAATCTTGCTTTATTTAGTGAGAATACAGAAAACCGCAGTAATGGCCCTGACCTTAACAATACTATATACTATATATATGACTTTTCATCACTGATTGGTCACTCCTGTTGGTTCACAGCCAGCGTGAACAGCACGGCTCAGGAAACAGGCACATCCCTGCCTGGATTACAGATTAAAGATCAGCAGGGGGTACGGTTATGCACTGCCCACACATGTTGGGATGTCTGCTTCTCTCTGTCTGACTCTGTCTCCCTTTGCTGCTCATTTCTACATTTAGTTAAGCTGCTGTCTTCAAACGTTTACCTCTGACTTGCCCAGACGGTCGAGGTTAGAAATGTCGAAGACGTCTCCAGTAGCAGCTGTGTCAACACCACCTGTGCCTCTCTTCTGTAACCTCAGGTTATCCAGGATCTTTTTGAAGCGAGGGTCCTGGATGGTGAAAATCACATACATCAGTCAATCATTTTCAGACATGACGAGTATAAACATGGTTGGGAACATCTTCCACTGTCTGTGCAGCCATTTGCGTTGTCCTGCCAGTGTGTTTCCTGCATTACCCTGTTAAGAATGGGCAGGCGAACATGCACACTAGCTCGGAGCCCAGTGCCGAGGTTAGAGGGGCAGGTGAGGATGTAGCCAAGACGTTCATTCCACATGAACTCCCAACCTCTCTCCTGAATTAGATGCTCCACCTACAAGTTAGAAGAAAAGAAATATATATACGTTTTGGAACAAACACACAACACATAAGGCCATTTCTTTATTGTTTCTTTATTGTGTTTAATTTAGTGCACATCTGTGCACTAGATATTCTTAAGTGTTACAATACTGTATGAATAAATCCTTTCAACTGAGAAGGAATGACTGAATTGTTTTAAAAATCCACACTGGACCACACTGGCACAAGAAAACATAAAGACCCACATACCTGTTTAAGACCCCTGCAGAACCTTTCGAACACTCTCTTCATGTTTCCTCCTTTCTCCATGGATATGATCCTTGTATGATCCTCCTCATTGATCCAGATCAAGAAGTTCTTCTCATTGTTGTGCCTAAAAACAGAAAGGCAGAATTAAACTCTGATTCCAAACTTTATATCAATGTCAGTACAATGGATCCCTAACCCCACGGTCTTAATGTTTCAGTTTCTGTAGATGAATGTAACCCATCAGTCATTCACAAATGTGACATAAAGTATAAAATAGTGATTTAATGACCACATATCATCTGACAAAGTTAACAGAAATAAGGGGTTATGACAGCGCCTGTATAGTAAATAAGATTTAAAATATATGTTCAGAAGTTTCCTGAGGTGGAGGTGACTTTATTGAAAAGAAAATGATCCTGATGTTTGAGAAGGAAGTAAGAAGGTTTATTTTTCTAATAAGCAGATTTGCCCATTTAAACATTGCAGCACAGCTGTTTGAGGTGCTGGAAGTGATCTATTAAACACTAATCGCATGGGAAAAATAGCATTTCCATGTATTGCAAACGTATGCAAAAACACTTAGCAGTAAATTGTGAGTAAAGCATTGAGTCCGTCTGCTTGTTTCATTGTGATTTTAAGACTTGCAACAATGTAATGGGGGTACAATGTTTTCTACAATGACTGTCATTTGATTCTACTGTTTAATCTACTTCTCTCCAGGCAAGTTGGTCTAACAGTGTGATAGCGTCAGACAGTATCCACAACTAAACATCCAGTGGTCTGCCGCACAGATCAGCCACTAGTGACTGTATTCTTTAGCAAACCTCTGAGGCAACTTACAGTAAGTACTTCAGACCTCTACGTACTACAGGCAGACTATGAGGTGGCTACAGCTTTTCACAAAGCCACAAAAGCTATTTCTTTTACTTGCTCTCCTAGTCTTACCAGATCCCACGGGCATCAGGCCAATCTCTGGCCATCCCAGCTGCCGTGAGCAGAGGTGACACTGGTTTATCAAACAGGAAATGCTCCTGATTGGCCAGTAAAGGAACAGAGGAACCAGGAGGACATTAGATGACAAGAGTAATGAAAGAAAGAATAGAAACCAAGCTTGTCTCTGGATGTCTGTGGAAGTGTGTGTGTGTGTGTGTGATAATATGCACTAACATCAATAAGCTGTTGCTGCTCTCTGTCAGACATCTCTCCCAAGCTGTAGTAGCGGCCAGCCAGGTCTCCTTTCAGGCCAGAGAGCGCTGTGACAACCACGCGCTCCACGTCACGTCGCTCAGAGCGTGAGCACGCAGGAGGAAGACTCAGTCCACGGATGCTGCGGCCAGTACGGACACGAGATGACAACACGTAACGCTCATCAAACATTCCTGAGGTGATCTGAGGAGGGAAAAGTATTGTGAGTTGACACGCTGACAAACAAGATAATATGAGTCGAGAGATCGAACACAAATGCAGGTGTAACCTTGGAAGCATCCAGGTCGGTGGGGTGCTTCATTGTGCGAGGGTCATAACCATTGTGTCTATCCTTGATGATAGGGTCAAAGATCTCAGCAAACACCTGATGGGAGAAATCAAATACTCAAGTTTCCCCCTTTTAGACAACTGAAGACAAAACAACTGAATGTAAAACTTAACAGCGACCTCGTAGCTCTCCTCATCTCCAGCCACGATGCCCACAGTCTTGATAAACGGGTGTCCAGGGTTGTCCACCCCAGTCTGGATGCACTGGTCTAGGGTCCAGTCTTTGGGGGTTGTCTTGTCCCTCAGACGTGCATAAATGGTTGGGGTCAGGGCTGCTGCCATGCAGTTGTTGTGCTTCCTCAAGTCAGGGTAATCCGCACTATACAAAGTTATGAGTCACTAAATTAACATTTTGACAGCAACGTTTGATATCATTTTTGACATAAAACATTTAGTTTGTTTAAGTGGTGCTTCAGTGGTATGGGAATGTAAGCACACATTGGTGCAGTTCCCTGGATACATACATCTTTATGTTGTCCATTAATCATTCAGTCTTTCAGATGTTCCTACATTAGTTGCTACAATTCAGGAGGGAGCTTTGCCAAGAAATTATGCAGTGACAGCTGCAATGCCTCTCTCTGGTGACAGAGTGTTGTTGAGATTCAGCCTTGAGTGAGATTTATCTCAATTCACTTTGCAGCATGGATTCTTTTTGCACATTTAAATGAAGTGTGTCTTACTATCACTCGAACATGATTCATTGTAATTTAAATGTTATATTTCTTTGTATGAATTATGGCTTTGGAAAGCTCAGTCTGCTGAAATAACACAGTCTGAAATGTGTTTTAATTTTTTTTTTTTTAATTTACAAATTGTAACTAACGTCTTCTTTCACAGATACAATGATGTCAGACACCATACCTTTACAGATGGTTATTGAAACGCCTCACATATACACACTCACACACATGTACAGTACCTGGGAGGGTAGGTCCTCCTTCTTTCAGCAGCAGCAGTGCTGTCGCTGAGGAGATATCCAGACGCCAGTGTGCCAGCGCCCATGCTCGCCAAAATCACTGCCGTGTTGCGGCCAGACATCATACGAGTGAAAGAGGTCGCCATCCTTACGTAGCCTGTTTTTTTTTTTACCTGGTGAAAAGTCAGAGGGCAAAGGTGACTTTAAATGTGTGTCTGTTACTCAAAAAGTCAAATTACAATGTGTAAGATAATTGTGTCAGGTCACTGCTGTCTGTTATATTAATATTAACTCTGGTTTCAGATTGAGAAAAAGTGGGAAGTAATAGTAAAACTGTAAATATTTATACTGACATGTGGTAATATTTGGTTATGGTCTTATATAAAGATAAATGTCACAATATTTGTTCATATTTATTTGCTGTAGACTGTAGCATGGATGATGCAGATCTTGAATAATCAGCATTCACCTGAGATTCATGAAGACACATCTTTGCAGATACAAACTAAGACAAAACCACAAATCAAATTAAGCTATCAGTCGCTTAAGTGACAGATACACCTGTGTGATGAGATTACTCTAGAAGGAGACAGAAGCCTTCTGATTGGTCAACCTCTGAGAGCCATCGGCTCAGGTGATTAGATTATTCCTGATTGGACACTGAGAAAGACACAGCTTCCACAATACTAGGTAGTACTACGACTACAGTACTAGCTATCAGTATTATGTGGAAAACCTCATAAATTAGTATTGCAGCACATGATGTTGTACCCTATGACATGCTGTGTTTTTGCAATAATAAATATAATTGCAAATGTATGTCTGAATCCATTGGCCAAAGTCACCTTTCACCCACATTCAGAGAATTGATTGTAGCAGTTGGTGAGGTTAATCTGAGAGTTGGAATCAGCCCTGAACAGAGCATGATCCTTTCTGGCATCCTGAACTGGTCATATGAGCTTAGCCAAAACAGAAAGGTAAAAGAAAACAGACAGAGTGGATGGGTGGGTGGGTGGTGCAGAGGAGTCAAATAAATACAGGAAAAGATTAGAGAGAAGGTGAGGTGAGGAGAAAATCTGAAGCTGTGGAGAAAGTATTGATAAAGTAGATGTATAGAAAGAAACAGAAGAACTTGGACAACTTGGATAGGATGAAACAAGAGGAAAGAGGAAACCAAATGAAGGAACATGTGTAAGATATATTAAGGTCAGGGGAGAGGTTAGAGAGAATAAGAAAAGCTGGGATTAGTGGGATTCTGAGAGACTAAATGACGTGAAGTTACATGAAGTACGGAGGTAATGAGTAATAAGTAGTGGCATCTGTGACCTTTAACCTTTGCTGAAATGATTGTGTTTTTCACACACTGCTTGAGACAGTTTGTTGACAGTTGGCTTGACAGTTGACAGTTGCTGACAGGTGGCTGGTTCCTGTTAATATCACACAGATTAAGAAGTCCTAACGCTGCCTACACAGCAGCTACATGTAATGTTAATACATATTACAAAGCAGCAAGTGCAAAACAACAAGCTCAGACAGCTGATCTGGTCCCTTGTTGTGTACGTACTGTTTCTGTCATGTTAAATTATAGTTAAAATATTCAGGAAATGTAAACGTCTGAGTTAATTATGCATTTCCTCATAACGATATAACTGCACATGAATCTCTTTTTTTCAGCTGAAGTCCCTGCTGCAATCAAAAACATAAATGGTTGATATTTGACAGACGTCCTTCTCATTGTTGGAACAGTTCCTGCATGTATGCGTAAGAAGAAATAAAGCGCAGATGAGGAAAGGACCTGCAGAAGTGAGCAATGGGAATTTATGTGGAACAATCCATCACTCACCTGAGAACAGCTGAAGGGAGTAGGTAGCAGAAAGCAGGTGTGTTTCCTGCAGTTCAGTCCAGAGAGGCTCAATCTGCAGAGTGAGAGCAGACTGAAGAAGACAGACGAGATCAGAGAGACAGAAAGAGAGAGAGAGCTGGGGACACTGGCTCAGGATTAGTCTCTTACTGGGCAACAGACAGAAAATCCTCTTTCTACTGTCAGTCAGCACGTCTGCCTACTTCTTCACACACACACAATCATGCACATACAAATAACTGTATAACAACACTAGGCTTTAATCATTTTATTTCATGCACACGCTTTCTTCAATACAACTGACACTCTTCTCATAAAAGACTTTAAAGTCTTTGCTCCTTTTACACACATTAATAACATGACTGAGATGAGGCTGCAGTAATTCCTGACGCCTGTGGTAAATCATGAGTGTAAACATTACCTCCCACGCAGGGCGAGCAGATCAAGGCTCATGTGCTTTGGTGCTCTGTGACACTTCAGCTGGAGGTCTGACTCTACCGCTCTGTTTCACTGAATCCCTGAAGCTTTGTGACCTAATTGACACATTTGCTCTGTTCAGGGCATCACACACCCATCTGCAAAGTATACTTAAAACTTCGGAGGTTACATGTTACATGTGCGATTTGTGAACTAGTTTGGATGCCAGGGATGCTCTAGTAAAATAGTGGTTCTGAGACTTTGGCGTGACATTTATTGTGAGGAAGAAGATGGAAGGAGTGTCTGTTCATCAGTTGTAAGATAAAGAATGATAAATGTGTCACACGTGCTAATAGTCCAGTTTCGACTGATTAAAATGTAGGTCAGGGTCATTTTATCTTTCTGAAAGAATAACTACCCAGCTCATAAAAAATCCACTTCCTCATAATGTCCCAATGGTTAATTGTGGTTTATGGATCATAAACACAAACATGGAGTGTAGCCTAATGCTGAAACTTTTTAATCAGTGTGGTAAATGTACTGTAGTGAAACTACCAGTGCTGTCTTTGACAATAAAAGAGCTGAGATCTCAGTCTCACTGTGTTGTGCCATCCATCCCTTAGAAATATGAGCCATATTGGTTAATCTGCAATAAATCCACTACTGAGACACTTGCAACCCATCACTGCCACCCTCCAGTAGGTTTCTCTGCACTGAAAACTGACAACAGATCCCACAGTAACAAGTTGGCACCCCTCCACTTGTTTTGGTTTCACAGTGTACCACTTTTCTCTCTCTCTCTTACTCCTTCTGTCTTACTCAGTTTCCTCCCTCTTCCCTCACTCTAACATAATTTCCTGCAACAAACAACACACACAAAGAAACAAAATTATTGATACCCACAGGGTGGCAGTTCACATCTGATAAGAAGTATAGAGGCCTTTGTCTTGTTCAAAGATGTCAATAGAGATGAATTCCATTTCATAAGAAATTTCATTATACAGTCAAAAGTTTCTTTGTAGTCCAAAGTGACTTACAATGCAGTTGCATTAATGTATGCACTGTGGCTGTTCGAATCTTTACAGCTGCTTTAATATAACATATATAATTGTAGCTTAACCCTGTAAACTTGTGTCGTCTCTTGTGTCATCGAAGCAAAATATGTAATGGAGACAACATAACAATGAAGTAGGCCTAAAGAGTCCCCTCTATAAAACCTATAAAAGTCTAAACACTCACAAATATTCCAAGTCATTCTTTGCAAAGTATTTCCAGATGTTGCCAGTGTAAGAATAAGGATGCTAATCTAAGCTCCTGAATTATGAATCACTGGAATTTTTAAATCTTTATTTATTTTTAATTCTTCATCAGTCTTTTGACATTGATATCACCACAAGACAAAACATTAGATGATGCTTTTTCAAATATTCTTAAATTAAAGTCTCTGTACTTGTTTATACAAAATTCTTGCTTTCACCTTAAATGTGCACTTAAATGTTTTTCTCTGATGTGTGGCTTCATGTGGTGTGTTTTTCTGTTTTACAACTAAAACATTTAAAGGTGATTCCTTTTCTGCCCCCCAGAGTTTTTTTTTTTTTTTTCATTATTGTACTACACACTATTGTACTATGCACTACACATTTGCTTAATTTGTTGTTGCACCAGAGATTATTGGGGCCTTAAATTATGTAGAGAAATTGAAATAGGATTAAATTTAAGGTCAAATGTTGCCAGAGGAGCCTGAACAGAAGAAGCTTAATGTCACAGGATCTATTGTGTAGTCCAAGGAAATACGCAAACACATAAGGCATGTTGAATTTATTTCCCCTGCACCTACAAGTGAAAAATGCAAACAAATAAATAAACACACAAACAAATACACAAAAAGAACATTACAGTACAAACATAGCATCCCATATTCCCACACCTGTATGTAAAACAGACACTCAGAATTACAGATGCAGTGCAAAGGACAAGTTTTCCCAAAAGCAAAGCCTGAAGACATTTCCTCTAATCACTCTGCAACAAGATTATTGTTTTATGAGGAAAGTTTACTGTTTTCACAGAGTCCTGCATAATTTCAACACTGCTACTGCATAACAACGGATGGCAAAGCCTAAAGAATATGTGGGTTACACTAAGAGACAAACGTGCTAGATTGAATGGACAAAATATTGTGTTATGCTTTTTGACAGAGCCTTCTGACAGCTACACAGATTAATATAGAGAAGCAGCGGGAGAGGTTAGAGGGATCGTCCAGTCAGACAAGCACAACATGCAGCTGTTGTGTGCATGCAGGACAACTATGACAATCATATCAGCAATATGGAAAACTAATTCTTATTAATATGCTACATTTTTTTAAACCTTAAAAAGACATCTCTTTTTTTTTTATTAAGTTAAACAGATTTCTTGCCATACAAGAGCGTGGGATGCAAAAATAAAAATTCAACATAAAAGCAAAAGGTACAAAGAAACAATAAAATCCATTTTCATAGCATGACAATTCAAAGAGTTTCTTCATCAACCATATGATATGTGTGGAGTCACTATATACAAAAATAACAAATACAGTATCTGATGAAATAAATAGCATGGTAAATAACGATCATACTGTCACTCCAGCAAAGCTACATCTCAGAGAGTGCAAAAACCGTCCCAGCCCACATCCCAGAGTCACACACTGGGACCTGACTACACATGTCAGTATATGGCAATTAGGGAAAGAAATGAATCAAACCGCACAAAAAAAGCTGCAAAAGCTTTGGGTCAGTCAAGGTTATAACATTATTTAAACACTAGAGGGAGATATTTGCTGCGATGACTTCACTGTGTTAACACTTACATGCTACTGTTCAGTCTACATTTCCTAGTTTCAGAAAAAAAAAGTAGTTGAATGAATGAAAGTACAGTACAGTCAAACTCTTAAAGGAGATCATAAGATTTCTAAACAAGATTTATAGAAAACTGTATGCTTGCAAACTGGGGGAAATCGACCTACACTAGTGGAAGGCACTAATAAAGTCTTTAATTTCGTATCATTCATGTGGACATTATTTTATAAACAGCTTTCCATTATCACGGGAAGTCTTTAAGCAATGTCGGGCTAAAGACTGAATTGTTTCCTCAATGGCAAAGTTAGCCACTTCATCAAAATATATCTAATTTTCAATGTTTAATTACCATCGTGTGTTGAATTTAGCGTCTTTCGACATCATATTTGAAGGCTTAAAGGCGTACCCAGCCGACTGAGGATGCATAGTGGCTTAGGGAGTCACCCTGGTGAGAGTGAAGCATGCTAAGCTGAGGATTAGGGGTCAGGTTGAAGGCCATTTAAACAGTTACATCCCAAGCTGAAATCATGCAAATTTTATTCAGATGCCATCGTGACAAAAGCATTTTTGGGGCCTTCTTGTTGCACGGACATGGCACAGAAATGCACAGGCAACAGAACACAGACAACAGCACGGACACACAAGCTCTGACAACTCTCTGTCACGCTATCTGTATATGCTACATCTCTGTCTTCTCCACTGTATTTCAACCGTTCACTGCATGCTCTAAGCCTTTCCTGCACTCTGAAGAACCGTGCTGTCAGGTGCACCGCACTCTCCGCTGAGGAATGACGAGCACACATAGCGACATGTCATTACTTCAAAACCCACATGCAATTCAACCAAACAACCCTTTCTTCTTGTTCTCCTTGAAAACAGTGGTTCTACCACCTTAGAAATTCCCATCATTCTCATGTACAACTCTCAATCCTGTTCAGCTGTCCTCAACACATCTCTCACTTCTTATTTCTATTTCCATGTCACCCTCAAAACTTCACAATTTCCTCTTGATTCATGAGATCATGTGGGCATGTTGCCCTTGAGGGTCCAGGTTTGGAAGGCTCCCACTGGCAACAAACAGCTGTAACTCAGGCAGGAAGCCTGGGCTCGATCTTCAGCGAGAGATCATAGAGTGTATCTTCATCCATGATCAGAGTCTTATCCAGAAGATACTGGGTAACCTGGACAGAAAGAAAATGCTTCTGACCAGGGATGAAAAAGCAAATAAACAATCTTTAGCTACTAGAAGATGAGACCAAAATATATATACCTTCATTTTCATTATATATTTCTGTTTTGTTTTGTTTTTTTTCCTGTGTGGGTTTTTATATACTATACTACTATAATATATCAATAGTTTGATTTTCATTGTTTTCAAATGTACTTTACATTCAGTGATGCTCATTGAAAAAACAAAGTACCTTGGCTTGATGCTCTATTCTGTATGGAGTCTGCTGGAACTGTCGGATCTCTCTGATGATGTGAGATATCTAAAGGAAATGTGCAATTCAAGTTGACAACCAAAGTTCAGTGGTGCAAGTTAATACACAGATGACATGCACATCTTTCCTGTATATATTCCCTTACCATCCTCATTTTGGAGAAATTAACAAGACCTTCTTCAGTAAAATTGGGTGTTCCCTCCTCAATAAAGGCCAAGTCTGTTAGATACATTCCCAGGTATGGTACACATGGAGGGTTGCAGCTGTAGGTAAACAGTGCAAATTATAATGTATAATTTAATAAGAGCTCAAAAGAGCACATCTTTATTTTCCTGTTTGTGTTATGAACAATGATATCGTGAGAAAATGTCTCACTTCTTCAGGGTCTCCCTCAGGTTTTTAAACCTTCCCTCTGAGGACACAGTCTTCTGCAGTTTGTCCATCAGGGCTTTAGTCTGCACAACAAATACACATTTAAAATAATTTTAAAAGATAATTATGAGCAGCAAAAAACAAATAAGACAGTTGCATTTACCTAAGATCCACTTCCTCTTAACAAAAGATGACTAGAATAATCAAATGACCACTCAAACGTGATTTAGTCCTGAAAAGGCAGCATGGCAAGGCAGACCATGTGGTGATTGGATGATGGATGATTATGGTTTGAATTGATTCAGTGTTCATCAGAATTCAGCTAAGAGCAGATACTACACATTACAGGTACAGCATGCGCCTTTCTGTACTGTCTTTTTATATTTACATGGTATTTAAATACAACACTTACTTGCACCTTCACTTATGCATTTTATGTACAGTGTGTATTTTAGTTTGTATCTACGGAGAGAACTGATGTAGAGCTGTTCCACCTGTTTGCTGACTTTAGCCCAGGTCTTCTTCAAACGGTAGATGGCGCTGCGATTGAGTGCAGAAGTGATCTCCAGTACGCCGTTGTAGTTGTTGAGACAGCGGCAGATGTCAGCCACAGCCACCCACTTCTCTATGGAGCTGGCCCTTGAGCCCACATCCGTATGGGTCATAATCTGCGATGCCACCAGGTTACTCATCTACCAATGGAAATTGACAACATGGACATTTGCTGGATACTTACAGAAGGGTCAAAAACAACAAGACAGCGAAAGAACTTACATCATTGAAGTGCTGACTAGTTTTCATGATGTAGGGCGTTCTTTCTGTTTTATCAACCTTCATCCAGCCCTGGCCAAGGAACTCTCTTAAAGAGGGAGGAAAACGACATGTGGTAAATATAGCACAATATTTTCACAGCTTATACTTACACCTTACCAACTGCAACTTAGAAAGAAGCAACACATTAAAAATACATCAGTACAAAGGCACAACAAGGCCTGTTTTACTTTACTATATAAATACAATATATGTCTTTGTATGACGAAATACTGTGTATTTACACAGATAAAAACATCTTTTAGAGCCTTAGATATGTTACTATATTGAGGAATTTCCTGCTGCTGAATCAAAAAACTTTAAAATCCATTACAATCCAATGATTAAATACAAAGTGCTAAAGAATCTAAAATGATGTTAAAGATCTTGTAAACCTACATTGTATCAGATATTTTTTACATAGCAATGTCAATATGTAGACATAGTACACAATAACATAGTACAAGTAAACAAATAACAAGCAAAACTATAGTTTTTGAAATTTAAAATTGCGACAACATCAGTTTTCTTAATATTTTTTTTGGTCTCATGATAACCTGTATCTGTAAAAGTGGTTTGGTTTTCTTTGGCCCTAACAGTGTAAGAGTATCATGAGAGGACTGACTCATAAGGAATGCTTCTGAAGACGATGTGATCCAGGAGGGTGATCTGCTCAGCCAGCTCCATTGCTGAAAGAGACTCAAAACATTCTGCCTTCGGACAGTCCGCCTAAACGCACACATGGACATGCACCCACACACATACCCACACACGAGCAGAGACAAGAAGTGATAAACAACAAACAGAAATAACAAGGAAATATAAATATCTCATAATGGGACTGACTAAGATGAATATGTTTCCTGACAGTTGACAGTTGCCTGGAGACCATCACAGTCAGGACAGGGTGTATTTACCACTTCCGCCTGAAGGAAAGGACACTGTGTGATGACCTAGACTAGACTAGATCACACAGACTAGAATCCGAGAAAAGGGTAATTGGGGATAACCAGAAAAGCAAGGTTACAGTTTTTTCTTATTTTTTTAACATTACTGTCCACAGGATAATTGGTGACTCTAAATTGCCCATAGGTATGAATATTTGTCTGTGTCTATATTCCCTGTGACAGTCTGGTGACTTGTCCAGAGTGTCTACCCTGCCTCTCTCCCAATGACGGCTCCAGCAGAGGTTGGGATGATGAATAGATGGACGGACTTCTACTGTGCTAAGAAAGTGATGATGAAGATATAATTGATACTAGTTTTATGAAGTTTGTCTTAGCAGTTGAGAAAAACTGTAAGTAAATCTTAAGTCTTAATTTTTACAGTCATGTCAGAGAGAACATCCACTAAATATTAAATCAAGTCTCCAATAACATTAGGTCCAATAGAATAATGATGAATTCATTATTAGAAAGAGTTCATGCGCTGCGACTTTCTCACCATCTGTAAAATGTCCTCTATTCTCAGCTGAGCGTCTTCCTGATCATCTTGAGAAAGGGCACTAGGAGAGAGAATAGAAAGGAATTCAACACAATACAACAGTGCTGCATGTGTGTCCTCTGTGTACAGACATTTTTGTTTATCTGTGTGTCCTGTACCTTAGTATGTTGGCAGTAGCTTTTCTCTCCTGAGGCAGAAGGTCTGGATCTCTGAGCACCTCCTCCAGGAGACAGATCACTGACATCTTCAGGTCCCCGTTCATCTCAAAGTCCTGAACACAAACACAACTCAACTTCTGCACTTGAAAGGACCCTACAAACGTAATGGGCTCTTAATGATCATCATGACATGCCTCACTTCAACAAGCACCCTAATATTAATATAATCATTCTTAAATCTAAAATTCAAAACCAACTAATAAAGTGAAGGGTCAACAAAATAGCTTCATTTTTCTCACACTGAAGTTGAAAATTCTTACAAAGATAAACATTTAGATAAATATTTCATATCTGTTTCATATTCCTTATCAATACTGTAGGTTATTATGATTAGCATCATAAGATGCTGATTATATATGATGATTGATATACAATGATGATAGATAGATTTATATAATTAATGTTCACTGCAATATTTGGCATAATTCAGTTGACGGTAATTATATACAGGTATATTTTATACTGTAATTTTTCATATTTAACATGTTTTTGTCTGTTAACTGTTGTTGTGATGGTCATTTAAAGACACTACATTGCAAAAGTCGCCTCCATGTTTTTATTTTACCCACAGCCCAAAAGCAGTTGTATTGCAGTAACTATGTAGTTTACGGTTAACGTTATGTTCTGGAAAATTATTTGAAAACATGTTTATGTTTAAAATAGCTGGTAGCACTTTACAATACTCACACTGACCACATCTGCTTTAAGCTAATAAAGCAAATTCAGTATCTAATAAATGAAGTGACCACACTAAAAACAACTTTCTTTTCCTACGCTCCCAGTTTGACTCCTATTGAAGTGTCAGTTTTAACAAGCTCTTTGTTCTTTGGCCTCCAAAAAAAAAAAAAAAAAAAAAAACGAGAGTGGGTCTCTATGTATGTGTTTGTGCATCCAGGTGTGGTAACAAGTCAACTAAAGCTAACCTGTCGTCACAGCATTTTACACTATTGAGGAAAAATACATAAAACAGATCGATGCTGTTAGACTGGAATGGCCTATATGCAGGGAGTCAGGCAATTACCTTGATATTCAATTCATTATAGAACAGTGGGTAGGTGGACTGAGACAAGTAGCTGCTCGTGTAATTCACACAGCGCCAATATGCAGTGTGTGTTTCTGTGCATGTGTTTGTGTTGACACGCTCAAGCGAGAGCAGTGGAGCAGAGAGAGAGAGAACGCAACTGCTTTAATGAGACCGCAGACTCGTTCACCACAGCGAAACGGGGGACCCCACACAGACAGTGGTGAGTGCAGACTGACCTGCGAGTGTTTGGAGACCCAGTGGCGCAGCACATTGAGAACTCTGTTAGTTGCTGCTCGGCGGATGATGAACTCTTTATCGCAAGTTCTTTCAGAGTTCGTAAACACTGGAGGGGACATTAAAACCAAAAAAGAAGAAAAAATAGAGCCACAGAATGAATGTTATTATTCTGTGATGTTATAAAACTTTCTTTAATTATAAAGTAACTAAAGAAACTGATTTATCAGTGACTAAAAAGATTTTTTTTCTGTTGTTCTTTGGTTGATGTTTAACAAGCTTTATATTGACAGTGTCAATAACATGACTTTTCCAAAAGGAATAAATTAGTTGTTATCTTTTGTCTAATTTATTTAATTGGATTCCCTTGTACAGTAGAGGACTTAGGATAATAAACAGGATAATTTCTGAGTTCATACTGAGTTCATAATTTCTGAGTTCATGGACTGATAAATGTTTAGCTTACATGAATTTGACTGCTTTAAAATCTCTTTTCCTGAAATGTTTGTGTACCTGGTGGTGCCCCATGCCCTGCTGCAGCTGTGGCGATAGCGAAGGCCGAGGCAGGAGAGACTGAGCAACGTGAATTCTCTCCGGACTGGACTGCAGACACACAAATAGATGAATTTCATTAAGACCACAATACTGTCGTATAGAGTGGGGGACAACAACAGCAAACTTTCATGGTTAACTATTAATACCATATACCAAATATCATTACTTTTCATAGCAAGCACAGTTCACACACACACACACATTCAGATCCCAACTGTCATTGCATCAATCATCACCTTGAGTATCAACTCCAAACACAAAAGCATCATCACTGATAGTCATCATCATCCTGACTGAAGCTGTGTTACTGTGCCTCTGCAGCTGTCCTACGTACAGGCTGACCCCCAGGCAGTCGATTTAACCTGGTCCATCTGGAAAACCATCTCAAGACAATTAAACTTATATCCACGCACTCTCTCACGATCATAGCACCCATTAATGCCCTGCTCTAGTGTTTGAGCTTTAATTTATACTGCTGTATTAATGATGTCAGCCTCTAGGGTCAGGGATCTTTGCTTGACCCTGCCGAGTAGCCTGTCAGTGAGAAGAGGACTCTGGCTACGGTACTGGGCTTTAGTTATGAGTCATAAACCACACAAACACACACACGCACACACACAGTCCTACCACCAGGCTGTCTGTAGCGGAGGTGTCGGGGTGTCGAAGGGGAGCGACATGGAGACATGTCTCCTGCTTCACTGCTCTGAGGAGATTCTGGGATGATTTTCTCCAGTGACGCTGACTCTAGAACAGCTAGACAGGAGGAGAGGGGTAAGAATAACATCACGATGGTGGTTACTACTGCTGCCCTACTTTATTAGGCTTAACGGTTGTTTGCAAGCCGTATGATACTCCCCTTCAGAACTTCAGACTCACAGAATCCTCACATCTCCAGTTTGTACTCAACCGATTACTGACCCAGATTACTTTCCCAGAATCCTTCACACCATCTCCAGCTTCACCCCTCAGTTCCTGTTTCCCGTTCTTCCTCTTTCCCCCACCTGAACCTTTTAACCATTCGTAGTGTTGTTGTTTCCTGTGGTGAACAGCTGTCACACACAGTTCTTCACACACTCTAAACACACACATTGTCCAAAGTCTGCTAATGAGGTCTAACTGCAGTTTGTTCTTGCTGCTGCTTCAGATGCCCTAATGCTGTCTCTCCAGTTTGAGAGGACTGTTGTAAGACCACTGTTAAAAGATCTCATAGTCAAACACACAACTCCCACCAGGCGCCTGTTCTGCTCTTTTGGGGAACACTTCACACTCCAGCTCTTCATAAGCGTGTTAGTTCACCAATAAAGCTCCACACATTCAGTTATAGATACAGTATTTAGCTTACATATATACCCACAGAACAGACTGGACATGGCAAATGCATAACGTAAGATGTATGTCAAGTATTGGAAGCTGATATTCATGTTTTTGATGTAGAATAATTTAACACTCCATTAAAATCTTGCCTTTTGACCGCGTGGTATCAGTAACTATTGATTACTACTAATGTGTGGAAGGACACTTGTACTACATCTAATTACGTGCCAGTGATGAGGAAGTGAAATTCTTTCAGCTGACTGTTAACGTTACTCTGCTGAGACTTGGTCATTGGTATTGCAAGTATCGGTATAGATACATTTAAACCAAACCTAACCCTAACCATAATGGTTTGTACAGTAGGCTAAAAAAGTCTTTCGCACAGTGACTTACCTCTGCGGATGCTCCGGCGCAATTTGCCACAGAAGGGGTCGATCCTAGGCACCTCCTCCCCCTCTGTAGCTGAGCAGGGGATTTGGTCCGGGGACGAGGGAATAGGGGGAACTTGGTCCTGTGGCGACTTGGAGTTGTTGGGTGGAGGAGAAGTGGAAGAAGGAGGAGAAGAGGTGGTCGGAGTCGGGGTCTGAGGCGTTGTGGTGAGCGGGGTGTGGGCAGATGTAGGGCTGCTGCCAGCCGACTGGGAAGAGTTATAACTGATGCTGGAGTTCGACAGAGGACTGGTTAGGTCGAGCCCTCCAACCCTGGCAGTGATGGGTGAGTGGAGGGAGAGCTTCCTCGTTCGGACAGGGGACGAGGTGCGAGACGGGATGGACAGGGGAGGAGGAGAGGAGAACTTGCGGCACAGACGAGGAGATTTGTCATTTATGTGCTCACCACCTCTGTTATTCTGATTGGTGGCAAAGAACAGCTCCAAGGACCTGAGATGGAGACAAGCAAAGCAATATGTTAGAAAAATAACAGGTTATTAAAGAAGCAATAAAGAGCAAGTTCAGGGGAAAAGGAAGAAAAGATGAAAAGGAATTGTATAATTGTTACAGCTCAAAACAAGAGCCACTACTCTCTTTACACTAAACATAAAAAAACTTCAGCTGCAAATAGATTTTGTGACATAGGCTTCCTATCAATCATCACTTTTCTTTATCACAGATTACATCTGCAACACTTAAATACTTTGATTACGAGTAAAGTGCAAATGCTTTAATCAACGAGCATTTTGGTTATCATATTCATGATGACATTAACACTTCTTAGAGAGTCATATACACAGAGCTATATCAAGGGAAGGGTAATCATGCATAGATAAACGCAGCCATAATTTATTCAGGCCTGTTATTCAGCAGGAAATAAATGATCAAATTGCATCCCAGAATGAAAGAAGAGGGGAAATAAAATGCTGAAAGAGGAAAGTAAATGAAAAGCAGAGAGGAGAATTGCTGAAGAACTTTGATACAAGCAGGAAAAGAGGAAGCAAGCAGCAAAAGATGCTTAAGAGGAGGATATAACTAGCTGCATACTGGAGACTACAAAATACACTGCCCCTCCAAAAAGTCACCATCTGGAGCCTCCCATTGGATAATTACTGCAAGGATGATTATTTTTCAGCTGGCAACAAGTTATTTTACCATAACTGATGCTGTGAGTAGCTTCTCATTTCTTAAACAACCATGTCTGAAGACACATCCTGTGGTCGTGGAAAAGATGGTAATCTGTTTCAGAAGGGACTTCCCTGGTGGCACAGACATTTTCCAAGATGATAATGCCAGGATTCATCGGGCTCAGATTGCGAAAAAGTGGTTCACGTAGCATGATACATCATTTTCACACATGGATTGTCCACCACAGAGTCCAGACCTTAACCCCATTAAGAATGTGTGCTGTAATCAAACAAAATATTAGAGTGTGCAACTTTTCTTTTGGACGGGCAGTGCATTTCCCTTTTTCTCATTACTGTCATCAACCCAATATTTCCAACTGGTGGAATTAGTCCCAGTGAGTCGCGATTCAGTCATTTAACAAGATAGGCAGCAGGTTCATTAAAAAGTAAAAGTAAAGAGAAAAGTCATGCTTCTGCTAAGTGTCAGACCAAGACCGAAGGAGAGGAAGACCAGGCAGGAGAGCTGGAAAGAGACAGTAAAGAGGGAGGACAGAGAGAGAGAGAGAGAACATTTGGTTACTTGGACTGATCCATGGCTATCTTCTTAATCTTCAGACTGTAGTCAGGACAGATGGATGAGATAGACAGACGGTCAAATGAGTAGTACTGTGCCCTGTAGTTAGAAGGGACATGAAGAGACAGGTAGGTGGACAACAGAAAAATTATTTAACGGGTGAGTGTGATGGTTGGATTGACACATGAAAATACAAGTAGCAGATGTGACAGAGATGGGAAATGACTTGAGGGAATAAGATGGAAGGACGATTGATGAATCTTTTGATAGGCAACAGGTAGAAGAGGAGGGAGAACGTTTGAGTCATCAGTTAAATAAGGATGTGTGCAACCATTACAGGGACTATTTTAGAGGGAGGACAACAAATTTAATAGAGGACATATCTTCCATGTACAGTATGTGTATGTGCTTCAGGGCAGAATAAAAAACCCTGGGCCTTAAGAAGTTAAAAAAAATGAATAAACAAACATTGTGGATCTTTTAAATCTTCTTTGTAAACTTCCTCAGTTAAACAGTCTCTCTCTGGAGAATTAAGGAGAGAAGCATTTTTATAATAAGGGCATTGAGTAGAACAAGAACACATTCACCTTTACCGAAAAAGTAAAGGTGAGTAAATTTAAACAAGGGGAATTCCTCCCCACACCCGCCCACCACCCTTCCTGCACACCCCTGTTCAAGTAAAGGAGTCCACTGGACATGGTGAGTTAGGCTTTATACACAAACCTGCCCTGGGGCAGTTGAAAATCTAAGTAAAGCGAAGCAGAGGGAGGAATATAAACACACAAATCTGATGCAGCCAGAAACCTAATAAGAGAGAGACAGAGAGAACATGAGAAAAGTGGTGAGTGAGAGAGAAACCCCTCATTTGATGCATAATATATTCCTATGACCGTGCCAAAAAGTTTGTAGAAGCATCTGCTCTGCTGGCCTCCACACACAGGCCTGTATGTTCTTCAGCCAGTATGTATTTAGCCTTGTCGACAGAGGTGGAAGCTGGTCACCGAATCCAAAACACTGACCCGCATCTGACTACATCATTCACAGGTTAAAAGGAGGAAGCTAATAAAACACCTCCTGAGTAGCGCCAAAACATTTCTTGGGTGTATGAGCACACAATCATGCAAACACAAACATAAACACACATAATATTGGCAATAACTATGTGTGTATGTATATAAAATAATAATATCAGTATATTCTTGAAGACTTATGGTAGTAATGAATGTGTGTCTGCCTTTTTTTATTTGTGACTTTACAATTGTGTGGATGCATTGTATCACCTAATAGGTATGGAGGAGAAGGGCTTCTTGTAGATGTCAGCGAGTTTGTCCATGACCACCATAGCCGTGGTGAAAATCCTGTATGTGTGCAGGAAGGTGTTGAGGAAGTCTATGGAGAGGAAACGCAGGTCGGTCAGCCTCTCCAGCAGCCGCTCCACGCTGGCATAGCGGATCTGAGGGACCTTGCAGGAGTTGAGCGTCTTGCTGAAGCAAATGTCAACATCATCTTTATGGAGACGCACATCGGATCTGATGGATACACACGTACACAAATACAAACACACACACACACACACACATAACCAAGCATGGGTGACTACCGGGCCGCTAAGCAAGGAAAAGGTTATGAAAATAGCTGTGCAAAAAAACAACCAAGTAAAAGAAGAGAAATTAATATAAAACTCACATATTTCAAAGAAGGAGGAAGGAAACAAGGGTGTACCAAAGAATATCATCAAGCAGAATTCAGCAACAGCATAAATAAATAATAGAAGCATAATACATAACATACAGCCTAAAAACACGACTGTAACATTTCATCTGCTACATTAGAAATTTATGTTTTGCAACACTGGCATGAAGAGATGGGCCTTCCTCTTCACACACACAAACATACTTACTTGATCATATGAGGCACGGTGACTTTGGAGTTCTCTTCAAATACACTAGTCATCAGGCCATTACAGCGGATGTTATCTATACACTACACACACACACAGAGAGAGAGAGAGAGAGAGATAAGCGCAAAATGGGTAATGAGAGATAAACTGAAAGCACGTCAGCCTGAGGAGTGAAAATGTGAATTTTTATTTTTATTACTAGTTTTTATTATTAGTATTTAAGGCAGCAGACTGATGGGATCTAAAACACCATGAACTCTGCTGATGGGAAAATGCTTTTAAATTTACATTAAAAACTGTCAGTGTATTTTTTATTTCTGATAAGCGTTAATCCAGTCTGACAGGCCTGTGTGGTGCGACTGTGTTTGTGAAGAACTGAGGCAGTGAGCTGAACTTCCCTCTGGAGAATTGCGCCCGTGTTTGTGTTTACTTATCACTAAGCCTTGTCAATGCCCAGCAGAGACATGCTCCCGCTTTCTGAAGGTTCTTGTTATTCTGTGTTTGTCTGGATGTGTGTGTTTGTGTGACTTTGTGTATTACCTGGCTAATATCGCTGGTCCATGCAGCCTTCTCCTGTCGCGATGGAGCCAGTAACACAACAGTAAACGAAGGTGAGTCCGATGGCTCTACTACAAGCTTAAAGTCCAGCTGTCCAAATACCTGCCCACCAACTTTAGCTGTACGAAAAAGAAAGAGCTTGTTTTTTTACAGTTCAAGAGACCAATTAATGAAAATAATTGTGCGCACACATACAGAGAGTCAATTAAGCACAACTGCTGTCTGCATTCTACATACCCCTGAGACTTGCACATGTACACATGTGATTGCTTCAAGTGTGTGTGTGTGTGTGTGTGTGTGTGTGTGTGTGTGTGTGTGTGTGTGTGTGTCTCATCAATCTTCCTTTTTGCAAATTAAAACCCTTAGAAAAATGATTAATGCTCCTGTAATGTTAAAAGATCAAAACCTGACATTTAAAGGGGTGAGTGTCTGATATTTAAAGGGAAGTAATTTCTGGACACTTATCATCTGACACCCAATTAACCTCCATGAATGGTGAAGAGCCTAAATGAGCCAATAAGCGCTGTCTGTGTGTGTCTACCGACATGAACAAACCGTTTCACGCAGCAGCTTCAGTAAACTTACACTCCTCGTCACTGGCATCTGGTTCCTCAATAAGTGTGCAGTCAATTAGGGACAAAACTCCACCTTGCTGTGAGTGTGTAAGAGAAAACACAAAACATGCAACAGTTTATTACTGTAGCCTTCTTGTAAAATGAGTGAAAAGACAGAGATAGTGATGTTTTTACCTTGAGAAGATGCAGTTTTCCTCCAGAACTGCGTGTGCAGACGAGGAAGTGTTTGGTAAAGAGGAAGCACTGCCTTTCCCCTTCCTTTTTCAGGGAGAGAGAGCCCAAACGGACCTTACTTAGCTTCCCTCGCTCCACTGATGGCAGCTGGATCAGAGACCCTGAAAAGCACGGGGGCAAAGGATTACATTACATTTCATTAAGCCGACAGTAAGCCGAGCGCTATTTGCAGTAGCACAAGCATGCACGTGTCAGAAATAACATTCCTGAGCACTTCAACACACAAGCGTTCACCTGGTTAAGCAAAACTATACAAAATGGAGGAGCAGATCACTAAAAGGGGCAGATGTAGTTAGACTATTTTATCTCTTTTTCTTCAAAATTGCGAGAAACCTTGGATCAGCAGAAGTCATATACTGTCAAACTCAGTGTCAGCACTTCATCTACCAACCTGTTATTCAGCTACAGCTGGAAAATCACTACCTGCTCCCCTGTGCTGTCATTAGATAACTTGCCATACATGTTTCATTTACTGCAGCTGGTGTGCTCACTCAGTAATGCTCAATAATGCATACTATTAAGTGAAAAATTGACTTGGTTTTTGAAGATAAAACAGTAGGACCTTTTGATTATTAGGTTTTTGCACACCAAGGTAATTAGAATCCCTCTATGTGAACACCAGTGCAGATTTTTATCTAGCATGTTTCCCAAAAAAACAAGAAATCAAGAAACATGCTGTGATCATATGTGCATATGTATGGCAATCAGTGCTGTGAGCTGATAAAAACTCACCCTGTCTGACAAAGGTCTGGCTGGTGTCAAGCAGGATGTCACAGCCCTCCACTATCATCCTCTCTATAGCCAGGTTCTTCCGGATATTCTCTGTGTCACTCACCTCATCATGCATTACTCTGTGCACACACAAAAACGCCATTTAGTTCAACATTTCATATCAAGATTTATCAGGAGATCTGATCATTCTCCCAGTCAGACACATTACCTGGACAGTTCCTCTAATTTGGACTTGGCAAATTCAAGACTCTTGCGCTCCACATGCTCATGAGGTGTGTGTGCCAATAACTCGTGCAAAGTGATGATGTAACGGGGAATCTAATTAGGACACAATGTGGGAAAAAGGCTATTAAAATATATGATTGCAGTTCAAATGGTGACAGTAAATGCAAGCAAGACTGGGCCTAAAATGTGGATTGTATTTATGTTGTGAATACTAATGTGGTCTCTACCTGGAACATCGGGTATGTGAGGAAGGTCTCAAGCATCCTTCCTTCACAGGCGGCGTTGGACTCGTACTGTTTCAGCAGCTTGTCAAAGTCTCTGTTCTGTTTACAGTTGGCCAAAACCTGCAGGCTGTACTGATGGTTTCGAACAAACTCTTGATAGATATTCAGCATGGGCAACAGGATGTCAAATAAGTCAGCTAGAAAGAAAAACATACACACATGCAGTCCATTTTGTTTTGTTTTTGTTTTTTTTTTCATTAAATAATTGGGACAATAACTATATCTGGACAACTGTGTATCATAAACGAACGTCAACTGTTATCAAAGTGATGCGAAAAGACAAAATACTAAATAAAAGATTGCTCTCAGTTACAGAACCTAGAGAAGATGTCAGCCTTGATGCACAGTAACATCATGACTGACTTATATTTTTGTGGATCTAGTTTTCTTGTTATTATAGTAACAAAGAGAGAACAAAATTATTGTCCTATCTCACCTAAAATAATATAATGATCTAATATGGATGCCTATATTAGTAATTATGAGCATATCTTGTGATTTAAATATTTTCATAAAATTTATAGATAAAGCAATTAGCACTGAAAAGATTACAGAATCTGTTTTGATGTACAACATACTGTTGGTAAAAACAACTAAATAAATAAATAAAAGCAAAATTCAGCATCCGCTGGAAGCAGGCGGTAAGATAAGAACGACATGTTTAATCGGTGGAGCCTTTTCTTTTCGATTTTGTCACAAGTGATTTGCTGCCACGTCTTTCAGCAGTCTGTCGCCTAGGTGATGCTTATCTGTTGAGGGGGTTTCTGATTCAGGAGGTAAAATCGTGGGATGCCTTCTGGTCTGGGTGGTCATTGTCTGTCAACACAATGAGTGTGTGTGTTGCTTGCTAAGATAAGGAAATGAGTATTTGTGCGTGTGTGTGTGTGTGTGTGTGTGTGTGTGTGTCAGTAAACCGTCAGGGCTGACGTTTGAATGACACAAATAGGATGTGGAGGACCACTGAAAACCTGACCTTGATGTCACTGAGGGAGTCGATGCACGCTGTGTGTATTTGTGTGTTGACAAGTAACAGCTTACCCAGCACCAGAGTTGGCCAGTTAGCGATCCTCGCCTTCAAGCCTTGATGAAAAATCTCATGTAGGAACATGATGGTCTCACTGAAGTGTGAAAACAAAATGGCAAAATAGGTTTTATTGTTCAGCATCTCTGCTTGTGCCTGGGAATAATTAACACTTTGGTGATTCAGTTTAAAGCAGTGATGGACAGAACATGTTGGATAGTCACGTAACATTTTACACAGACATACACACCTGTTGAGGAAGATGCTGCTGACATCATCGTGGCTGATGGGTGGTTTCTTGGAGCTGGCAGCCATCCTCAAAGGTCTGAGGAAACAGTTGACCAGGATGTAGAGCTGATGGACGTACCTGTAATCACACACAGCCGTCTGTATGACCTCTAGGCTCACACACACAGTATATTAGATTGTATGCCTCATGAAAACATTCGGGTGGGTGAGCTTTGGTTTTTGTAATGTTGAATGCTGTCTTACATATAGACGATACAATTTCTTGAATGCATTTGTTTGTTATAGCAGAGAGCAATGAATAATGGAGGTCTTAAGCTGTTTGCCTATTAATTTGTCAACATTTAAGTTTAAGAATATAATTTGAATTATAACCAAGCAAAAACTGTAAACAGCTAAATTACACATACAGAAAAGATGGATAACATGTAAAAAATGTTGTATATCAAGTAATTGTATATTATCTATGAAGGGCACTACAGGTAGACAGGTAGCATATCCAGGATGTGCCCTGCTTCTCACCCAGTGTCAGCTGGGACTGGTTCCAGCGCCCTGTCGCCCTCTTCAGGATAAGCAGTATGGATAAATGATTTTTCAATATATAGTATAAACCATATAGTCCAATAATTATAATGTATATATACAATGTTATATTTACTCGAGTGAAATAATAGACTAGACTTGAATCCAGTATTGTTGCAGCGCAGTCCACTGTAATTGCTCCCTACATATAGAGATATTTAAGTATGTATATATGTGGTACTTTGGTCTACATACGTTGAGATTACATCATGTACAGCAAAGCTTGACAACTATTCAGTGGCGAGTGCCACGGTGACACTCTAGACATAATGTATTTACATACTCAGTCTCTGCCTCCACCATGTTGAAGACAATCTGGTTCCTCTTCCTCATGCTCTCAGCGTGAGGTGAGCAGATGTAATCCTGCACAATGATCTTCCACTTCCTCCGACAAAGCCAGCCCCGCATGAAACTCTGCACCTGTGTAGATACAAATAACAAAGCTTAGATAACAATGTATGGATCACAGGTGTATTGTATGTGTCGCCACGCAAAACTGCAAGAAAACAAACAAGAAGAGTGACCATTACACACGTGAAACTTAAATTGTAGTTAGCATGTAAGAATGCAGAATAGATTTTTACCTTTTTGATCTTTTTGATATCTGGGTCTTCATGCTCATGGTGGACATGGTAAGGCCGCATCCTCTCCTTAGTTTTGTTCAAAGCTACAATCTTTTTAAGAGAAATGTAATACGAGAATTATATGGATGACTAACTAACATCTTTGACAATCTAATGCCTTGATTCAAAAAGACAGAACAGGGAAAGGGTGCTGCTATCAGCTCATGACAATAAGCAAATTAAGGCTTATATGTGTCAGATTGCCTGTAGAGCAGGAGAGGTGTAGTCCTCTGCTGCTACAGGTGTTCTTTCTCTGGCAGAAACCAGAGTATGGAAACCATAATCTTTAGGCCTTTGTATAATTTTTATAGCAGGGAAATGCTCTCTTAAGACAGCAGAGACAGATTAGCATTTAGACATGTGACATTTACTCAGTGCAGGTGAGGAAAGCCAATTGCCTACCACAAAGATAATGTCATCACCCAGGTTTGAACACTGAGGGATACAAGAGGCTCATCACAAAGGGAATAAGCCAAGCAGAAGATGCCAAATGTTATTAAATGTGGGGGAAAGCAAATCTCATCTCACACTGTAAAACCAATAATAGATAGAACCACTTCTGTTTAAACAGTAGTGATTTCCAATTACAAACACAGCTTGTAAAAGGCAACGGCGTCTTCTGTGCAGAGACTAACTCCGCAGAGGTTAAGATAGGCCGTAGTGCTATCCATTCATGCATCTGTCACATGGATGGAAGCACGAAAGCTGAAAGAAATTTACAGCCCCGTATTTTCATCTTCATTTTCTTATCCACTTGTACTATCATGCAAATGGCAGCAGAGAGGAGCCAGTCTGCCAAGTGTTGACAGTTACACTGGCTAGTTGGTTTAATTATTCATAAACATGGAGCAACACACACGTAAACAAACACACAAGGGTATGTTTTAATGAGATGGACCAATTGCACACTGGCTCTTTTTTCATTAGCGGCCCCATCACACAGGCAGATGTTTCCTGATAAAGGCCGTGTTTCATTTGCATTTTTTTATCAACCCGACTCACTGTGTCTTACAGTACCAAAGAGGTACGACCACAGGAGTGGGGGAAGCATCCACTGTGCTTCAAGGAAGAATTACAACCAGAACTTAAAGGATAACTTGTGTTATATAAGACAGTTTTGCAATGTGTTAAACAAAAATGCCACTTAGTAAGTGTTTAGTTTTCATTTGGACGTAACAATGGTGTGAAACTAGAACACAATATCATTACAGTAGTATTCCAGTGGAAAACAATAAACAATAATAGAATTAGTGTTTAGCTTTAATCTAAGAGATGTACAGTACCAACCCTCTGCTGGTGTTTCTATATGACAGAAAATCACTATCAGTTTTCATTAACTGTGTGTTCTGTGTGTTAATGTGCTGCATCTGATAAGCCCAGTGGCTGAGAAGCTGTTTGTAAGATGCTTATGGGCTGACTTTATTGAGTGGTGGGCTCAGAGGTGACTGAGCACCGTTTGCCCCCCCCCCCCCCCCCCCCCCCCCCCCCCCCCCCCCCCCCCCCCCCCCCCCCCCCCCCCCCCCCCCCCCCCCCCCCCACCCATGCACTGGATTCTTTATGCATGTAGTCTAGAATATGCATGCACTGTTTTCAGTGGGTATGTAATTCTAATCCAACCTGGGGAAGGAAATAACTGAATGCAAATCCATTAAATGTCACTTGGTAAAAAAAACAAGCCAAACATACAAAGCGTGAAAATGGGGTTTTGGTGTAGTGAATCTGGAGGACTGCATGTGTACGAGTGTGTACAGATGTGCTGTACCTCTGCTTTGAGCCGCTCGATTTCTGTGTCCTGATCCTCTAACTGGGTGCGCAGCTGATTGGCAGCTACCTTCTCAGTCTCCACTATCTGTATAAGGTGGATGTATTTCTGCATCAGCACCTCGCGTTCGATGATGATGTCAGAATAACTGAACATAAAAAGAAGTTCACAGTTGAGCAAGTGAATTAAAACACTAAAAGACAGCAGCATGTTATTAAAATGACCAAGTGTTGTTTTCTGTTGTTGACCTATGGCTGAAATTCAGGGAATACATATGCACACCTTATCCACCTAGTGTGACAGTTTAAATCACCACAATTTTTCTTCATAATAATGTAACTACAGGTGGGTTCAGACTTGTTGCTAACTTGTAAACCAAGAACTCTGCAATACAAGCAATAGCATCTTGCTTTGAATTAATCTAGCTAGTGCATATTATCCTTCCAGGTTAGATTTTCCTACAATGGGACTTGTGATCGCAGTGATTCTCTGCAGCCAGTGCTCAAAACCCTGATGACATTTCAAAAACTGCTGAAAATGCATGCTGGGAATATAAAGTACAAACGAATGAGTGGTGAAATGAACATACAGTTCAATAACAAGTTCAAAAAGTTAGGGAGTTTTTTGGAAAACACAGTAGATGATAAATGAGCTGTAGCATGCAAAACCACAAATGTGGCGTTTTAAGTTAATTTAATAGTCTCTAATGTTAATGTTCTGTTATGTTAAATTGGCGGCTGTCATGCAACCTGATGTGCTATGGAGTTTTCTTTGCATGCAAAAAGAAAGGGGAAAAGCACACATGTTCTGGCTAACTAAATAAACACTAGGGCTATTATGCCCAGAGGAAATACACTTTACATAATTCTACACGTATACCTGGCCTGTTGGATGGCCTCCACCCATTCATCGCACTCACTCTCCTCCTCTGTCCTCAGCTCCAGAGGTTTCTGTCCATCGTGACCAAACACGACGAGGAAGTAGTGCTAAAGTGAGAGAAAAATAAACACAAGATGTTTGTATTTGTGACAAATCACCGGCGCCACTCCTCCGTGCCACCTCTTCCTCAACTTACAGCAGCTGGAGATATTTTAGCTGCTCCGTTGAAATACTAGCCACAACAGACATATGGCACAGACATATGGAAACACTGATTTCAAGTGCATTTGCTTTTCACGCTCTTTTCTTGCCGAGATTCATCCCTTATAAAGTTCTGCAGGCCTCGCATGAAGCAAGCAGAGCGCACAGAGCAGGAGACAGGACGATGGAGGGTGGGTGGCTTAACACACACGACAGCGTTATTTGCTCACTGAAATAAAACATCAAGGCTCGTCTGCGCCTCCCTTCTCCACCAGCCTATTATCATCACCATCAATTAGCCCGCTCACTCTTGTCTCTCTCTTATTCTGATAAATTTCCCTGAATATCTGCGGTTAAAATACTTCCCCACACTTACCCAAAAACACATGCCAATACATGCAAGCACAGAGACACGCACCTATAATAGAGCACACACACACACACACACACACACACACACACACCAGGCATTATGTGAAGTGATAGAGGCTTTTATTCAAATGGTCATGTCCTGGGGCACTGGGTTACCAGAAGAGCTGCTATTCATAGTCAGGGAAAACAGAGAAGACTGAGCTCTGTATGGACTTTCTCTCTCCTCCTCCTCCTCCTCTCCTCTCCTCTCTTCATCCAACCACCTCTTTCCTCCGCCCTCTCTCTTTGCACTTCACCTATCATCCCACTCCTCCTCCTCTGCCCAGCTCAACCAGCATTCTCGCCTCTCTTGTTGTCGAAACCCACTCCTCCTCCTCCAGCTCCACATCCCTTCATACTTTCATGTCTTTGTGTCTCCCTCAGTAAGGACTCAGTGAACCAAACAGAGTCCAGAGGAAAGACGTTTGCCCGGCAGCAGGATGGATGGGCTTTGGCCCCTGCAGTGGGGGTGTGCTTGGGACAAAGTTACCAAGGTTATTAGAACACACACACATGCAGGGACCTCCATCTCCAGGACATCGTCCTATCTCTGCTTTTTATGTATCTGTCATTTCGATTCACTGCCTGGCTGGAATTTATTACATCAACAATAATCTGCGCTGTAACAGTCTTTGACAGGGAGAAAGCGACTCAGAGTGGGACTGAGAGAGAGGGAAGAGGGAGCTGTTACATAACATTTCTTAACCGAGTACATATTTCTAAATTGTGTCACCACATAATAAGATAACGTTTCCATGGCAATGCAATATTTGACGCTTCCGACGTGTTTTGCACTTCCATTTTCTGCTTTTCACCTTTGCCTCATTTCATTTAATGCTTTTATTGCTCCATCTAGCAATTTTAGAAATTAGAAGGTAGGAGCATTAAATAGAAAATCAAACCGTTCCATTGATGCAGATTTAGAGCTTTAGATGGACAGTATAAGTATATGTTATCCGCACATTTAACATGACACAGTATATTGTGGAGATTTAAATATTGTCCTATTTCCACATCAGGTTGACATTCACTGGATATTTTACACAAGTGAAAAGAACTACAGCACAATGTAAAAACACTATGTGACAAGTAAGAGTCTTGCACATTTCTTATGCAAAAGTGTTTACAAAATATTATTATATATTTAAAAAATAAAAGTGCTCTTTATGCAGGTGACCTCTTCCCTCGTTATATGTATTTTTTTATTACTGAACTGCATTTTCAGTACTGCATTTTAATGTTTTAGCTATGTTTACCTGCTTGAGTAGTTGAAAATATTACAATCAAGTGTTGATCATTTTGTACCATAATCAAATTATACAATGAGTCATTTGTTTAAATAAATACAGAAGTGAAAAAGATATAAAAGATCATTAAAATATTTAGATAAATACATTTAGATAAAATATTTCAAATTGAAATGTTGTAGAGAACATAAGAACAATAAAAGTACCATAAAAATACAATGGTAAAGTACAAGTGCATTGAACTGTGGGGTTTTGGACCACTAGCAGTGATATACAAGCAATGTTTTTACCAGAAGGTCTCAGACTTTTGTATTGTATGTGCACATGTGTGATTGGCAGTTGATTGTGGGAGAGTGGAGAGGAGCTTCGCGGTGTCCTTGCAAAGACACTGACAAGGAGCCAGTAACCTAGCAATCAGGAATAGAAACCATGGCTGTGTTACAGACAGGAGAGATAAAAACGATTGAGGATTTAAAATTTTCTAGAGCATCTGCTTTACAAATTTGTATTATGAGAAAGGAAATGCTTTCAATGAATTTGAACTTTAGTGATACACACGATTCATTTTGGTGATGACAAACTGCATATGAACACAATTACTGTTTGATTAGGGGGAATAATAGCTTGCATGGCCCCTCTAGATACAATACTTCTAAGTAAACAGAGTAGTTACAATTCACCACTGCTTGTACTGCATGCAGCACGTCTTGTCATTTGTTTTGTTCGTAGCATTTCCCTACTGTAAATGTACCATTGCTATTTGCTGGAGCAGTGACCCAAATTTCACCAAGGCATGATTAAAGTTTAATGGTATATCATCCTTTGCAGGAGCTCCTGCATTAAGCTGGACATCAGGGTATTAAAAGCATTGACAATATGTTGCGATGAATTACACTGCAGCACTGTACTGCATGCTCATTAGTTGAAGAGCAGCACAGTAAACAGATGAAGAGGTCTGACTCTGTCTACACTGTAAACACCAAGCTTCCCGACTCTTCAGTACCATTCAGCACTACCGACTCACTCTCCCTTCAAATCAGCTCAAATGTACCCTCCACCCCTCAGGGCCTTCACTGTACTGTAAGAAATTTCATTTAGACAAATAAAGACAGAGAGCAAAAGCAAAAGAAACAAAGACGCTGAGATTCTTTTCTACTCGTTACTGTATGTCGCTAACAACCAATTCACTGCTCACCTCAAACTTTTTTTCCTAAGAAACAGCTTTCATAGAAAATGAGGCCGTGAAACTGTCAGCACAACACAAAGTCATGTGTGTTTAACCACCACAGAGCAAGACATGGGCACAATGAAGGGCAGAAAAGAAAAGCAATTAGGAGTCAGTCATTTAAAATCCCTGCTGTGAGAACTGATATGTGAACTCAGAAGTTTTACTGTCCAAAGGATACTGAACGTTAAATTGGGAAATTAAAACCTACACCAAAGACCCTCAGGCTCATGGTAGCACTGTGATGAAATCCTTTTTTTTTATTGGAGATTAAAGAGTCAACGATGAAAGTGGACTTGGTGGTAATAGATTCATTAGGCAAATGATGGCTGGGGGACCCGGAAATACTCATCTGTGATAAATATTTAAAAGCAGAGACAACAGAGTCACTGTTGGGATCCACTAATGATTGGAGACTGGAATAACCACTAATGATGCAACACTGCCGTCTGCTTTGGTTTCTGCAATGATGAGAGGCCAAATTGTGTCATACATACTACAGATGGACCAAGTTTTTTTTTTTTTTTTCCTCAACTCTCACTCTCAGTCTTTCAAAGCGGTTTTACTGCTTTGATGTTTATTTCAATGGGTAGAGAAAGGCATGCATGCTGAAAATGTAAAGTTTGGTTACCACTGGGTCAAAATCTATATAGATGAATACCATACTGTCATTTACACAGTCACAGAGCGGTGCTTTAAATCTAGGCATATGGTATATCCACAGCAACATTTACATACTCATAAGTTGTAAAAGACAAAATCTGAATGTTTTTGCATGTTTGGGCTTCTTAAAGCATATGTAACAGGATGTATTCTACTATCTATCTACTCCAGGTAGATAGTTTTAATAGATAGTTTTAAGGTCAGATAGCTTGCACTGTGCAAAAAGTGCAAAAGCTGTGCGCTGTAGCAGCCAGGTAACAAACACACATCACTGTCTCACCTCCATGTGTAGCATGTGTGTTTCACCAAAAGGCCAGGCTAACTTCATTTGACTTGATTTGCATAAGTGCAGGGATATGGTAAAGACAATGCCACAACTGAGCAGAAAATCTTGCAAACAAGTGTGAAACTGGCCAAACATGAACTGAACAGGACCAAAAAGCAAAGCTCATGGCTTCCTGCACCACATCTAGTTCAGTGCGGAAGGGGAAAGCAATGACCAGCTGGCTGATGATATGCAATTTGTTGTGTGTGTGTGTGTGTGTGTGTGTGAGTGTGTGTGTGAGTTAACATCTGATCACTTCCAGAATAGAAACACTTTTTGTCTCATTCCTTATATCCTTGTGTGCTGTTTATTATATAAAGTAGAAGGAAAGATCATTAACAAACTCTTTTAACACAGTGGGGTTCACTGGAACATGATGAACAATGCGTCTCCACCTTTTTACTGCTGTGGTGAAAAGGGCTCGGCTCAGTGATCCCGAGTCCCGCAGGATGATAATTACCATTACAGAGAAATACATCAGAGTGCAGACCAGATTCGTGTGTGTGTGTGTGTGTGTGTGTGTGTGTGAGCAAAAGAATATAGAAGAAACGTATATAATACAGAAACTGGATTTCCTGTAGGTGTGTGGGAGTATATATGCCGTATAAGAATAGAAGAAAACAGAAAATGAGCTACTACAGAAGAACCACATGATGATGAGTGATCGTGAGTGGATATTAAAATAGAGATAATCTCAAACCACCTGTTGTTTGCTGTTCTCATGGGGGAACACAATATCGCAAACATACCAGCAAGACATTACTGGTGTCATTTTCACAATAAATTTCAATTATTTCGATTTAGTAAAGACCATAGACAGGATAGGAACATATTTAATGGAAAAATCCACAACAAATGAGAGAAATATAGATCACAATGACAAAGTAAAGTAAAAAAACCACCAGGAGTAAAATGTTTAAATACAATAGATGCTTTTCAAAACAACAAACACATCTTGCAAACTACTTATTAGAGCTTACGTAGAATTTAAAGATGAATGTAAAAAAACAAAATGCCTCGATGCCCATTTAGAAGTGCTAAATCAGTTCATAAAACAGTACAAGTGATTCGTGAGAAGAACACTTGAGAGAGATAAATAAGAGAGAGGGGTGTGGGTTCACTTTTTCCACCCACCAGTCTTCTGGATCAGGCTCATAATCGTCCTCTGTATTCCTCTCATTTCTCAGCTCCTGTCATGTCCCACTGGGGCAATAATGTCTTTTTTGTGCTGATTGTAGCTTCATAAAACGTTCCAAGGACTAGAACAAAGAAACAAACTGCTCTTATTATGAAAACCCTGTGCATTTAATAATACACATTTTACAGTGTAGTAGGCTGTTACCGGCACACCCATGCATCTACAGTATATATGATGACATAGAAAATAAGTGGCCAGGTCTTTTATATTACATTGTCCATAAAAAATAATGTAGTATAGAAAATAAAAGCATCTTCTGCAATAAAGGAACCGTAAAGATGCCTTTTTGCCTTCTCACCAAGATTTAAATGATCTGTAAAACAAAAGGCTACAGCCACAGGTAGCTGAAAGAAAGAAAACATAAGAAAATAAATAAACCTACCAGCTACAGTTTAAAGAATTAACATGTAATATTGAATTTGTTTAATCTGTACAAAAGCCCAAGTGTAAAAAGACCATTTATGGTTTCGTGAGACCAACCTGGAGTCTCAACCTCACAGTGAGGACAACACTCAAGGTCTTGGAAAGAAAGTCAATAGCATATAACTCAAGGTTTCTTTTAATTGCTGTCTTCTTCTCCTCCTTTTTAAGGACAGACAGCGTCAAGATACAAAAAAGAATAACAAAGAATCTGAAAGTAAATGTGTCAGTTTTGACAGGAAGGCAGCACTGACACTTAAGCATTTAAGTGTCACTCCACCTTATCACCTCCACCCTTATGAGGAAGGAGACTTTGAAATGGTTCAGAGCCAATGCAGCTCGATCAGACAGGAGTGAATTTATTAATGATGTTGCTCCTTCAAATTTCAGCCATGTGCATTATACATTTAAGGTCCCACGTTTAAATCCTTTAAAATCCTTCTCAAGGCAACAACACCGAACACTGAATTCTGCAAATGCAAAACTTTAAATAATAAGCATCCATATATTTAATGTCTCCCATTTCATACGTTTAAGCTGACATTGAAATAATAATAATAATAATAATAATAATAATAATAATAATAATAATAATAATAATAATAATAATAATAATAATAATAATAATAATAATAATATGTCCAGCAGCATTGAGGTGCAAACAAAGCATCTAAAGAAAAATGCAAATATTCAGGAAACTATTTTAGAAAATAAACAGTCTATCGTTTCACATGAATTTAAATCGTCTTTTAAATATACGTCTTTCCTATAAATAAGACCCATTCTGTTCTTTCAGAAGCAGTGTTTTACTTCAATATTGAACAAAAGAACAGATTTTTTATTTCCTGCAGACTTGTCATTGTGAAGAGACACAAAACATTAATCTGACAGCAGCAGCGACAGTATTTTATGTAGCTACCGAATTCAACTAATGATGTACCCGCTAATGTGACAATCACTGAATCAACATCCCACATCCTGCTGTTTCTTCATTGCCCTCCACGCTGCTGACTTCTTCTATAAAAGTTCTTACAAACTATGTCTCTCTCGTACACACACATACAATAAATACAAATAACTTTCACATATACACACTGTATAATAACACTGTGATCAGGAAGTACCTGCCTTTTCATCTGCAGATTAAACAGATTGCTCCACTCCTCTGTTTGTTTTGACTAATGTCCACCTACTCTATATAAGTCAAAAACATGCATACAGTGCACACCTTTAACTCCCATTTTATACAATACACATCTATATCTTCTTCTCCATCAGTTTTATCCCACATTTTAGGCATGGGTTGCTTTAAAGTTGCCCTGCGCACCATCATCAGGAGCAAACATTTCGCTGCCTTAATGCAATAGATGCTGGATTGGACAGTTTGCTGTACGACTCCCACAGTGCAACAGGGCATAAATCTGTTTAACTGTATTCCTGAGAATTGCCAGTGTGCGCTGCTCATGAACGATACACAGACTACAAGAAACACATGTGTCAATCCTATTGCTTGGCACTGAAATTTCATTTATAAACTAAGTCCTGGAGAGAGAGAGAGAGACTCATTTTCTCTGTGCCACCAGCCCACATCAGCACCTGTAGCTAGTGACAGGAGGAGCATGTATAATAGATGGGTGCAGCTTCAGCAATAACAATAACACCACAAGAGCTCAGAGCTTTTAACACCCAGGGATTCCTCACAAACAGTCCGGCACAGACGATAATGCGAATCCTCTACCTGCTGGGATGTTTGCTTTAAAGTAATATACTCACCTCTGCTCTGCTTAACCTTAGGCGCTGTGGTGACTAACGTGGTTTATAAACCATCTTAAACTGCCAAATTCAGCTTTTCCAGCAGGCTGATCAATGTGGTTCAGCACATTTCTATTACTGCATGTTGCCATTTGGCAGTAAAACTGTCTAAACTATTGAGCTGATAAGGCCATAACTTTTGACTAATGGGTGCTGTGATCCCTCAATAAGCTGTTCATTACCAAACTGGAGGCAAGTCAAGTTTATTCATCTAGCATCTTTCAACAACGATGGATTAAATACAGTATGGTTTCAGAAAAGGCTAATAAAGTCTTTTTAAGACCCAATTGAAAAACATAAATGCTTTATTGGGATGCACAACACAACTGACATTGCTCCTCTTGTGAATGCGGCTGTAATGGCGAACAGTTTAGAAAACAGCTGCTCTTACACATTCATTTTATGTCTCATAGTATCAACCCCAAATATTCAAGTCAAATAATGAGTAGCTGTGTTTTGGTGGTGTCTTGTACAGTGGCTGCTGTGAATGAAAGCGATGCTAAAGAGAGCAGTAAGAGTGACCATATTAGTCCAGCAGTAAGCTGTACAACCAAAACTAAAACAATGAGCTAGATGATGGGAAAAGTGTCTGCTTCACAATCTCACAGTAACAAAACTCTGGAGCCAGCGGTTGTTTGAAAAGAGCCAGCTAGGGCACATGTCTTGTTCTGTTTTCAACTGTGGCCAGGACAGATATTCACCCTGTTCCAAACTTCATGTTAAGCTACAGTAATCATCTCTTGGCTCTAGCTCCATGCTCAACAGAGTGCTATCAATCTCACTTGACTCTCTGTAAGAAAACAAATAAGCAAATAATCCAAAGGGTGGTTCTTTAAAACACACAGATACTTCTTTAAAATAATACTTCAGAACAATTTGACTATTTTGAGGCAGTTGTTTTCATAGGAGAGGGGGAATATGTTATGAATTAGACGTGAGCACTGGGATTGGCTTCTTAAAATCCACCCTCGTTGCCATCCATACTTTGATTAGGGCATCATTTTAAACACAAGAGACAGATTTTTAAGACTGATGCCAGCATTGAATTCTTATCTGACACTAACAATGTCCATAGTGGCTCCAATACTTGGCAGAAAACACAAGAGGAAAATGAAAACCAGCCTGCACAAGAAAGCAGATCAGATTCCGGGAATATTGGAAGAACTGGTTCCTTGATATAGACGAGTACTCCGAGCAACAGTGACAACACGGAGCTCAGAGAGGGATTTGAGATGACATCCAATCACACACACACACACACACACACACACACACACACACACAGATAGTGTGCATGCAACAGGAAGGCTTAAGCCTTTAAGTGTCACTTCACCTTATCACCTCCACCCTCATGGAGAAGGAGACTTTGAAATGGTTCAAAGCCAATGGAGCTCAATCAGACAGGAGTCAATTTATCAACGATGTTGCTCCTTCAAATTTCAGCCGTGCACATTATACATTGAAGGTCCCAAGTTTGATTCCCTTAAAAGCCGATGCCCAACACTGAACTCTGCAAATGCAAAACTTTGAAATAATAAGCATCCACATCTTCACTGTCGCTCTTTTCCTATGTTCAAGCTGACGTTGAAATATCTGTTATGTCCAGCAGCTGTGAAGTCCAAATCATAACAAACAAAGCATCTAAAGACAAATGCAAATATTTCAGGAAACTATTCTAGAAAATACATCCTCACAACACAACATATTGTATGGTTCCTCTTCAATAAACCAGTAAGTCTGGTTTTCATTATACACACATGTAACTTCCTAAACAAAGCAAATGTCTGGGGCTAAACTATTTGCTGTCGTATGCACAACAATCTGCCTGCTCATGGTTTGGGGCAACACTGAATCTAATAACATCTATAACAATATTTTTCCTCACCAAAGGGGTCAATAGATACTTATTCAGCAGAAACCTCTTCACATTGTGGTTTAGGAGCTGCTGTTTCTGAACAAGCTACACAGAGATTAAAAAGAGGAGCACCAGACATATGGGTTTGGAATCAGACTGTACTGCTAGTGATGGCTATCTCCTCTAGTTCACAGACGCGGATGAACTGTGCTTATCTCGGGGATCAGTAACCGACCTGACACTTGATGAAGGGGGGAGGGATATTTAGACAATTAAACACAGCTAAATTTACTGGCCCTTTAGAAACACACACACGTTCATGTCATACATGCACATCGACTGTCGCTGTGGAAACCTTTCAGGCCAGTGTGAATGCTCATTATTTGAAGGGTTTGTGTCTATCTGAGATTACAACAGAGAGAGAAAGAGAGCATGAGGCAGTAGCTGTATGTTATTTGTATGGTTGCATTGTGGCTCCGTGTGGGGGTGTGATACTGCAGGTTGCTGGCAGACTTGCTCTTCTGCACAGGGAAACAGAGGAGTGCAAGAACGACTGATGGAAAGATGGAAGGCCTTCTTCCAGTTTGTCCTAAACACTCATGTCCTTCGATGAGTGTTGATCATCTATAACACACGACTACACACACACACACACAAATGTCACGGTTGTTTGGTTTAGTCCTCCTGTGTGCATGGCAATGTAGTTAAACAGTTACAGTACATGGCGGCACACACGGTTTCAGCTGAGGGCAGATTGAAAATAACCCTAATTAAACATCACAGCTGTAGTGTGAGAGTGAGACAGATGGGGATCGAGAGACAGTCGGTGTGTAAAAAGAGGATAAAATAAGATCAGCATTGCCAAGCTTGGTAACATCAAATGTTACAGGTTTTGTATTTACATCAGTGCCAGATTTAGTGGTTGGAACTATGTCATTTTTCCGGCATAAAAGAAAGATGTGTCCTCCTTTCATCACCATTAACAACATCTTTTCTTGCTCTATGTACTTATGACTTCATCAGAACCAGACTACTTTCTTGTTGCTTTCCTAAAGCCTCTACTCCATTTGCATACATCTGGAATAAATTGTATTTACGCATGCTGTACATTTAAAGAGACAGTCGTCTACTGTGTTAGTGGGTGGGCATGCAGCATGTGGAGATTAATATATTCTGAGTGATGTTGATTGGTGGATATTTACGACGTCTGTTTACCTTTGATATGATTAAGTGTGCACCCACTTACTGTCTCTTTAATACTTTCTCAAACTGTAAAAAGTCAATGCTCTCCACTGTATCCCTCCCCCTGTATTTTAATGGGCAAGATGCCTGTGCACACACACACACACACACACACTCCCTGAGTCTAGGTGAAAACTGGGACCAGAAACAGAAACCATTCTGTTTTCTCTGTGATTATAAGCAAAGGAATGATTTGTTTGAACCATAACAAATATTGATTTTCTGATTGCTGGAACCCTACTGAAGGATTAATGCGACTTGTGACCAGTGTATGTGAGTTTGATGTTTTTTCTCAATGAAATGCATGTTCAAATGGCAATTGAAATGTTTCCTAGCAACAAGACCTGCCTAACTGTTGGAGCAACAATGCTGAGGCAACTTCCAGAAACACAGCTGCCAACAGATTTAACCAAAATATTCCCCTGCACAGCTTTACAATGATGAAGCCCTCACCTTGTTCAGCTCTGCAGTATTCAGCCGTTAGTCCAAGTGTATTATTACAAATGCAAGATGTACAAAAATGCATAACTCAAAGTCACAAAGCTTGACTTTGTGATATATGTTTAACTAAATGAAAGAAAAGACATCTAGAGTATGTTTGGTTAATGTAATATTACTGTGATTAAAATTTGGTATTCTGGGGATTCATATTTCATTAAATGTTAAATCAATATAGATTACAGTGGATCGAGAAAATATAAAAATATTAAAATGTATGTGTACATGTATGATACATGAATTATGTATGATTAGGAATTAAAATGTCTTTGTAGACTCCTGGGTTTAAATACTGTACAACAACCTGTTACTGCATTGCTTGCCTTACTTGCCTCAAAATATTTTTTACTACGGGCTAAAAAGAGCTTGTTGAATAATTATGAGAGTGTTGAGGTTTCCTTGTAATGAATGAATTTATCATAAATCTGATAAATGTAATTAACAGTATTGGCTTCACACTCAACAAACAAGCTACATTTGATGTTTACAGCCTGATAATCTTATGACCCCAAATCAAAACCACTGCTACAAATAGCTGAGAGTAGAAAACCGTGACTTTGTTCCAGTGTTACACAGACATACTGTAGTTGTGGTATGCTGTAACATCTCTCCAATCAGCTTGCTCCCGTTTGAACATCTGAATCCTTGGTGGGGGGGGATGGGCACCTGCTCTGGGAGGGTGCACTTGGAGCTCTTGACACTGCAGGGAGAGCAGAGCTGCTGCAGCCACTTCAGGGTAACGCTGCAGGAGCTACGAGCCCGTTTTATTGTACATGGGGTCTCAATTAGAGGAGTTATGAGAGCATTTGATTCCGTGGGGCTTCTTATTATTCTAATAAAACGTGAGTGATGAAGCATTAATCGGTATAAACCATAAAACTAAACAGAATCCAGAAATCACCTTGATGTGTGTAAACAGGGGCACAATGAGTTTCCTGTGAGGAGATTAAGAGGAAGTTGTGGGAACTTCACAGAGGGTTTTGGTGCATTTACCCGCCGTGCTCTCTTTAAATCTCACCTGTTTCTCCAGCGCTTCCTTCCCCGTGGTGGACATCTTGGGCGCCGGCACGCGCTCGCAGGTGCATCCTTCCAACAGGTAAATCCCTGCAGGTCGCGCGCTCTGCTCGTTTTCGAAGTAGAACAATATGTTCTGATAGAGGGCGAAGAACTTCTCGTGCCATCGGCTGTTCTCCGCCGTCTTCTTACTCAGGTAGCCGCGCTTGGTCCCCTCTTTACGCGCGACCGCCGACAGAAACAGCGCGTGTCCTTCGTTGTAGCGGACGCTCTTCTGCATTTTGTCGCACGGTTTGGAAGAGAGAAGAAAGTGGGACAACCAGAGGTCTCACCGCAAGCCCATGTTCACCGAGGATGCGCGTAAACTTTCCCAAAGAGAGATGCGCGGCTCAGCGGCGCCGTGGCGCACGGAAAAGTTGCCCCGCTGCTGGAAGCGCTTCTGCAGAGGAACTCATAGTAGAGATGTCAGAGTCCCAAAAGCGCCAGATTAAGTCCAAGCATCTCGCTAAAAGCATAAACAACAACTAAGAAGAAGGAGAAAGCGAGAGGCGTGTCGCTCACAGAGGGGAAAACCCTCAAGTGGACAGACAGGGACAGAATCACAGACCCGATAAGCTGTAATCGGCTTTGACAGTAGTTAACTCTCTCTCTCGCACACAAACACTCACTCCCACTAGGTCTCTCTATTTTTCTCCCTCCCTGGTGATGCGCGCTGATCTTGGAGTTGGCGGAATTAAAGGCGGAGCGTGAGTTGGTATTGTATATGTGTGTGTTTGAGAATGAGACTGAGAGCTGGACATGTAGGCTAATGGTGATTTTCTAAAAAGGCATTGTGATTTGTTTATGCATTATTAATAGCATTAAAGAGCACACACTTAAGAGTGCAATAATGGAAAAGGAAAAAAGAAATATATTAAGCTATAAAGGTCTGTAAGTGGAAATCCGTTTCCATATCTTTCCCAGTATGAAAAAAAAAAAAGCTGTAGTTCTTCTTTTAAAGGGGAACTTCACAGATTTACACATCAAAGTCTGTTTACAGGTCTTTGAGAGAGCTACTGCATATAGACTGTAAAAAAAGTATTTTTCAAGGAGCTGCGTGAAATCTAATAAACTGGTTGTACACTGCCAGCCCCCCCAAAAAAGAAGTCACTGGCAGTCACTAATATTTCGTTGGACCGCCTCTAGCTTTGATTACAGCACTTATTCACCGTGGCATCGTTTCGATGAGCTTCTGCAGCGTCACAACATTCATTCTCGTCCAGAGTTGCATGACTTGTGTTGACGATGGAAGAGTCAGATCCTCCTGCAGCACATCCCAGAGACTCTCAATGGGGTAAAGGTCTGGACTCCATGTGTGAAAATGAGTGTCCTGCTCGCTGAACCACTCTTTCACAATTTGAGCCCGATGAATCCTGGCATTGTCATCCTGGAATAAGTCCGTACCATCAGGGAAGAAATCTGGTCATGATTTCCACGACCACAGGATGTGTTCATGGACATGGTTGTTTAAGAAATGAGAAGCTACTCACTGCATCAGTTAGGGTTAAATAAGTTGTTGCCAACTGAAAAACAATCATCCATGCAGTAATTATCCAAAAAGGGCTCATACGTATTTGCTTAGTTAAATTCAGGTGATGATGTATTTACATTTTTAAAAATCAGTGTTGGAAAGGACTGAGGTAACGTCCTCTTCTTTTCTCTCATTCAAAGAGTTGCATTATGGAAAATGTAGGTAAGGAAGGCATATTGTTAAGGAAGAAGGGTATGTGGATTAAAAAAGGAAAGATCTTTCATCAACCCCTTGACAGTGTTACTGTGTACTAGTGTGGTGCTCAGCCTATGGAAAACCATTTCAAGGTTGAACAGCAGAGAATTTGATGCAGTGTCCGGACAGAAAGGACAGCTTTTATTTAATCGGTCAACCTGTACACAGGCAGTGTAAGAGCTCACATTTTACTTACATGTCTAATTTTCCCCACATCTAGTTTTCCCTCCATTTTATACATGGAACTACAGTGATTGTGTGTTGAGCTCAGAGTGTTTCCAAAATGAACAACTACCACTCAACACTGTGCCTCACACCTCCTGTGTAGACACACACACAAAGAGCATCACAGCTGCTGTTCTGCTAATGTGCTGCTCACACAACAACCTCTGTGCAGACACAGTGCGACAAGTTTGTCTCTATTCAATCACCAAACACACTGATGTCACAAATAGTCTGGCAGCTGAAGTCACGATCAGTATCAATTTATGTAATGACAGGTATATTACAGTACATAGGGTGGTGATAACCACAGCCTGAGATGGTTCTATTATTTTTCACCAACACACCCCAGCATAGAAAGCAGCAATAATAGTTCTACTCAATCCGTGTTGAGTCCTTTCTTTAACACATTTTCCTTCAGTCAGCGTGCTCATTGTGTCCTTCTCTTCTTCGCGTGTGTGTGCTGATGGCATTGAGAGATGTCAAGAGATTGACTGCAGCCACTCCATAAGGGATGATCTGTCCGAGATACTCCAAAGGTCTGACAGAAGTTTCTTATTCTTCCTAAAGACACAGAAACAAAAATGCTAAAATGGTATTTAAGCAAAATAATGTATAAAAAGTACTGTATAGCTTTTACAACCCTCGAATGCACTAAATACAGTGAATTCTCCCACAGCTGTTTGCGAGTACAATAAACCCCCGTTCTTAACCTCCAACCAGCAGCTCAACTCCTTTGTGTACGATTATTGTTTACTCAGCATGGGCTCACTCCAACAAAGGACAAACAATTCATATATGGAGGATTACACTGACAGAGAGGTATGGCTCTGTGTATGTACGTGTGCCGAGAAAATTTCATATGGTGAGGATTACTTACGAAGACTGAGAGCAGCACTCAGCTCCCAGCAGGCTGTCTGTTACAGCGCAAGGAGAAGCCGTATACAAATTTACAGAGACAGAAGACTATTTGGAGAGAGTGCAATAAGCTGATGGTGACAGCAAGAGACTAAAAATTAGCTGTATATCTGCTTCCTTTGTTTACTTTATCATAAGCGAAAGATTTCGGCCTGAAGGTGGATGGATCACCGTAATACAAGACGTTTTCTACATCAGCATTAAAACATGCACCTACTCCCCCATTAGTGTGTGCTTGAGCATTATCTCTAACTCTCTAATGCTAAAAATGAATTAGCCAACAGAATAATAAGATGGGACCCCCCGGGAGAAATTATGCCACGATAATAGACCTGTGAAAGCATCTCAATTTGGCTTAAATCAACCATTGTATCACACTTATGTGAATTATAATTGTGTTTTACTTAGCAGATCGTGAACATTAATTTAAAGTCAGAACTTTTAAAACACAGAAAATTATGTAAAAATAAATTAATTAATAAAAGCACTTCAGCTAAGAAGTCTCTGAAAACATCTCAAATAAAGTTGACCTGAAAACCTTTTTAAAGTGTACTGAACTCCAGCTTCTCAAGCCTCATTAAATATATTTCGAAATCCTGAATAACCTGCTCGTGGGCGTCTCTCCCTTCTCTATGAAACGTCTTGATGTCATTAAGTAATGAAGAGCGGCTGTACTGATCTATACCCAGTTGGAATTTGTCAGGAATATTACTACACTTGGTGTATCAGATGTGTTGGCACATGCATGAAATCAAGTGCATTTGAGTCTGAAAGCGTAAATAAACATTCAATTTAGTGTCAGTGGAGCTGATTCAAGTTCATTTTTTCATGACAGATTTGACTTTTATAGATAAAAGCAGCAGCAGCAGCAGCAGCAGCAGCAGGAATTCTGACTTTTGATATATAACATGGGTAAAGTTACAAGTACATTGGATACTAGACTTTGTGAGTCCAGATTAAGAAAGGAAGCTCCAGAAAAAAAAAAATCCTCCAGAAAAAAAAAAATCCTTCTTCAATCTTCTTCATCTCGTCAGCAAAACACTCATTTATAAAACAAATGGTGCATTCCTAGAGTACAGTACAGTACCTCGTTAAAATAGCTTTATTTTTCTGCTGTGCAGTGTTGTGCTGTGTGATAGGCCTTCAAATTCCCAAATAAAATGTTGCTCTTCCAGTTTATAGTGCAGGTTTTCTGTTATTATATTAAAACCAAACTGAGATTAACCTGATGACAACATTCAAGTTATTTTCTTAGGCTTTAAAAAAGCAACAAAGTACACTGTATAAATATTTAACATGCTGAGCTGCTACTACACACAACCAGTAAACTGAACTATACTAGGCAGTTTAAGACTTTATCGTAGTAAATATATATGTTATATACGTACCTCCTGGTGTTGACCATGCTCTCCAGTTCTCGGGATTTGCGTGCAGCACTGTGTAGTATAGAGTCTGGGATGTCGGCCAATCGGGCAACATTCAGGCCGTAGCTCCGTCCTGCAGCTCCTTCAGTTAACTGGTAGAGGAAAGTGATGAACTCTGGCTGAACCTCTTCATCTATGAGCATACAGTACACACGTAGATGTAAACAGATTATGATTGTCCTAAATTCACCAGCAGAGCAGCAGTCACACAAAACCGAATATGAAACCGTTTTCATTTTCTTTCAAATGCACATACCATCAGTGTCAGCAGCGACGTCAGGTTCATTGAGTAGGAAAGACATGTGGTAGTTAGTGACTTGCTGAGGATAAACCCGCTCCAACTCACACAAAGGAGGGTAATGGGTCACAAACAGGGTGAGGGCTTTAACCTGAGAGAAGAACAGAGAGAGAGAGACTGATGTCTCCACATAATAAAACACACATTGTAGTAGACTAATTACAAAAACGGGATCAGCCAGGTGTGAATGGGATCTGTACACTGTATTCACATTGGTAACAAACCATCCAGCTGAGGGGTAGAAAACAGCCCCGCTGCAGACAGGGGTGTCATTGTTGCAGTGTCTGCTCTGTACCGGCCTGCAAGAGAAGTTTTGTGCTTTTGTTGTTTCAGACAGTCACATAGGACGTCTCCCTGAAAGGTAGATGTAAGAGAAGTAAGCGCAGGCTGAACAGTAACGTCACTTGCGGTGACCCTCCACCTGCCATGTTTGATGTTACTGACAACAAATCAAGTCTACCACCTACTCACCGGCTTTGCTTGGTGCCTGCACAATGTGCACAGACTGTAGTCAGAAACTAATACAGTAAATGCTGCTGTTCTATGTGCCATTATCCATTTAACTCTATTCTGTCTGCAGTGATGCTAGCAGCTCTGTGAGGCTGTATTTAGGTAGAGAAGCTAAAAGTTGACTTCAACATGTTAACGTGGCCAGACTGGTTACATAAAAGAAACTGGACATGATCACAATGACATCGCTAAAATGCTCACATTTAGAAAATGTAACGTTTACATGATGAGCACGCAAATATTTTCTAATTACCATTAAATACATAGTTCAACTGAGACTTGTTGGAGGATCACTTGTTTTGCACGTAATTGGTCAAAAACCAATTCAGTCTAACCTAAAGACTCTAAGTGAGATGTTAAAACATCACTTTTGATATTTTATTCGAAATCTAAAGTCTACATTCTAGTGGCATGAAAGATATTGACCAAAATCCATATGGACCATGAATGTCTCACTAAATGTGTCCTATTGTACATATAATGTGTATATGGATCTTAGCTGCAGCCAGATGAGCAGAAGATCATGAAAAACTAAATTCTGCTAGATTTGTGTAAAGGTAGCCACTGACCCTGGCAGATGAGATATATTTCAATAGATGAGTGGAAAAGTCACCAAAGTCATTAGGATCCATCATCTTGGGATAACGAGTATCTGCAGAACACTCTCTTTAACAGCACTTTAAACATAAAAAGATTATACAAGCCCTAATTTATAGCCTGTGTATCGACCCTCACTACAGCTATATGATTAATATGCCTAGAAAGCACTAATCTATTGAATGTTTTTGTTGTCTTCTGACTTTAAATTAACAGAAATCAATATATGTGTTAGTCAAACAGAAAAAAGCAGGACAGGAAAAAAGAACTGAGCAACAAAGTAGTACATTCACAACATGGTAGGTGTCAGAACAAATGTTGTATTATGTAACACTGTCTGTGTTCTCACAGCTAAACAAAAGTTGGAGCAGAAAACTAAGCGCAGAGCATCATATAGTGTACTCTGGGCAGGTGTTACTAACTGCCTCTGCACTTTGCAATGTGCTGAACCAATTTGTGAGGACATTCTTTGTTATTCTTACAACTGATATAAACACACTTATGTTGTATCACTTTTCCCACCATAAGTTAATTCTTATTTTCCTCGTTCACTAGTGAGTTCTATAGTAAATCACTGCAGCTTTTCTGCCTTTAGCTATAAACATCATACTCAGCTTTTCAGGCTCTGAGAAATTCAGCCAAGTGAAAGCACTTCACCTCATCCCGCTATTCTTTAATCTCTGCCAGGCCTGGGAGCCACCCAAAGGCTGCATGATTGAACCCTGGCATTAAAGTTAAGACATGGAAATCACAAGAAGTGGGTGGCGCAAAGACTCACTCACTCAGCCTCTCTGTGAGATGCACGCACAACATTTTCCTCTCAGTGCTGTGCTCTCAGGACAGCTGCTAAGAGCTCTTCACTAAAACAAATGCATTTCCTTTTCCTGTTTACTTTAACAACCCAATCATGTAAATGGAGTAGGGAGAGCAAAATACTGTGAGAAATGTCTCCCACATACTATAAAACAGTCTTGACGGTGTGACAAGCTGGTGAAACACATTTACTAATGCTGGATTTAAAATCCAAAAATGGTCCTGGTATTTGTAACCACTGGATGCATGATCACTAATAATAACAAATTATGTGCATGTTCGTGTTGTAGAGCATCACTGCAGCAAACAGGCGGGTCTCCAGGATCAGCTCTCTAACTGCTTGGTCTATGAAAGGTCAAGTCACTAGTTTTACGTCCCTCCGAAGAGACGCACAAGGTCACAAACACTGTGGCAGAAGGAAGTTGCAGCCTGAATAATGGACGGGTCAGGTGCTAATGGCAGCTCACTGCCTGACCACCCTGGGGTTAGGGAGCCTCGTTCTGTGGAGCTGGATGATCTGATGAAATTAGTACTAAAACAATGATTCAATTATTCGATTAGTCACAGGCAATTGTCATTATCAAGTTAAAATACAATGACCTGGTTCCCAGTCTTTCAACCCTCTGGACATCCGTATATATACACAGATTTGACTGAATACAGAGTTTATAGACTTACCTTAAGGTTCTGGAAACTGATTTAGTTTACTTAGTGACAGAAGTTTTTATATTCAATGGATTATTTATACATCCAGCAGATATGAAGATACTGGCGTTGAAATAAAGATGTGTTTGTACAACTAATCACTCATCTCGATTAGGTCTGTTAGCTCTCGATCAACTCTTGAAAAAGATATCTGGCCCTTCGTTGGCTAAATGCTATGCTATGTCCTACAGCTGGTTGCCAACGGCGCCTGTACAAGCCCTAAAGAAACACTAGAGAGAACTTCTGCTGGAAAGCAGCGTTGCCTCAAATATGATGCAGGTTTAATGGCTGCATCCCATCATATAGAAAGAAATAACTGTAAACTTCTCTCACCTCTATTATTATGAGAAGGGGAACGTATATAAATATCCACCCACAGTGTAAACCCTAATCTGGTGGATGTTTATAAACAGAGAGAGGAACGATTGGAGCAGTCCAACTTTAACAGAGACAGGTCCAGGTGGGACAGGCTCCGTGTTCAGCTCGCTTGACATGACGGTTCAAATAAAACTCTGATGGACTGCTGGGATGCCACATGCCACAGATAACACTGTCCCGGTATTGGCTGGTATTAGTGTCTTTGTCCTGCTACTCCTTTCTATTTTAATTCAACACATTTCCAATTCCATCAACATTGCTGTGTTCCCACCTCATGTACGTCTATGTGTATCACTGTCCTCTGACTTTGGCTGTGGGTCAAATGGCTTAAATTATTCAAGGTAGAGTCAATGACAGGTGAGTTTCTTTATATCATGTTTTGTGTTTAGTTAAAATACATAATAGGTCCATTCATTTTACAGCTTGTTTGTAACATCCAGAGTGCCTAAGTACTCAACAGTTCAAACTGTTGACACGTACCAGTGATTTAAGGCTCCTTCACACCCATCACACAGTTTAACTGAAAGAATTGTACTAATCACTTCAATCTGCTCTATTACATGTTCAAAAGGGCTTTAAAAAAGGCATTACTTTAATGAGCCATATGCATATTAAATGAAATGTTACTGTATGTAAATGTAAATATGATCAGATTCAGACCAAATCCAAAGGATTAGGATTTCCTCTAACAGACACTGCTTCGATTTATCATTTAATTCTGCACTTCTCTTCTTGCCAGCTAATCTTTTAGGTGTTCTTGGTCATTACTGGAGTAGTATCTTGTGTTTCACTTTCTGGATTAAGTTTAGCTGAAACGCATATAAACATTGTATTTAATCACAGTGCTTGGGACCATGATGCTGTTCTCTCTCACAATTTCAGGTTGTTATTAATGCTGAGGACATAAACTACGATCTGATTCAAAGAATTTGCACTTTTTTAGAAACAACTGATACATAACAGAGTAAGAAAGTGTGAATTTTCAAGTGAATGTGGGAAAACAATTCAAGCAAGCTGTGGCCCAGTCCATGCTAGTGTTTAACTTCTTTTTAAAGCAGAACAGAAAACTACATGATACTACATGAAGAACGGGCAAAAGAAAAACACTGATCACTAAAATTACTAGTACTACATAAAATTATAGTATTAGCAAAAGAAGAAGTCAAGAAATCAATTTATAATTCAACAGAAAGGTTTTGTTTAAATATTGTTGAAAGAGTCTTGAATGGCTCACCTTAAATATGAATTCAAAGTCAGATTGATTGACGGAAATAACCTTCTAACCAAGTTTCCATCTAACGTGAGCTGTCGAAAAGGTATTCTTCCTCTGATGTCGAAGATGACCACGTTAACATGAAGCAAGATCTACTTAAAAAAAACACTACTTAAAAAAAAAAAAAAAGCACAATTGTTTTTCTTTGATATTACTTGCATCATCTTGTGACCCTTCAAGTCATGTGTTGGGAATCACTACTGTGAACAATGAAATGCAATAAAGCTTCTAATGAAATTCTCCCAGTCAAACAACAGCCAGAAATTTCAACAAAGAATGCGGCCACAGCGTGTGTGTGAGAAACACAGACGAGCATCTTATCCATGTGTATTAGCGCATAGTGCGAGCTCAGGGTGCAACACAGCACATGTAGGTCTTCATATGAGCTCCAAGCATCTGCAAGAGCACATCAGACCATTTACACCCACATGGAACTGTACGTTCTCCTGGAAATGTGCCCATTAGCTTGTAGCCAAAAGTGAGATTTAGTGAGTTTCTACTTCTCCAGTGAGTTAACGTGTAAAGCAGGGCTCTGCTGACTCTACTGTTCCAGAGCAGTATTACGATGCCTGTGCAGTAACATGCAAGCCTGAGTCATTGTACGAGTCGAGAGCGACGTGTAGTGCTTAGTTTAGTGTGAAGCCAACGGCAGGACTGGCTGTTGGACTCTCACGTTTATTCACACCAACAGAGTCTGAGAGTGAGTAATGGCTAAAGAAAAGGACAGCATGAGGTACTTCACACATCAGACTAGAGAGGAATTCAATGAGATAAATATGTAGCAGCCTGACTGGCTGTGATTTCACCATGAAACCCAGAAAGTTTTTAGCAGAAGCAGCTCCTAGTTTTAGTGGCTCTCTTTCCTCTGCTTTCCTGTTTCTTTTTGTCCCTCTTTCTTCATCAAGGCCGTCTCTTTCATTGAGTGGTGTTATGAAACCCATCTACATTCTTAACTACCTCTCAGGTGACTGCTGGGGACAGGGAAAGGTGTGTTACTATAACAACCGAGTCAAAGCTGGAGTAGTCTGACTTCTGAGTCGGATTTTTGTGAGGAGGAGGAGGAGGAGGAGGAGGAAGTGTAGGAGGAAGAGGAGTGAGAGGCGAAGACTCTGCGCGTCTGCCTGTACCGAGGAAGCCTTTCGCTGTAGAGTGAAACTTCCTTTGTGCTCTTTTGTTTGTCTTTCCTTTAATAGCAAGGCTTTCTAACAAATCAATGCTGTTACACAACAGGTAGTTAAAGAGCTCCATCCTCCTGCCAACAGCAGGTCCCTGCTGTATTAGCTGCTAGTTACACGTTTTCATTCTGTTTCTCAGCAGAATTACATAACCCCCGTGATTCTGTGCAAAGATTAATGTGGAACTGGCAAAACATGAAAACTGAAGGGACGTTTTTTAAAGATGAGTCTTTATTTATCTTAATTTGAACGGGAGTGACGCAGGGCAGTTTGGGGGTTTTTGGCTTTTGAAATCAGAGAATAAACAAATGTCAAAATATTTTACCAGTACATCACCGGTATCTGTCACTGTGGACCCATTGAGGCTCAGCCTTTTACCAGAACATCCTAATTCAGAATCACTAGTTTGTGTAGGCTGGTGGTGTGCTTATTCACAATAGTCAGCAAAACAAAGTTCCTCAAGTACAAGATTAAATACGTTCTCTCTAAAGTCAACATAGACCAACTTAATAAATCTTTTCTCCCAGTCTGGAGGGCTCTAATACCACATGCACACCAACTGTTAAAGACGTCTGTGCTGTTTGTGCTAAATAGTTTATGGTTTTATCTTTTGTAAAATAGATCTTACCATCAGTCAATTCCAACTTATCACAGCTAGATTGGATTATTGTGCATCTCGCTAGATATGCAAACAGAAACCAAATAAAAATTTTAAAGCTGAATAGATTATTTTGGCTACTTCAGGGAATTGCAACAAGCTGAATACACAATATTTGACATCACCTACTAGAGTTGATATGGCTAATGGCTTAGCAAACAAACACATTAGCTGCATTAGGATTCACTTGGACCCATACAGTATTCAAAGCAGCGCTACTACTAAAATAATACTACTAATACTGCTGCCTAATGCATTTTTTTTTTATTTTATCTTTGATAAAAATATGAACCTCATTCACTGACCAAGGTAACTGTATTTTGTAAGTATAGGCAAATCGATAATTTAATCCCTTCTACGCACTCCAAAAAGTGAGAAAAGAATGCTGACCACTGTGTTACACTTACATCAAAACTTCTGAATCATTTAAAAACTGATGACACTAATCATTTTTCCTATTCTTGCTGGATCTAACACTGCAGTTGCCGTCTGTGTTCAGTGTTGTCAAATTTATCGTTTTTTATCGCAAAAGACGTTTCCTTGATGGCAGTACATGTCTCTTTACTCTCTCTGTCTCTCTTAAATATACACCTGGTACTTTCACACATTTGCAAGTCAAACATGGGCACTGATGATGATTTTCGCTGATAACAGTCTAGATGGTCTTTTTCATCTTTGGCACAAAGACTCCAATGTTCATTCCCCAAAAACAAGGTGAAACGTGGACTCATGTCCATTTTCTTTCAGTCCATCTGAAGTGAACTTCAGCCCACAATTTGGTGGTGTTTCTATACAAAACAGTTTTTTAAAGTAATAGTAGCATGATGGTTTCTCATGCAATGCCACCTGTAATCAACAGTTATTCCCAGCTTTCAGGCGCTGAGATTTACCCAGTCCCTCAATCTGTTGACAATATTATGCCCTCTAGCTGGCGAAAACCCTAATTTCTTTCCAATCTTGCACTGACAAATACTGAGTTCATGGTATTTTATGTATTTGGCATAATATCTAAAACCACAATGCCACATGCAAAGGGTGAAGTTTTAATTTGACAAGCTAATTATTTAAGAAGAAAGAACTGGAAGCCTTGTGATAGTTGTTCTATGGTATTAAAAGGGAAATTATTGCGTGTAAACATCTGAGTGTCCTAATTAACACCACAACTTCAAGCAGACAGTCCATGTCCAATTCTAAAACAGTGTAATGCTATTTATGTGCTTATTGTATTAATGTATTAGTTCACCACAAATTACATTTTCTACAAAGAAAGAACATCTAAGCTGCCAGTGTCAGTATTGATAACCCTCTTTACTAACACACTAACACCGCCCTCGTCTTTGGCAGGGTACCACTCATCTGTCAAAATACGTACACGCAACAGTGTGCAACACCCAAAGGACTCCTGACTGTGCCAGTTCACATAATCCCAGCAGAACACACACACACACACACACACACACACAAACACAGAGCCTCTCTCATTGGAATACTGATTCCAAGTACTCCGAGCTGAAAAGCCCGACATACTGTATCTCCGGCTCTGTCCCCTCTCTTTGGTGAACATAAAATTCAACCTTTCTGCTTTCTGTACACACCATTTTAAAGAGAGCTAACTAGAATGAACGTGTGTTTAAGAAATGGTGGAGAGGCTTCACGCAGTACAACATGATCCCTTTTAACAGTCTCATCAAGTTCTCTCCATTTCTTTCCTTTCCCATCGCACCCTGCTGTTAGATCAAGCTTCTAACACTGCTTGGTTTTCAAGAGCTGCTCTGCTGCCGAAGCCTCTCTGGTGGCTCGTCTCTCGCTGCAAAACAAACGATCATTCTGCAGAGCACACAAGCACACACAAACACTTGCATGCACAGAAATGGATATACATGCACACACCTCTTTACTGAAGGCCCTGGACTTGATAGTAATATGAGGAGGATTCAAGACCCCACAGTGCTTAAGGATTTAGCACCAAGATGAGTATGCACGTGTGTGTGACGGTATGTATTTCACGTTATTTTGTATTTCAGCATCAACAAAGAGTTGTCAAATGTGTGTTTCTTCTTGTCCGTCATCTCTTTTTCTTTGTCTAATTTCCATACATTCAGCACAGCATGTCCATTCACCCATACACTTACATCTCTGATGAAGTACTCCAGGGTGGCATAGGCAATAGCAATTCCATCATGGGTGCTCGTGCCCCGCCCCAGTTCATCAAGGATGACCAGTGAGCGTTCAGTTGCACGGGAAATGATCTCAGAGGCCTCCGTCAGTTCCTCCATGAATGTACTGCGCCCTTTGTAGATATTGTCGGAAGCCCCCATCCTTATAACCAAAAATATAAAGATAAAAGGAGTAGGTCAGAACGGCCACAACAATAAATGCCTACAATGTAATCATGATTTTATAATTTAAAGTCAACTGATTGTCACTCTGTATTAAGTTTGATATGTCTTTTCCTTCCTTGGATGATGGACGATGGATGACAGCTGAGTCATTGTGTGTAAAACAAAGTTGTAAAAAGTTTGACATAATTTAATTACTACTGCAAATTATGTATACTATATTATACTATAACAATTAATATGAAGTTGTCTCTAAATGATTTGACCTCAGAGAGCCACTAAGATACTCCACTGACATCTGATGTTCTTCCATGACCTCTCTACCCTCCTCATCCATGCCACCCAGAAACACACAAATGAAAAATCTGACATTTGTCTAACCTGTGAACCTGCTTCTACAAGGTCTCCTTGTTGTGTTATATAAGCCACACTCAATCAGGGGCGCCAGCAGAAAATTCTGAATGGGGTGGTGGATCATAAAAGAGGAAGTCAGAATATAAAAGACAAATATTTGATGTTTTATTTCACAATTTGGCTTCATCTTAAAATATTGACTTCATATATTATTAATAAAAACTTAATATTGACTTTCAGGTTAATTGAGATCAAGATCAATTTACTTCTAAAATTCCTTCAGGTGTTATTTTCTAATTATTAAGGATTTGTCCTAATTCAGCCCAAAGCAAAGAGAACAAATTAAAAGCAAAACAAAATTACCAGGGGCAAATGTTAAGATTTATTTTATCATGCATGTATTTCCAATCAGTGATGTATGAGACCGTGTAGTTTTCAGTCTGCATTCCAGCTCTTTCCCACAATGCTGGACAGGATTTTATGGCATAAGTCAAAGCACCAATTTACATCCTGCAATAGGTGCTAGAAAAATTCTCTCACTTCGACAGCAACTATAGGCTCTTTGTGCAGACCATCCATCATCCCATGTAATATGTCTGCCACTTTCAAATCCCCACTGACCACCTCTCATATTAGTCACTTTGACTTCTGGACACATTATTGAGCATCTAACTAAACCCTTATCACTCTTAACACTTAATACAGTACCCCTTACAGCACAGTGCTGCTCTGATGACACTGGAGAAATTTACCTGTCCAGTTAAGACAGTGGAATCCAACTTGAAACACGAGCAAACCTTACAGATAAGGTAAGAGTGGTTAAAGACATGAATACAAACGTGTTCTTGCATGAGGGCTATTGTGTAAAGAAATACCTTACATTACATTAGTATGTACAGTAGTGTACATTAGTACAATTACACTATTTGCTGATGTCAGACGAGGAGACAAAATTTAAGGTGACGGTAATATCAAAAACAGCAGAAGACTACTTTGAAGACTTCTGATGTTGCTACCTGTCAAGTACGTTTCAATAAATACAGAATGTACCAATTACATCGAGACTGTGACAACAGGTTGAATTCTTCACGAGCCTTAAACCCAGTTTGAGAGTGCTTCTGATGTATCTGTGCAGACTGACAGAACAGTGACTCATCTGGAAAAAAAAAAAAAAAAAACCCTGAATCACAGATGCCGTATGTGTTTGCCAGTCAGTGTTTCTCGCCTCTAAATCTGTCCTGTTTGTCTTGATTGACTTTGAGCAAGGTACCCATCAATGAACCAGCAGCTCAAGCCTCCAGTCAGCCCGTGAGTTACCATAGTTACACCACACGCCACGTAGGACAGAGGTGTGGCAGACATGTAGCTGCATTTAATTAGCCAATTTAGACTCAGGGATCCATACTGCATGGTGGTAAGAACAGACAGAATCAGATGAAAACGAAGGGGTGCCTTTTCACACACTCAGTCTGTCCACTGGCGAGGGGACGTACAGCGGAAACATAACAACACCTCACCAGCTGGGTTTCCTGCTGGTTTCACTGAGTCTTTCCTTACCGCCAAACAAGCGAACTCTGAAAATAGACTAGAATTTATTATCACCTCACACCTCTCCAGAAAACATGTTTAGCCACATTCCAAGTGTTTATCAGACACTTGTGGATTCTTCGTCGGATTTTATTTTGTTATTATATCACTATATTGATCTTAGTTTGAGTGACGAAAAGAAAGCCTTTACTCACATTTCATCACTAAGCCAAAAGTAAGGAATGACAAGACTGTCACAGTCATATAAAGTTTATAGAAGTTTATATCTGTATGACTAATCTACAGGATGTTATCTACTTTCATATAGACAAGTGAGGATATGTTTCTAAACATAGTCAACAAAGGAACTTGCTCTTGATTATAACAAAGCTTACAGTTCTCTTTAGATAACTTTTTCAATTTCCCTTTACTTGGTACACACTTCGTGTTTGTTTTTGGTGTGAACTTTTTCATTTGTGAAAGCAGGTTGTTCTGCATTTATAGTTCTATAGATTCACAGAACCAGTGGGATCCATAAAAAGGATTAAAAATAAAGAACAACACACACCTACATAGAGCTCTACAGCAGAGGACGAACAAAAGCACATTATCACATGGCCCTGTTCAATTATATTCTCAATTATTTTGAGTTCTCTTCAGATTTGATCAACCATATTGGATCATGCGCAGTATTCGTGGAGATTTAACTCCTTGCTGTCTGACTCAATCCTTCAGATACTATAGAGCACTAGAGGCCTGAACATTGCTGTATACCGCCTACATGATGGCACAGACACTGACACTGCAGGACTATAAAAACTCACAGGAACAAATCAGTCGATTTAGGATAAAGCATCTTTCCACATGCTCACCACGTTCTAACACCTACCCAGATGATAATGTTACACAGAGACCTGCTGGCACCAAAATACACACCGCCATTTGTGAAGTCTTTCTGTCCCTACTCCAAAAGCCCCAAAATCAATGCGGGGAAACTATTCTCAGAATATTTTTTATAGAAGGGACGTTTACGAAAGACATTAGTAAAACAAGGTACAATCACTGCTGGGAGTCCGTGGTTGATTAAAAGTCCTTTTCTAAACACGGTTTTACATTCTGCTTCCTTCTGTTTCCATAACAACCGTGAAGGGATGGAAAAAAAAAAGTGTGCTCTATAACCTTCAGGACTCAATACTGAAATCACACACACACAAACCTTATGTTCACATACACATATACTTCCGCTGCTAGGCTGCTAGCTTAATGAGCTAACATCTGTACAAGAAGACACACAGAGTTATACCCGAACTATTGCATGGCATGTTTGTGGAAATGCTGTGGTACAGTGGAGTGGGCAGGGAAAGAAAACAAAGACTAAGCATGCAGCTTTACAGCAATCTGCAGATTATTCATTTTAGCCTCACTGATAATCAATCATCTGGATCAGTCCAGACAGAATATCCCATTAGACACCTACGAACCAGCTCATTACTGCCAACACACAAACTCTGTTTATTCCACTGCAGTAAAACTCTCAAGCTCTTATTCTGTCTGTCTCCATCTCGTCTCATAAACTTCATAAACACACATCTCTCACACACTCAAACCCACACACACACACACACACACACACAAGATGAAGCAGTTCCCACCGCTGCGTCTATTACCCTTGACGCAGCAGTGGGAATTGATTGAGCGTTTATTATCAAGACAGCTTCTCCTCGGGATCTTACAAGCAGTGATACACAGAAGCCACCAGACCAATTAGAAACCGATATGACGACAGAGGTAAGAGAGGAGGTGAGGAGAGGACAGTGGATACTGTGGGTGTGTGTTTTCTCTGGGGGCATTAATTAGCTCTAAGTTGCATTTTTTCTTGGAGCAAGAGAGAATATTAACCTCAACCCCAATGACAGACCTAACTAATCAACAGGGGGATACACAATACAAAGGCATGATTATATAATGCTTTACTGTATTTATGCAGACTTCACAGAGTAAAGTACACTTTAACTGGACCCTGCACTACTACTCTGACCTGAATGTGACACTCTTCCCTTCACACACACATTAACTATAGCATAAATAGTTTGATTATTTTACTTATTTCTTCCTAGAAAAGTAAATCAGGTAAACATCTGATGATTTAAGGCACTAAGTATGAAACTTGCCGTCCTCAATTCAACCTCTCCCCCTGCATTTCTTCAAATCTCTATATTATCAACTCATTAAAATAAAAGCACAAAACGCCCCCAAAAAGCACAGTTTCAGTTTAAACTTAAATTTTCACATCTTCCTAAAAGGCGTTTTTCCCCTGCTGGGAGAGAAGACTAAAAAGAACAAACATCTTTTGATAATAGAAAGTAAAGAAATACATGAAGGGAAACAAAAATAAGCTTCTGCAGATTTAGCAAAGGAAAATGTCACAGAGTAGAGTTTTAAAATTTAATGAAATCAAACAATATATTACACTGCCCTGTCCAAAAAAGAAAAAAAGTCACCATCTGGATTTAACTAAGCAAATAGGTAAGAGCCTCCCATCGGATAATTACTGCATGGATGATTATGTTTCAGCCGGCAACAAGTTATTTAACCATAACTGATGCAGTGAGTAGCTTCTCATTTCTTAAACAACCATGTCGGAAGACACATCCTGTGGTCGTGGAAAAGATGTTAATCTGTTTCAGAAGGGTCAAATTATTGGCGTAAATCAAGCAAAGTAAACATCTAAGGAAATTGATGAAACTACTAAAACGGGGTAAAGAACTGTCCAATGCATTATTAAAAACTGGAATAGTGGAAGATTATCATCATCAAGGAAAAAATCTGGTGGGAAAAAAATCTGGAATGATTGTGATCAGCGATCACTTTAAGGTTTGGTGATATCAAATCGTAAAAAAGAAAACAGTAGAACTCACGGCCATGTTAAGAGCATTTCCACACACACAGTGTGAAGGGTGCTCAAGGGATTCGGACTAAACCGCTCTGTAGCCTTAAGAAAACCACTTGTCATTGAGGCTAATTGGGGAAAAAAGGCTCCAATTTGCTAGGGAGCATTACGATTGGAGAAATGGAAGAAGGTCATGTGGTCTGAGTCCATAATTTAGCCTGTTCCAGAGTGATGGGTGCATCAGGGTATGATGCACCCAGGGTCAGTGCTATGATCTGGGGTTGCTGCAGTTGGTCAGGTCTAGGTTCAGCAACGTTATGAGGTCAGCTGACTACCTGAATATACTGAAGGACCAGATTATTCCATCAATGGATTCATTATCCCCTGATGGCACTGCCATCATCAATTCAAGATCTTGGGAAAATGAATGTTACTAAATGTTGTGACATTGCAGAAGTTTATTGAAACGATGCCAGAGCGAATGTGTGCTGTAAGCAAAGCTAAATGTGGTCCAACAAAATAAGATCATTCATAAAAACAAATATCTTCCACTCATGCCCACCCAACCTGTCAATCTAAACACTAACCCTACAAACACCATTGCAGACACCACGGCCTGCCAAAATCACCCCATTACACTAATGTAAAGACTAACCACACCGGCTGTTTCTCTCAAGGACAGAAGTAAGAATGCATACGCACACAGCTTTGGTGTGCTGACAAGTCTCTGGCTCCCACTGGGTTAACACATAAGAACATGCTTAAACCCACAAAAAAAGACAACTGAACACATCTGCAAGCCATTATGTCTAATCACACAGTGCAGCAGAGGCAAAATAACTGAGACCATATATTGGCCTGTGCTCCACATTAATATGTAGTCAGGACTGGAAACTACATGCAGAGCTTATTGCTACTCTCATTATAATGAGAATAATCATCAGCGGAGAGAAAGGATCTTCAACAAAGCCTTATTGTCTCTGGGTTCCTACGACACAGGGAGCCATATCGTACAAGCCTTGACAGAACAATAGATCCGGCCTTGTCAAACAACTTGTTCATCTTCTTCTTCCCCTCACACACACACACACACACACACACACAACTCCACACACAGCGTGGTGAGGAACACAATGGGATTAGACAGGATTAGTGAGAGTGTCAATCCTAAAAATAAAAGTCAACCATGCCATTGACGATGAAGGTGACACATAGTGAATGAGGAGGAGTAGGGTGTTTTATTTTTAATTTATTTAACTGTAAAGGAAACAGATGATTCACGTCTCACTCAGATCAATCAAAAGTGTTTGTCCATCAATAAAAAGAGAGAAGCGCTGTGTGAATGTGTAATTTTTCTGGATGTCTCCTCAGTAATATGCCTTCCAGAAAACACCAAGACCCTGTCAAGTGAGTTCCTGTCTCTGTAAAATCCACACCGCTTGATGAAGCCAATAAACAAGCAGATTTGTAGATGAACAGCAACAGTTCATCCAATTTACAAAAAAACATATTTTCTCAATTAACTCTTGCAGCTCTCAATAGGTTTTTAGAGTTCAGTGATGCTTCAACCCAGTTCAACCCAGCCAACAGGAACACAGCCTAATTAGTAAACAGTTTTTTTCAGCACTTTGGATGTATAACATGATGGCACTACAGCATACAGTCATTTTATGGTTATTGTATCGGTCTTTATATTACTGATGTAACTGTCACTTGATATTTTATACCCTTTATTAACGATGCAGCACTGGCAGATAATCTGTAATGTGACAATATTAAAACCACAAACAGTCTCATCATGTTTAAGGTGCAATCATAATTTGAAAACAAGGAGAGACACATCAACTTTAAATCAATTTCAGAATTACTGTGACATAAAGTGGAGCTTATTATAAAGTTTGGCTTCTCCACTGTTCAGTCACAGCTGTCAAACTGAGACTTTACATGTTTGTGTTCATACCTGGTGTAAATGCCATCCAGGACACCGAGTTGGGCCTCAGAAGCTGGTACGTAGGAGCCCATCTGAGCCATAATACAGATAAGGGCCACCTGCCGGATGTAGGAGCTCTTGCCCCCCATGTTAGGACCAGTGATTATCATAGTTCTCCTGCCATCACCCTGTTGCAGAGAGAGAAGTAGAGAGAATAACAGACACATTGACAGAAGGCGAAAGCAGAGAGAGACAGCATAAGATATTTGCATCCTGTCCTGCACAGCTGAGGAGGTGGGTGGACTGAAGGCTTGGCTTCTCTATTGGCTTGTTCTTCTGTTGCAAGACTAACCTACACCCACTCCAACATCGAGCAAGTTGCAATTTTGTTTCTAAACTGTCTCAATGAGTTAGCGAGCAGGCAGACGTCTGTGTGTTTTTGTTTCAAAGCTCTCTGAATGAGCTTGTGGGAGTGTGTGTGGCTGTGTGTACCTGTAATTCAGTGTGGTTAGCCACATACTGGTTGTGCTCTCCCATCAGTAAGTCTATGGCAGGATGTCTACCCTCCCTGATGATGATCTGAGGCTGACTTTGACACACTTCAGGCCTGGACAGAGAGCACACTCAGTCAGTTACGCACTCACACACAATAAAACATGTACATAAACAAACTAATACTGAAAACGTATTCCCACCATTACATTGTGTACTGTTTTACACTTCACACTGATAATTGTCTGCTTTGATCATAATGATACATAATGCTGAGCCTTTAAGGATGCAAGGATAAATAAATAGAATCAGAAGAAAAATATATTCCCTGATTCCCTAAAATAAATCCATGATATAAGCAAATGAAGCAGATTAAATATTCATTATTTTCAATTAAATTTAATGTTACTATTAAATTTGGCAGCGACACTGATTTGTGGTCGCTTAAATACTAAAAGAGAGAAACGTCCAAATACAGCAAAGAAGTACTACATGGATAGAAGTAAAGCTAAACACACTACACTAAACACTACAATGTGTGGAAACCACTACAATATAAAGGTGCGTATGAAGTTGTGTGTGTTTGAGTGAGTGGCAGAGATGTTGGCGTTCTGGCTGAGCACGCCACTGAGCCTGGTGCATACTCCCACATACAGCATGTCAGAGACTATAGGACACGACGCAGGACACCCACACACACACACCCACACACACCCACACACACACACACACACACACACACACACACACACCCACACACACACACACACAAACTATGAACTCTCACGCATGCACCAATATTTACGGCCATCATGATAGGACATCACCTGCAATAGTCCCCTTGTTTAGCCACTTCGGCCAATGAAAAGAGACAGTCCATGGTTGCTAGGTGACTAATAGCCCTTTTCATGGTGTGATAGTGCTCCCCAAACTGTCTAAGGAGAGAGAGGGAGACAGACAGAGGAAAGAGATTTTCAAGTGTAAACTAAGGTAAGTGCATATGTATTTTAAGCAGACGACGCTGTCTGTGTATTTAATTAAAACTGAATTGTGGTGGCGTGAGAGCTGTGGAGGCATCTCACTGAACCAGAGACTGACATCTTATAGCAGCTTTTCATTTGACTTTATGATCATCTGTGTGTGGATGCATGTGTCTGTCATACTCCAGAAAATTGGTCCATTCCCTCTGGCAATCCAGCAGCAGCTGCTCTCTGAGCTGCAGCAGTTTCTTGTAGCGCTCCACCAGGAAAGGGGAGTGATACCTGCTGACTGCCTTCGTACTGCAGAGGAGCACGGGGTGGAGGAAGAGGTGAGATGGAGTAGGCAGAGCAAAACATGGATCAACGTGTTTATTATAAGGAAGCTGTCCAATTCACATTACAAATAGTGTTTCAAACCATCATTAATATGATGAAATACTGAGTAGCAGCAGCAGACCTAAACCTTTATAGGATTAGCTAGAGAGCCGTTCAATTGGTCCCAAATTCTACATATATCTACCAACCACTCAGAGAAATGGTCTTGATCTTGATTTTAGCCATGTATTGATATATCATTAACAATTATCCATGTTCAGGTGATATTTTAAATAAAAAACCACGGTCCTATCATTTGTGTGTTGTTGACTGTGTCGTGTATGTGTGCAGCTACAACTGTGAGCTCACCAGCTGATTTTGACCCAGTCAGGCGGAACAGTGGAGGACAGCGAGTTCTTAACCTCAATCAGAAACTGAAAGCAGAGGAGGAAGAGGAGGGGGAGACGTTGATAAATAAAATTGGGGCAGATGGACAAAAAAAATTTGTCACTTTTGATTAAAACACACACACACACACAGCCATCAGATCATTGCTGTGACTTAGTCGTTCACCCAAATCCAGCAGACAATGCCCTCCCACCTGTCTTTCAGGCACACACAGACAGTACCTCCTGTCCGGAGACAGTTGTGTAGTCAAGTGCAGGAGCCTTCAGCTTCATTCGGATTTCTTTGCGGTGGTCTTGAATCTCATTGAGGACGGTCTGGATCTGTTCCGTCCTTTCCTGCAGCACCGGGAAGCCAGACAGGTCCGAGAACAGCTCTGTCTTATTCCCAGACCTACACAAGCACACAATCCAAATGTACCATCGGTTGATGAACATATCACACCACACAGCTATTCATCTACAGCAGCACAGACAAAACATGAGCCATTATCTGAGATAGGAACCTGTTGGTTGTCCTGACTATTAGATGAACTGGAACTGGATCGTGGTGATCCTACACTTACTAGGTGATTCTTCACTCTTGCACTGCATTGCAGTTTTGTGGTGTTTTTTCTGATCCCCACATTAACATACATATGAATATAATGACTTTATGCACTAATGTTGGACAAACCAACCATGTATTCAAATTCTGTCTCTAAAAAAACATACATGCAAGGTTTTACAAATAAAACAGAAATTTCTGAAAATAATAATAATACATTGCTATTTCACAACACAGTGTACCAGGCAAATTAATTAGGAAGACATCTGTTCGTGATTATCAGGAAAAACACTGGCTGGTGCCACATGGGGATTGTTTTTATATCACTTCAAACTCAAAATCTTTGGGTTCTGGATTATTTGCTGAAGTTTATAGACGTAACAATTCATCTATTGATTAAAAAAGCAACAGATAGATCCATAATGTACCATGCACTCCATATCCACCAGACTAAAGTGAGTGTGTACAACAAAGCTGTTTAAATTACTAATATTGAGCTGATTGACCACATGTCAACTGTAAAATGTAATGAACAATACTGATCACAAAAAAATCAAAAGACATAAAAGTAATATTCTGAGTAATATATCAGGAACATGACCATAAAAGCTATAACACTAATGGCTACTGCTTAATAATACCTCTACCTAACCTCTAAATACTTCCTTTTCATGCTGCTGGATACTCACTTAGCTGCCTTTTCATTGAGCACCTTAAGGAAACTATGGGCTGGCGCCAACAGGTCAGGAGTGTCCAACAAGAGGCCTCGGAGTAATGCAGAGTTAATTTGGGACTGGATGGCTGGGAGCAAGGCCTGCAGTTCCAGTCCCAGGCGAGATAGACTGCAACTAATGAGATAAAACTCCTGCGTTGAAGACTGGAACACAGACAAACAAGCGCAACGATAAACAATGATAATATATTAGTTAGAGTATGAAGGCGGAGCACTGAGTGGTTTTTACAAAGTGCATCTTAATTGTAGGGGAACTGTAGCTGATTAGAACAAAACAGCCATTTATAAATCAGAAATAAGAAAGACTACAGCTAAAAAACATCAAACCAACCATCGATTACAGCCACAGCTCTGAGACTTTACCCCATTAACAGCAGCACAGTCTACAGGTCTTCACAATATATCATATTTAAAAATACATATATACACATCACAGCTGATTTACTGTAATATGAACATGATAAACATTTTAAATGCTGAATGTTGTGACTGATCCATTATCTTAACGATGCCAAATATCACCATAACAAATGTATTTACATTTGCCATCACTCATAAATGAGGAGATTCTAACTCAGTTATGAGTAAAGGCTACCTGTAATCCATTTTATTTTGTGGCAGTTGTTCACAATTAACAACTTAAAAAGACATATCTAAACATACACCTAACACATAGCTACTGTTTTACGCTTCCTCAAAATCAACACTGCAGCTTTAAAAAGACATTTTAAATCACTTAAGAATAAACCAAGTTAATGATCAATCAATGCATGGATATACCACTAAATATTGCCACCAGTGTTGTCATGGAAGGTTAATGAAAGTCAGACTGACGGGGGTTAATGGTATTAATCACATGGTGCCGTTTAATGGTCCCCCCCACATGTCAGCACCCCCATGCTGCTCTTCTATGAACCCAAACAAACACTGACTGGCGACCATAAGTGTGCCCTCCTTTCCATTATGTCAATGGAGCCATAGAGACACAGGCCATTACACACAGGCTCATTTTTCTAGATGACAATTAATGGTCTTGTGTGGTGTGTGTGTGTATTTAGTGACATTTGATCATTTTCTTTTAGCAATATATGAAGGAGTCAGAAAACTGAACATCTCTGAACAACACACAGACACACACACACACACACACACACAAGTGGGATCACACTGAAGCCTTCTGACATTTCAAAAACGGGTCTGATGGGAAATGAGATTGTGTCATACAATCAGGTAAGTGCCACTGAGGCGACTACCGCACGTTGTTAATCAAGAAGCATGACATAAAAAGAGAGCAAGGGGATGTGAGAAACCGACAGTCAGAAAATGACTTTGGTTTTCATTTTTATGCAAAACAGTAAGAAAAAGGAGGCCTGCTATTTTGATTTCGGCATCAAATGTATGTACTTTCAGCCATTGTTTTTATTTTAAATACCTAAAGATCTTACCTAAAGAGAGTAAAAGTAGCCTGTCACAGACATAAATGCTGACCTACGTTAGTATCTTGTACCATATTCTGAATTTTTTTCATCACTTTGTACCTTTTTGTGGTATATGCTGCAGATGCCTCGTTCCAGGTCGGGCAAATGCGACATCAAGGATCTGATTGAAATTAAAGTGAGAGAGTCCGACTCCAGGATTTCCTGCACTGCGTCCTGCCTCTGAGAGATAGACCTGTGGGTTCACGGAAGATAAAGAAGGAAGCAAAGACAGAAATACAGAAAGATGGAGAATTTAGGAAGGTGCAAAGGAAGGCAAAGAGCTGAAAAGATCAAAATGTAAATTCCAGGTGTCATTTGAAGAGATAAAAGGAGTCTTGATTTACAAGTACTTTCTAGTAGAAAGATGTTTTGAATTCAGACGTGCTGCTAGTACTGGGTTACCGGTAGCCTGAATAAGTTGCAATTAAACATCTCTGACATTAGTGATTGCAGTGTATCTGTAGCAGCCTTAATCTCTTCAGTTTTAACTTCTGACTTTTGGAGACAGGGGAGATGCTGAGAGTACCTCTTAACAAATCAATTCAAGATACACAATACAAAACATTTCTGGGGGCATAACCATTAAGAAAAACCAACAAAAAACTATATAAAAAAAATAATACACCATGCATGTACAGTAAATTTCTGTGTGCACATGTGCATTAGTGTCCGTGTCGTGTGCTGCTGAGCTGTGTGTTTTGGAATTAATGTGCCTGGGTGTAATCTGGGTTTTATTGATGTTGGAATTCTGTAGAGGAGCTATCTGTGTCTGCAGCTCTAATCCCTGCACAGTGGGGGAGGGAGGGCCACACACACACACACGAGAGAAAGAGAAAACTCTCCCAATCAATATAAAGATAAAAACTACGTCACAGAGATGAGAACTGGAATGGTACTGCAATGTTAAGAGAGGGTTGTTTGTAGCAGAAGTGCTGTGAGTCAGTTGCAGCATTTTTATTTAAAGCAATTGCCACCAAAACACTATTTATGCCTTTTTCACCCTGCAGTGTTTCTGAGAAAAGGGGAGCAGCTTCTCTGCTGGGTGAACAATAAATGTTCACATTACGCGTGGTATCTTACGTGCTTTTTAACAACACTGGCTTAGTTGTGTTATGTTGGAGGATTTCATAACAACTATTAACACAAACTGTAACTTCTGAAGCTCATTTATGCAGGTCACACAACATACACTACTTCACTACTTCATCTTTTAATAGTGCAGTCATTTAAATAATTAAGGCAACTTAATTACAAATATATTAAATACTGTATTCTGCCACTTGTTTTTATTATTTCCGGTCCTGGCATGGTATTTAATTGTTCATATTAAATAATAATATTGCATCCATTGTAAAGTTCTGCTTTCTGTTGCTCCGAGACAATAAAGTGTAGCACATTCACCATAAGTTAGGCCTTTAAGGCAAGATTCACACAATGTCAAGCTGTGCCTGAATCGTGCAGCCTGTGCTAGACAGATTAACACATCTATGTCGGCTCACAGAGCAGGCAAATTCCTTGCGTTCAGATTTATTTTGTAGTGCACTAAAACTGTATGATAGAAAAAAAAAAAGAAATTAGATAAATAGGTTCAGTAGTGATAGTCGTTCTTCATTCCACGTCAGTGGGTGTTCTATACTCACTGTGGGTCTGTAAGGGGCTGGCTCACCCACTTTCTTATCAGTCTCCTCCCAAATGGAGTGCGAGTGTGATCCAACACCCACAACAGACTGCCCCTCACACCGCCATCTGTCTGAAAGACAGCACACAAACAAAAACCGGCTTATACACACACACAGTAACACACACGCGGCTTGTATGACCACGTGGTGCAATGAGTTAGAGCTGAGGGTCAGAGTTAAAATGCGCAAAATGACATAATCCAGCACTGTCCGATGGGTAGAAAAAGACATTCTGATATTATAAATTGAAGAAGCAATCAGCCGGATGAGAATACTTGACCTGGACTTGAACTCCATGCTGCCTGAAACACAGCAGCTGAGTTGTGCTGAACTTTTTGAGCCGTCGCCCACGCAAGCCTGACTAGTTGCTGAACATTTTCTCAACATTAACTCAACAATTAAATTTTTACAGTCCACTGTGAAGCTATAATTACGTGAGATATAAATGTTTGGAAGGTGTTTGTCTAGCAGGTAAACTGTGCTGAGGTTACCAGGAGTCCTGCAGTCTTACATTCATTAAAATATAAATCTCGTGCTCCACATTCTTTTTTATAAGAATATAAAATATAATAATACAATATAACAAATACATTAAAATTAAATGATAAATTATTACTGGTATGCTCTACTTTTCTACCTCAGTGTTAATATCGAACATTGATCAGTGGCCATGGCTGCCAGCTGAGATGTGCTTTTACCTGATTGTTTAGGATTTCCAGGTTCCTGAGGGTGGCAGCACTGAGGATCATACCGTCCAACTCACAGGACAGACGCCGAAATGAGCTTCAGAGATTAAAGAATATGATTACAATACAGCTTCAAGTCATGTTTGAATGGTTATAAATTGGACTATGGGTCTATGTGTACCTTTCACTCATAAGAACCCTCTCCAGGCTGAATTCTTGAAGATAACGAATGAGTGGCCCCAGACAGCAGATCACTGGACTTTCAAAAGACGCCACACTTGACAAAGAGCGTGAGTCTGGAGGAGGCACACGCAAACACACCACACTAGTCATTACTATACGAGTCACAGCTTGTTTTAGTCTAAATGAGAGTATTTGAGCAACTAAGGAGAAGGTTAATAAAGAAAAGAGGCATACAGCAAACAAAGCTAACACACCTTTCTCCTGTGTGTTGCAATAGAACTCAGTGACCGTGCTCATCGCAGAGGCGAACTCAAACTGAGCGCTGTCCCTCTTCTCAACTCTCACTCGATCATCGGCCTGAGTGCTGAAGGAAAACAACATGATAACATAAAGGTCTGTGGTGTGACTGTACAGACAGACAAAGTGAGGGAAAGACATCACATGATGGCAGCACTTTTCTTCCTGTGAGAAAAAAATTTGATACAGCAGCACTGTGTGTTCCAGCTGTTCTTTTCTTCAACTAGACTCCACACACACACACACACACACACACACACACCTGTATCTCCCTATCGCTCCATTCACTCTTTCTGCATTGCTGCTTTCAAGGACTATGTTGAATTGTCCCTTCTGTTGTTGCCAGGGCAACCAAGGCAAACACGTGGCTCTGGACACAGTGATGGAGCATTTTCTTTCTTCCGTTTCCTAATGCTCACACACACAGACACAGACACACATAGAAGAATCACTTTCTTTATCTTTAGCTACTGGACGAACTAGAAGCAAAAACTGTATAAAAGTGATCAATAGACTGCACATTGTCCCCCGACTGCAACTAGAACCATTAATCTTTTAACCAGTCGATTTAACCATATTACGCAGGTTAGAAGAACAGCGGCAATAACACATATTGATCCAGGGACAGACGGCTGCAGTGTAGCATTCGTGTAAAGCCTTGACTAGACCAATTGTAAAGGAGGACATCTCTGAATGCTTTGTGCTTAAGGTTTATGCAAACAACATTAAAAATTGTTAGCTGGTGGGTTACGTAGCCTGAATATAGTTATAGTTCAGCTTTGTTTTTTGTTGGTGATATAGGAGAAAAATTACATGTAAACAAGATTAAAAGTGTGCAAACACCCTATTGGCTCAATGGAGCTACACTCATGCTAACTAAATACTAACATGCGAACAACAGCAATGTTAGGTTAATGTTTAGAAACTTTTCTGACCTGTTCCTGTAAGACTTTTTCACGTAAAAGACTTCAGAGGGTCTGCTTTAATACAGAGAGGGGATAATTTTGAGGTGAGCAACAAATTCAATTTCAAATTGGGTTCACATCACTACATCTGTGGAGGGGTGATGCACCACTTCTCTGGCAATTAGATTCTTTATGCTGCCATCTCTTTTGTCTGTTTGTTTGTTTGTTTGTTTGTTTTTCCAAACACTCAGAGCACTGTCACGGGTCCAATCAATCAAAAGCAGGGATGGCTAAAGGTTAAGAAGCTGCCACCCAGAGATCAGAGGTTAATGTGCTCAGCAGATAAAATTGCTTGATTAGTATCTGTTGCTGTAGGGTGAAAACAAAGCTCTGAGAGAGGCCATTTAAATCTATACACGTTAGAAAACATAATGTGTGTGTTTTATATGCGTGTGTGTGTGTGTGTGTGTGTGTGTGTTAATCTATCTTGATTATTAGACTGCTACTGCACCACGTGCCAAGCAGCTACTAATAACTCAAGAATGTCAATCATTTACCTAAAATCTTTAAAAGAGTGAGAACGCCTGAACATTCGTGTTGACAGTGAGCTTTTCAGTTTTTCTGATCACTGCTGTTTAGGGTGTTTCTGACTTATGACTCCAGGCTGTAGATGAGTAAAGCAACTAATACTGCACCTAGCTACCATCAACCTCCCAGGGACTAATTACCTGCTGCTGCATGGACACACATTCATCTCATTGCCAGGGGGCTCATCTTGTCAGCCCACCCCAGAGACATGGAGGCTGCAGAGCGAACGTCAGCAATCGTTTTATATGTTCACCTGGGTTGGTTTTACCTTTGCATTTTTCAATAGCTTGAACAGTTATGTGACCCCAATGTTAAGTAACAACACCAATGTCCATCAACATGTCTATGTTACAAGCATTTTTCACTGTGTCATTCGTGTCAGTCTGCTGAGTCACCAAAAAAAACAAATCACCTAGAAAATATCTTGGGGGTTTGCCAATAGTAGATTTGAAAATGACCTGGCACAGCTGAGTTTCATGTGTGAATATAAAGGTGATAAATGTTCTGTCTGAGCTGAACAGACAAAGCTGCAAATTGAGGAGAATCTTGTCTCCGATGAGCACAATGTTAGAGAGCAGTGCTGTTCAAACACAATAATTGGACTGGCCTTTACAGGCCCAGCACCACCATAATCACTCAACACGGACGGCTGGAAGGGGAGACACAAAAAGAGAGAGAAATGAATACAAATTAACCATATTTTCCAGATTTAAATCCCAACAGTCGGGGGAATGAAAAGGGAAAGAAAACAGTCACTGGATGAAAAAAGGTTAATAATGAGAAATGTGCACCATCAAGCAGTCAAAGACAAAAGATGCAGAAAGTAGCAGACATCCCTGCCATTTATCCAACCATCCCCTTCTATCTAATCTAATCCACTCCACTCCCTCCCACTCATTCGTTTCATTTTCACAGCATAATGCAATCACCGGCAGCCTCCAGAGGAACCCGTCCCTACTGGTGCGAACATGCTGGGTGCAGATTGTCAGCAAAGATGATCTCAATGGCAGCACGAAGGGAGGCAACAGGTTTCTGGAATAGAGCAGTTCAGCGTCACCATCTCTGGCTGTGCCGTTAGTCACCCAGTAGAAAAGGAAATGAACTCTTTCTGTTCTGCTTGTTTACACAGAAGCCTGCATCCATCATTTCTTCCCACCAAGAACCTAATAAATGATTTATTTATTGTTCATTTTGTACATTAAAAGTAATAATCAGTAACATCCATAAATATGGGTTTATAGAGTAGTTTGTGCCATCTGACTGCCCAGCAGCTGCAGTCTAAAAAGACTTTGACCATGAGTAAAAGGTTCTTAATTCCTTCGTTCCTAATTTTAGGAACATTTACACATATTCTTTGTAAAACAAATACTATAAAAACATTTTAGAGGATAGTCGGTCTGTGAATTTAAATATATAAATGCTGGATGGACCCTGTTAAACCCTGTAATTAAAGCCAAGACACATCACATAGCTTCTGTATGACCCTGCATTAATTTCATCATACAGACTGAGCCTAGAGAGCTCCAGACAAAACAATGTTCCTTCTGTCTTGGGAAATCTAAACACAATCCCTCAAAATGAACTCACATACACACACACTTATGTGCACACGCAGATAGGCTGTCAAGTTCAAAAACTCAGTGACAAAATCCTAAATGGACACAGACTGCCCCCTAGTGTTTACACAGGAGATTACCTGGCATTCGTGATGCTCTGTAGGAGTCTGTGGGTTTGTTCTGAGAGGTCAGAGGGCACCAGGATCTCCACCGGGTTGATCTTCAGGACACGACCTTCCAGCTCAGAGCGCGACTGACCATCAGGGAAACAGTCCAGTAACACATCTCCTGTGCTGGGCTGCACTGCCTACATACACAAATGGATGCATATGAACATAAATTCAAATATTCAGAGAAACATGTGCATGTGTTGGAAAGTTTTTGTTTGGCAACCTCTTTAAATCAGTATGAAATGCATAAGTTAACAGTAGTTAACAGTAGTTTTAGTAGCATGAAAAGATGAGAATGATTATTTAAAAGAAATAAAACAATTAAATGGCATAAAACTAAGGCAAATTTAAAAAGTATTATTTAAAAGTAAATTATATTCTTTACAGCCCATCTAGCATCCCTTTATCTTAGTGATTCTTTTCTATTATGGCCTCTGTCATTTTGCATAATTATTATATTTAATGACAGGCTATGCATATTTTCTAGAAATTAAACTGATAAACTCCTAAATAGAAGAAAAACAAATTGTAATAATTCACAGTACGCATACTGCTACAAAGACCCTTTCCTTCTCCACAGACTAGACTGTGGCACCTCATCAACTACACTGTGGGAAAACTGAGCATGACAAAGGAAATAAAACTGTAATTATTAAGTTACATGAAACATCAACTAAAGAAACAACATAATTATTTTGTTTGAATATATTTTCAAAAATAAGCTGTGGTGGGATCTTGGTTTTGTTGTCAATGTTACTATTCCTAAGATGTCTGAATGAACAGACTTTATGAGGTTGATCTCATCAGACTCACCACCAGCCCCACAGTGAGCTGCTTCTTTAATTTGTCCCAGTTCTCACTGATACACAACAGGAAGCTGTCAGGAGGGTCCAAGACCACATCACCACTGCCCCCCTCCTCCACGTCCCCCAGTCGGCAGACTGGGTTTACATCTTTAAAGAAAGTCAAGGACACTGCTTTAGAAATACAGAGATAGAAAGTGCCCTATTAACTGCATGTGCATACACACACATTCTGACTAAAAGGATACCCTCTCCCACTAGAGTGGACTTAGTGTACAGAGCGCTGAGCTGACGAGTGAACAGATTGTTTCTATTGGCCCCTGAGGCCTTGATCGCCGACGTCTCTGTCTGTTTCACAACACCAACCTTGAAGAGAATAACGCAGAGATAACAAACATGTTCAGTTTAGACATTAACCATACACACTTTCCATATATGAAGTATTTTTATACCTTGTGGCCGTGAGACACCAAGCGTCTGACATGAACAAACAAACGGTGTGTGGGGATACTGCAGGTCATGAAGTTGTGATCCAGGTGACAGATGATATTTAGCTCTTTCGCAGCAATCTGTTCACATAAACAAATTATATTTGATCAGCAGTGACACACAACTTTAACAGGAAGTAAAAAGCATCAGCTTAAATACCCACATGACTTTTACTCTGTAACATATTTGATATATTTTGGATCAATGCTGTTTCTTCTCTGCATTAATAACACAGATGCTCTTCAGTTCTCACCTCAGCATCCTCTCCAAAGAACCTGTACTTGTAACCACACTCCACAGCCAACAGGACATCTCTATGCTGCTGTTTCAGTTGGATCACCTGCTGCTCCAGAGGAGTGTATATGCTCTTTGAGCGTCTAGAGGGGACACCAGAGTCTGAAGGAGGACTCAGCTCTGCACTCCGTCCCCCTGACTTTGCAAACTGAGCGAAGTGTAACCCCTACAAAAGCAAAAATAATTAAATAATTGATTAGTGTTGAACAGATTATAATATACTCAAAATTACATATAATTGGCGCTTCTAAAAGAGAAACTACTTTATAACAGGTACTTTATAAAGGTAAGCTGACTGTTTGCCCTCTTGTAGAACGGCCAGAGTAAGCTCCTCTGATGGCCTTGCTCAAGGAAAGCTGCTTTAAATTATCAGGTCTTAAATCTGGTAACTTTAATGTGGTGAAGTTATTTACAGCATATTGGGTACCTGTTTTGGAGCAACTGGTCCTGAATTCTGCTTTCCTTTGACATCCTCTTCTTTTTCATCCTCAAGCTCCTCCTCTGTGCGTTGAAGTCTCCTTTTAATACTGTGTTGATCTGTAACATCCAGAGGAGGCCACATGCTGCTTCCTTGCTCACAGATTTTACTACTAGCATCGTCTGTTGCCGTCTCCTTTTCTTGCCTCTGACCATCACTGTGCTTGACACTGGGCTCAGCTATGCAGGTGAAGCCTTTAAGTTTTTCCAATGTGGAGGAGCAGAGGCCCCCAGGTCCTTTGCTTGGTGCTGGCTTTGTCCCTGAAGAGATCGGAAATTCAGTTCAAATGTAAATATATTACTCTTTCATAAATATGCTTGGCTGTGGAAATACTCAGGGAGGTTTCTCCTGCTCTCTCTTTATCAAATAAATCAAAACTCTACTTTTTAATGACTGAATTTAACAAAATGCATTAAGTAGGCCTGTGTCTGTGTTGAGAAGAAATAAGTTTGTGTGTGAGGAGCACAAACCTTTAGGACTTTGACAGGACGCAGACTCATAGTCCAGTTGTTGTGGAGAAAGCTTAGCTCGTTTTGTTGGCTGCCCCAAATCATCACACGAAAGTTTCTGCTGCAGGAACAAACCCAGCTGAGGTTCAGTAATTAGCTTTAGCACTAAATGCATTGTACCTGACAGCATGTAGCACACCTCACCTTGCCTTTTGAGCACCGGGGCTCACCGGGACCTGGGTTAACCTCACACCGGCTGCTGGAAGCGTTGCCGCTGCTCAGTCCTCCGAAGTACCTGCTGATAGACGTCTGAGTGATGCAGGACTTCTTCAGAGACTTTGGCATGTTTTAATTCTCCCTTACATTGGATGCATTGTCTAGAAATGTACAGGAACAAGTGCACAGGCGAAAGTAAACCGCGCAGTACGAGGTATTAGCTTCAGCTGGTCCCGGCTTTTCAAAACATACGGCGCATGTGCTGACGTCACACGGGCGCACAAATGACGCAGCCAGCGTTTTTAATTTTCTTCATCTGATTTATTGAGGTGGAAATTATAAACAGAAAACATTTATGAAATGAATGCACTGTCACAGTAATATCTAAATATTATTTCAAATCACTGGTTTCCATCTGGAGAATTTACTGCAAGACTCGTTCATTGGCTGCACTTTGGCTACAAATTCTGTGTGAGCAATTTGTTTTCTAAAAATATAAATATATCTGAGCTATAGAAGTGAGATAGAGGTAAAAAAATAAAAAAACAAAGAAAAATTCAAAAAAAGAGGAAAAGAAAATAGGAAACTGGAAAAAAAAGGAACGTCTAGAATACATGACAGCAAAAAATGAATAACTGCAAAAGGGAACTTAATGAGTTCATTCAGTAGGTCAAACAATGGAGGACTAAAAAGCTGTGGGACACTGTGAAAGCATTTCTGAAGATGATGAATTGAGTGATTTCTACCTGAGGTTTCAAGAGTGTTAACTTAGTGATGACATCTGTGACCCTGTCTGGACTAGTACACTAGGTTATTAGAGATGTATGATTTTCCCAGTTCTCTTGTATAAATTATAAATTTTTTCATAAGCAAAATGTCCAACTACATACTTAAATGTTCTGAGGACACTTTAATTATCTGGCTTCCATGCAATGGACATACACTGTAATAGCCATTAAAAGGATCTTCAACAAAGTACTTAATGACTTAATTTGAACACTTTTAAGACATTTCCGTTTAGATTTTTCATACATTTCTCTTCGTCATATTGTTCACACATTGATAGAACAAAATAACAATTAATTTTGTTTAAATTCAACATTAAAATTCAGTAAATATGCAATAAGTGAAGGTGTGAATACTTTCTGAAGTAAAAAGTAAATTGTATTTTGTGTGTATTGTATTTGAACAAAATATATTGCTGAGTACAGTTCAGAACTAACTAATATTGCTTCAGCAATAAGGTCTGTTTTTATAATTACTATTATGTTTAACTTGACATTTTTGTTGTTGTTGTTTCAGACAACAACTTCACCTGAGGGGAAATTAGATACATCTTAAAAACCACTTAGAATTCAATGAACTGTGAACTGGACTATTCACGTCCGATCATGTCCTATTGTAAACTAAAACCATCAAGTAAGGTCAAAGTTAAAGTTTTCCTTTTGGTAAACTTCTCTATTTAAGTAATACGTGTCCACTTTATTTTTAATTTTTCTTTTAACAGCTTTGTTCAGCTGATAAAGTAACACTCACGAGTGAATGTGTTTTTTGCTGATTTACGGAATCTATTTTGAGAACTACAAGGACACAGTAAAAGTAGATAATGCTGCCACTTTATTCAGGTCACTTGTTGGAGGCTTTGTGAGGAAATGCAAATGTTGTGAAAGTAGAGTGAGAACTAGGCTCAAAGTTTCTCTGCAGTTCATTCTCTCTCCCAGGCTTGATTAACACCGTTTCTCTCCACACTCATGATGCAGTTTTATGGAGCTCTGATCGTGTTCATGACTCTGTCTACAGGTAAGAACAGCTTAACTGAGTTAGAACAATGTGCTTAGACTGATAATTGTAAGTTAAAGAACCGTGGAGATGTTTAAATGTTGTAAGAAGTGATTGGAAGTGAAAACGATGAGATGAGCTTATCATAGCGTAGAGACTGGATACAGTAAGTAAAATATCGTCTAAAATTGTACAAATTGTGGTTTTACATGTCAGACTATTTCTTGTTTAGTAGGAAATAAACAAATTTATGTTTAATTAAAAAAGATAAGACACTATATCCAAACACCCAGAAGTTTGTTCCATGACTCATGATGTGCTTAGATGTTTTTACACATATTTGTTCTTGAGTATGACATTTACTGCGTCTTCCTGTAAAAGCTTAATGGAAACTCTTTGTGAGGTATAGCTTCACTAAGAGTTCCTGTTAAGCTGGCAGGTCGTGAATAGCTATGTCCTCTTTCACTGCACAGCATGTGGACTAAGATGCTACACATGCACAGCCACGGACCCCAAATCCTGCACAGACACCAAATCTTGTCCAGTCATCTTCAACCGTTGTTTCTCTCTCAGAGTAGAAGGTACGTTGTTCTTTAACATCAGAGGTTCCTATAACTAATTCCTAGTGCGCACTAAGCTAATTAGTGATTATAATACACATCATAATATGTTTAATATACAGGGTTCAGTAAGTTTTCCATTCATATTTTACAGGTTATGAACTGGTTACCAAGGGCTGCCAGACCAGTGCATTATGTGTAGGTGCTATGGCTTGCTGTGAAGGGGACTTATGTAACAGTGCCATACCCACTGGACCCAATGTCATCCTCCTGCTGGTATCTTCAGCAGTAACTCTGCATCTCTGGCAAAGCTACAACTGAGAGTATTTAGTTATCTCTATACCAATTTCTATGTTTCTTATTTTTGGTTACACAAATTTCCTACACATTTGCTAATGCAAACAGTATATTTAATCACAGAGAAAGGTCTGCTTCTGCTATCACCATGTTTTCTATTCTATTCCTCTTCCAGTTGCAGCCTGTTGCCTGTTAGATTACAACAAAAAGGGAATAGCACCAATAAAAAGATACATATCAAATGCAGAACTGATTGTGTGCTCTGCTGAAAAATAAAATTGTCTTTGGAAAAACAGTCTCCAGAGTGTGTAAATCTGAAAAGCATTTTAGAACTCATCTTGCATAATGTAGACATACAGCTGAAAACATTTGTTCTTTTATCAGTTTAATGCTGGTTATTGTCTTTTTTTGTGGCGTTTGTGCCAGAACCAGGCACAAGGAAGGGACATGACAAGTTACGACTGGTTAAAATAAGACTTTTTGTAACAAGCTCAGGAATGAGGGAGATCTGGGGTGGACGTATCGGGATGGTCAGGAGTGTAGCAGAATCTGTGAGGACATGATCAGCAACAGGTAGAGGGTAGCTGATAATCAACACGAACTGAAGGATGAGGAAGTTGTAGGCAGAACGGGAGTGGGTGGTTTGAAGAGATCCAGTCCGAGACTTCTGAAGCAACATTTGAGGGCAGGTGATGCAGGGGAGGGGGTTGGTGAAGGGGGCGATCCCGAGATGGTGAGCAGAGTTGACAGGAAGTGGAGTCCAAGTTTGAGGTGGCATGGAGCGGAGGTGAGCATGTGGCTGAGTCTACGAGTAAAGAGGGCTGAAAGGTTTCCACAATCAGAGAGAATGAGGCACAGAGAGACATCATCAATCACATACATATGGACATGACAGGAAGTGAGTGTGTGACAGCAGACATGAACTTTTCTTCAACTTCTTGGACCATTGTTTCTCTATTAATTTAAGCAGGAATTTGTCCGCATACACGCCAGAAGTATTTCTAGGATGTTTTGTTCAATTATCCATCCAACAGGTTCTAAGCGGATTTATTGTTGTATTGTAACTCTTGGTAGCTTTTGTTGTTCAAACAGCAGTGTTTTCCTTGTGTCTTGCAAGTCTCTTCACTAAGGGCTACCAAACTAGTTATGCATATTTAGTATGGACTGCTGTCAAGGAGACTTGTGTAACAGTGCTATACCAACTGGACCCAGCACCATCCTCCTGCTGGTATCCTCAGCCATCATGACACTCTTTCTCTGAGGCTCTGGATCACGCACAACCTCTCTCTCACAGGGTTGATTTACACAGTTTCTCTCCACACTCATGATGCAGTTTTATGGAGCCCTGATCGTGTTCATGACTCTGTCTACAGGTAAGAACAGCTTAACTGAGTTAGAACAATGTGCTTAGACTGATAATTGTAAGTTAAAGAACTGTGGAGATGTTTAAACGTTGTAAGAAGTGAATAGAAGTGAAATAAATCAAGCTCATCATAGCATAAAGACTGGATACAGTAAATAAAGCATTGTTTAAAATTGTACAAATTGTGGATTTACATGTCAGACTATTTCTTGTTCAGTAGTAAATAAACAAATTTATATTTAATAAAAAAAAAAACAAGATACTATATCCAAACACCCACTCTTTGAAGTTTGAGCCACACTTGCAGCTTAATGGAAATTCTTTGTGAGGTATAGCTTCACTTGAAGTTTCTGTTTAGTTGACAGGTCGTGAATAGTTATTTCCTCTGTCTCTGCACAGCATGTGGGCTAAGATGTTACACATGCACAGCCACAGACCCCAAATCCTGCATAGACACCAAATCTTGTCCAGTCATCTTCAACCGTTGTAACCTTAATCAAACATTAAGCGAACATAACCTTATCTCATCTCTTAATTTCCTATAAAGTGAAGTTAATATTTGTGGTTTTCAAAGAAACCAGTTGAAAGGATTGTGATTCATTCATGTTCCCCTCAGGATTAACTTTGGTGACTTTCATCATCAGGTTAATATTTTATCAGTTCAGCACATTGTCCCATGACTAAATCTGTCCTGCAAAGTTCAAGTTGCAGCCTGTTGCCTGTTAGTTCACAAAAAAAGGGAACAGCACCAACAAACGGTTGACAAAGTGTTAATTACATGAATGCGCCCCAAATATGAAGTGCAGAAATGATTGTGTGTTCTGCTGAAGGAAATATAGTGGGGTCCCTTGTGTGGACTTACAGCTGAAAACATTCATTCTTTCTTGAGTTTAAAATGCTGTATTGTCCTTTTGTGGCGTTCGTGCCAGACCCAGAGTCAAGGAGGGACACGACAAGCCACAACTGGTTAAAACAAGACTTATTGTAACAAGCTCAGGAATGAGGGAGATCTTGATGTATCGGGATGGTCTTGAGGGCTGTAGACTTGCTAATGAAGAGGTGTGTGAGTACAGGTGGAGCTGACTAGGTGATGGGGAGAGTGAGGCACAGAGAGACATCATCAATCACACCTCATATGGACATGACAGGAAGTGAGTGTCTGACAGCAGGCATGAACTTTCCTTCGACTGTCTCTCTGTCTTCCGACTTTCTGCTGAGTCTGAAGCAGCATCCTGACACAGTGTTTCACTTCTCCATTTCACCTAAAACTAATCTTTGCTTTTAACTCAGAGGCTTATTCTGAAGAGGCTTTTACTGGACAATACAAGAGTTTATAAAGGAACTTAACAGTTTGATTTAATCTCCAAAAATCAACAACAAAACAACAACAGCAACACAGTAATAATAATAAAGTTCATGTTTTTATTAAATTAAATTTACCAAAATTTACCAACATGCAACGTTTGTGAATGACTCTATTCTAATCAGCCACTCAACTGTTTAATATAGTCCTTAAATTCTGTGTTGCTGTTTAAAAATGACTATGCTCACAGATTACATAGTTGTGTTTACAGTAATAACATTGGGGATATTAAACTTAGCACCAACATGTTTTCATTCCCTCATTCAGCAGAGGTGATTGTACAGTCACTACTTAGTAAAACTGCAAATACTTGAAGCAAGATTAAGACACTAGTGGAAGTAAAAGAACCCATTTAAATCATTTACTGTAGTAAAAGCCCTAATTAGATGCAGTAAAATATGTTTAAAGTAAAGAGTTGTAGTATTTTGCACCTCCAGTGTTTCTGGCCACCAGAGGGCGACTGCAAGAATACGGAACACCCCAAATAGACCTCACCTGAATGCTTCATTAACTCAGGTGGGTGGGAACTTTCTGAGAACATTTAAAGAACCGGAAAGTTTGGCCAGAGCTCATGTCCTCTGGCCATTTGTCTTCTCACGCAGTTGATCCACAGCCTGAATCGCGATGCAGCTTTTCGGAGTTCTGACGATCGTCTTGATGACTGTGTCCACAGGTAAGAACCACTTCTGATTACCTCCTGACTTCGGATTTGACTTTATTAAGTCCCGAATCTCTACAATGCGGATTTTCACCAAAGAGACCGGCGTGGAAAACCTATTATTTCTGCAGGTGATGCCTGAGAGAGCAGGTTATAACCTGGAGCCAGTGATCAGGTGCCCTCACCTCCACCCAGCTCCATCATGGGGCCCACTCTGCATCCACAGTATTTAAACTAAGTGCAAATGTTGAGGAGTAGGAGTACCTGAATACAGTTTCAGTGGTTGTAGTGAATACCGGAGGCTCTCCTGTTTTTAAATCCTTTTCCTGGATAATTTACAAAGTCTGTCTCTCAGACAGGCTGCTTTAGTCCAGCACCATAAAAGTTGCTGCTACATTTTTAACACAGTGTTATTTCTGATGCATCAAGTTAATTATTACTGGGAGTGTTTGGTTTTGCTTCAAAACTAGTCAAATCACTCAGGGTGAGAATCTATAAGAACTATTATTACATGTTAGAGTTATTTCAACACTGACGAGGATTTAAAAAATCAAAAACATCTTGCTCACTGGCTGTTCATTTGGTCTTTCATTATTTTACTGACCTCTGTTCAGTGTTAAACTCTGTCTCACAGTATTTTGTATTTCTCTACAGCATGTGGAATAACATGTTACCAATGTCTGGCCGCCAAAGCTGAAGCCTGCAAAGAGACCACAACATGTTCTTCCCCCTTGAACCGTTGTTTCTCCCTCAGTTTAGGCGGTAAGTTGTTTTTACAGACAATAGAAGTATTTCTGTTCAATTATCCCTCCAACAGGTTCTAAATTGATTTATTGTTGTATTGAACGCTTGGTTGCTCTTGTTCAAACAGCACTGTTTCCATTGTGTCTTGCAGGTCTCTTCACTAAGGGCTGCCAAACTAGTTATGCATGTATACCTGGTGCAGGCTGCTGTGAAGGAGACTTGTGTAACAGCGCTATAACCACTGGACCCAGTGTCATCCTCCTGTTGGTATCCTCAGCCATCATCACACTCTTTCTCTGAAGCTCTGGAACATGCACAACTGAGAATATTATGTAATTTAAATGTTGCACTGCTTTTTTATTGAATTTGCACTAATCTAGTAATACTCATTTCTCAGTACATTATGTTGCAGGTCGATTTGGCCAGTTTCCTCTTTTGAGTTCCTCAAAAATGCTGTTTACCTTCTGTTTTGACACTTGTAATTCTTTCACATATGTAAAATGTGGACATACGGATGTCAAACGGATGTCAAACAATGATCATCGACATTTAGGTTAAGTTTGGACTAAAAGTAAAGATGTTTCTTTGTTGACGTAACTGATTTTATTTTATTCAAAGTTTATTATTTGCCAGTCAAGGCTACATTGTGAACCAGTGCTGGACTCCTTGAATGTTTGCTTACACAAATGACCTTCCTTACAGTTTTGTTTAGACAAATAATCTTTTCATTCGTCAACCCCTTATCTTAGCACTCTGTCCTCATCAGGGTTATAGGGCACTATAGCCATACCCAGCTGTGACTACGCAAGAGGTTTCCAGCCCTTCACAGGCAAACAATACAATAAACCTGTAAGGAAGGTCAATCTGGGACACTGTGCTCTGTCTGAATGAATTATCCCAACAGCTTCTGTACAATTACAAATTACACATTTTTCCTCTCCACTGTGTCCTAGAGCAGCTTAAGAGGGATTATTGGATATGCTATGTAATTCTGTATTCAGTTATATTTTGAAAGGTCTTAGCTTAAATAGCTAGCTTAAATACTGTAAAGTGCCTTGCCATTGACATCTGTTGTGATTTAGTGCTATACAAATAAAATTTGCAGATTTAAGTTAACGTGAGGATGTGCTGTTCTCAGGCCCCTTGTTTGAGAAATGTTAAAAGGAAAAGTGTGGTTATTGTCTATCTACAGATCTACAGATATTCACTGATAAATACACAATACAACTTACACCTAATTCGAATCCAATAAATGCCAGGATAAGGATTTAATAAAAACAAAACTGCAGGGACAGAATGAGACATTTAAAAGCTTCCTAACCAAACTGAAACTGGTAGATAAAGGGTATCTTAACAGAGATCACGTCATGTTTGCCTCAAAATCTCCACATGTGAATAAAAAGCTGCTCAAACAGGGTGCAGACTGGATGTTGGATAAGGCCATGAGCTCATCTCACTTACTCATGAATTAGCACATGCACAATGAAAGACATGATAGCAAAAATCACAGACATGATGCTGTGTACCACAAAGTCCAGAAACTAAATGGGGAAAATAGCACTAAACAAAAAAAAAAAGGAATAAAGTGGCCACTGTCTGTCTAGTTAAGTACAATGCATGAAATGCAAAAGGTTTACTCGCCTTTAAAGGCATTTTTGAAAAAGTGAAAATCAACACTGGTGCTCAGATTAGTGGCATCTTACACAGTCCCACCCATCTTAGGAATGAGAGCTAGTTTACATCCGATTATAAACAAATTATTGTGGTACTGGCTGTGAAACAAGGCTGTGACTCACAAAGGATACCAAAGAAGTAGCCTGATGACTTCCAGGGAACTGATGAGTAAGGTAAGTAAAGTGTTTAGTGTTTTCAGTCCAAATGCAACACCCACAGTGTTACCCACCAAGCAATAGACCAACTATAAGAAGGCTAACCAGTTGTGTGTACATGTCCAAATCATTCAACAGCACAGAGGAGATTCAGAGGTCAAAATAACAGTTAAGTTATAAAATAAGAGGTTTATGGAATAAATACTACTAAAACAAGGATAAATAAAATAAAAATACACATGGCTCAAGCCATTATTTATTTTCATTCTAAAGCTGCCAACAATGGCCTGGTTAATAAATACCATTAATCAATCTGTGGCACCAAACAACACCAGTGCCTTAAACTCTCCAGTCAGGCTAATCAGTCTGCAATTATCTGAGTAACTTGAGTCTGCTGGAAGTCACAGAGGCTGTAATCTTGTTTGTCTGTCCAGCTCCACAAGGTGGAATCCATCTAGGTAACCGCTTGCCTACCGAGAATTGGTTATTGCCTTCACCTAAATTTTACCAGTTTGTGTGCGTCTACACCTGCTTTTTCAGGATCAGTGACATAAACTATAATACATGTCTATCTTTGAAAATAGCAAGAAAAATAGAGCATTTGAGGAAATTGTAACTGAATAAGTGTAATAAAAGCCAAAGGAAGCCATTGCAGTTTATTTACTTCATTATTATGTTTTTTACTTATATAATAACTGCTTCATCACCCAAATAGAAACAACTTGTTTACCTGTGTTTATGTTCCCTACGTTATATGTGTGTTGTATGTTTCCCAATATTCTGCTTTTAAATTGAAGCCCTTTGATGTCCAACTGTCTTATGGTTTCCATATTGTGCCATGTATTGTGTAGGGCATCAGTAAGTTTTAATTATTTTTTTATAATTTCAGTTGGTATTGTACAGCAGAAGGTAATTTACAGGGTATTTGATTACATTTAAAGCCTTTGTAAAAAATAAAAGTTTTGTTCATTGCATAAAGGTTTTGTGATTATTGGACAGTTACACTAATAAATGGTAAATTCACCTCTAATTAGTGTGCAGGTGCATCATGTAGCTTTCATTTGTAGAGTGGGGAACTCACAGGGGCTACAGGAAATAGAACAAAACTACAAACAACAAGACTCGAAGAGAACAGGTGACAAGATTTTTTAAACACTGCTGGAAAATATATATACATTTCTTTGTCAGAAATGAAAACTCTTAATTATGACAAATCTATTTGTCAGTACTTAGTGTTTAGACAGCAAACTGGTGTTCATATTTGATATGAAGTTTCAACAAAATGAATCATTGTCAATTTCACAAAAGCAGGATTTATGAAGCTACATTTGTTTCAGCAAGGATACCTTCCTGCTGAGTGAATTTCTCATTTACTGAGCCCCAATTTCTTTAACATGTCAAACCCAGGACCACCAGATAGTCACTAATGTGATGTCCAGATGAGGAAGTAAAAACATATCTTCACATAAGTGTGAAAGTCCGACCAATAGGTATTTGTATGGTTACTTCCTTCAGTTGAGTATTACACTTTGCTATTTACAACTACAAATTGGAGAAATGGAGGAAATATCTGTGAGCAATGGCTGAAACACAATACTGGAAGCCCAGGATCTTCAGGCTGTCAGCAGCTATGACAGCAGCTTGATGTTTTCACCAGCTCAAAGAATCCTGTATCAGGCATGAATTTGACATTTCTCCTGTTCCTTTGGAACCACTAAAGCAGATAGTTTTTAGTCATTTAGATGATGAAGTTTATTCTTACACTCTTATGTCTGGTAACGGAAAGTCTCTCAAGCCACTGATAAACAGGCCCAAGCACACTATAGTAAGCCCATATAAAGGCATACCAACAGCAAGATACATCAACATTTACCATTCACACCTCTTAAACACATGCAGAATAAGCTTATAGGGCTGTATATCTTCCCTTGTACATGACCAGTACATTCAAATAAAACCTTGTGAATACCTAGCAATAAAGTTTTGCCCAAACATTATTTTAAGGTGACACAGAGGCTTATTTTTAGATTCAAGATGCAAAGAACAATATATTAATCACAGAGAGAAATAGTTTAAATAGGAAGCAGATGCATATTCAGTGAGCAAAAGTGGAAGAAAGATCTGCCTTGTTCCAGCACATGCCGCTGTTGGTACGGGCACAACCGCTGATCAGGCAGTAATATGCTTTAGTGTTTTGAAGATGTTCTGATCAAGTCCTCTGATCTTAAGGATTAGGCCCTGTGTCAAAGTGGCTCTGGTCTTCACAGCTCTCATTTCCAACACACAGACTATGAGAACCAACTGTACTAATATACACAGACCTGTAGCAGGTCCAATTGCCACTGAACAGCTTTTTTAGGAAGGAACATGACCTGAATGACTGAGAATCTTACCTAACATACACAGATCTTTATATGCGCGGTTGAGACAATGATCGTTATTGGCTTCATGTGTACAAGCTCATATATTTTAACTTCATATAATAAATAAATACAGATAAGGTTTGTATAAGATATTCCTCGACCAGCATTTATTTCAGCTACATTTGGTCTGGTTCGTAAGAGCTTAAACAAGATGTATTCATTGAATCTTTGTGAATCAGTAGATTTAAAGCCCAGCTAAGGGAGCTGTAGCACACCAGGAGATCGTAATAATGGGATGGTTTAAAGTGCTGCTATTCAACAGCCACCTCAGTTACAAATTAAAAAATGCAGAAACATCTCTGGCTTCTTTAAATCAGACATGAAGCTGGAATAACTACAAATGACTACTAATTGCTCACTAGGGCCTGCAAACTCTTTAAAATATTCTATATTTTCACTTAAAAACTCACTAGTTGCTGTTTTGTCTAAACCACTAAATATTCACTGGAAGTCAAACAGATTTTTCACACAATAACATTCAATATATATAAAGAAAACACAGCAACACATTATTTAGACTGGAAGTTTACAGTCATTCAAATGTATTAATTTACAGAAATACAGGAAACAGAAAAATTAACCATCTTCACCTTTAGTTTTTCCAGCCAAAGTCACTGTGTGTAACATTTGAACATTGCTGACTTTGGTGTCATCTAGTGGTTGTATCAAGAATGCACAATTTACAGCAAGATCAGTTTATTACACAAAAACCATGAGGATCATTTGAAAGACGGTCCAATCCCAGATAATTTCTATACATGTATATATATTAAACAAGAGAACTGACTGTGGTATATAGTAAATTAGTTTTAAGCAAGGCATTTTGGATATTTCAAGTGTGTGCTTTACTGTCATGCCAGCAATCACTGTGTAAGAGCTTTTTACAAACATACAGTATATTCAGATAGCAAATATCTCATTTTTGAATAAAACCTTTTGCAGTGTTAATGCTTAAAGATACAAAGGTGCAATGCATCAAGCCTATTTCTGTAAGCAGAGGTTAAGCGTTTTATCATTATGCATTCACCAAGGTTGGCATGCTTTAGTTAAGCTGATAAGGCAAATAAAGTCGAAAGGCAGACCTGGACAACACATTGAAATCTGGCATCTTGGACAACACTACCTCTTTTACAAGGCAAATCTGAATTGTGTGCAGGTAAAAAAAGTAGTATCTGGTGTAGATGTTGGCACTGAAATGTCAGGATGGCACTACAGGTCAGTAAATGTGAACATAAAAATATCTGCAGTCCGTTATATGTACCGACTAATAAAAAAAAAACTATAACATTAATTTATTGCATATACACAACATGACATTTAATGCATGTCAGCTTAAACACAAGGATGAAAAGATCTTCCACAACACAGCAGTTGCCGTGGCGACATGCCCTCTAAGCAGCAATTATGGCTGGTTCAGAGGACAGCCTCATCAAACTGCAATAAAGACACTTATCAGTCACTCTATCGTGTGGTCGTTTCACCTTCCCTGAAATAAAATTCCACAAAATAAAATAAAATATTGAAATCACCTTAAAACAGAGAAAAGAATAAAGCTTCAGGCCTTGAATAAAATGTATACTCCAGAAATCCATTTGGTGGATGATACAATCTGAGATCAGCTTAACTACTGGCTGTGGAAGGCACATGAGGATGAGGATCAGCTCAAAGATGAAAGTTTCTAAGCAGGTTTCTAAGTCTTTGGGTGGACGGTTATAATCTGTAACAGAAGTCCTGCATATAAAGAGCAGGATAGAGAAGTGAAAGAGGTTAACCTTTATAAAAAAAAATCACATGGCAGCAGATCCCTAGTGGTCATTTCCCTTTAAAAAGCAAACATCTCCCGCTACTTCTTGGCATGTGTGCTCACAAGAATGTGCATGTGCATTTAGTATGTGTGCATGTAGATAATCTTTAATGCTTTGACGTCTTCAGTGAACCCATGTGAAGTAAGCTATCTCGTCCAGGTCCACAGGGTAGTCAGTGAGGTAAATGGGGCCTTTATCGTAATGTTCCCCCTTGTAGCTTCTCCACCGTCCTGCAGGCAGGTAGATGTCCCTCTCCTGCTTCCCTGGCTCTAGCACCGGAGCCACCATCAGGTCATCCCCGATCAGGAACTGGGAGTCGATCTTATAGGCTGCCTCGTCGTCATTGGCGATCCACCAGAGGGGCCTTATGATTGGGTCTCCTGTATCAAGAACCTCACCTGCCAGTTCAAGGACCCTTGGGGCCACCAGGGTCTCATGGAGCCCTGTGAACTTCTGCGCTATCTGCACCACCTGAAGATGAATTCACAAACATACAGCGTTAGCATCATATGTCTCTAAGGGATATTAACCTAGGTGGTTACTTAATTCATTTGTGTCATCCTGTAGCTACAAACCCACACAGACACACAGATGTTTTGCATGTGTACTGTGCTGAAGGTCTCAGTTTGTGCACGTGTCTTTCTCCCGCACACACCTTCTGCACTGTTCTTATGTCAGAAGGGGCAAAAATAAAAAAACATGAATAATTTTCATCTAAATTTAGCATATAGTTTGGTTGCCATTTATTTTATGATAATATGAAAGTGAACTTTCTAAATTAGGTAATTATTATCCTAATACCCTGAATTAAATCTAAAATTAAAGCTTTTTATAAGTAACACTGTATTTGGGGAGCAGAAACTACCACCTAGACAAGAAACATGAGCTGCAAAGGTGCAATTATCATATAAAAAGGGCAGGATGACACTCCAGCAATTTTTTTCTGCAAGCAGAGATGAAATAGCAGCTGTGTTTTCCTAACAACCCACCTCATTTGTTATCTTGCATTAGGACTTGATGTCACTTTAATATCTGTTGATTGAATTTCAGTTCTTTGCTATCTATTTTTGAAAATATTACCAAGAAAAAAAAGTACAATGTTTTTGTTGCTTATTTAACATCTTCAGTAAACACACACACACACACACACACACACACACACACACACACACACCATTTATCCCCTCTTTTTATTACATTACATAAGCACAGAAAGAACAGAAATAATTCCCATAAAAAAACATTTATTTTATTCTAACTGTAAGACATATACACTGTTTTACTTGCTCACCTCATTGTCATAGGCCCATGGTGGTATGGAGAACTGCATCGCAGGCATGAACGCAGACAGCTCCAACCATCGGATGTACAGCTCTCTGTCTGGCAGACCATTTTTGCCACCTACAGCACCCAAAATACAACACTGATGTTAGACTGCATATCAACAATGAACACAGACAACTATCAACGCTACATGTCTCTGTAGAGATATGCAACGGGAGTACCATACCTGTGGTGCGGTTGGGGTATGCATTCCCTCCTATAGTATCAGGTAAGACAAACTGATAGCCCAGAATGCCAATGGTCAGAACAGTCGGGATAATAGACTTGAGGCCAAGCTCATAACCCCACACTGAGTCTCTGTCAATGATCCTGAAGAAGCAGGAGATGTTCTGACTCTGGTAACCCACCCTCAGCTCTGCACGCTCACTGAACGGTATGGCCATCTCTGTGTAACGGCGGGTGAAGGTAGAGGGATCGGACAGTGGGACCAGAGTGCTAAACTGGTGTGGGAGGTAGCTGGTCTCTCCTGCATCAAACTTAAAGGAGATCACATTATAGCGGGTTTTGAGCATGCGCAGATGTGACGAGTACCACTCCCGAGCTTCTGGGTTGGTGAGGTCCAGCACTCCTCCAATACCGTTCCACCAGCGAAGCAGAGCAGGCAGCTCACCGCTCGGCTCCCGAACAAACAGCCCTTTCTCCACAGCAACGCCGAAATTAATGGAGTCATAGTTGATAAAAGGGTGTGTCCAGAGCGACACGTGAAACCCATCCTCTCTGAGTTTATCAAACATACCGCTGGCATTGGGGAACTTCTGCGGGTCAAAGTCAAACTCTCCATAGTCAGCAGTGTAGCGGTCGTCCAGGTCGAGATGGGAGTGATTGAAACCATGCTCTGTGATGTCAGAGGCGTAGCGCAGCAACTTCTCCTGAGTTACAGCTGTTTTGTGGAGAGCCCATGTGGACCACACTGGATGTTTGAACACTTCAGGAGATGGGACCTTGATAGGTTTAGGGAAATAGCGACGCACCTGAACAAACACGTGTACACAGAGAACAGAAACTTAGTACGAACAGATTCAATCAACAATTTTAGTTTTTTCATGAACAAATGCTCTAAAGATCGTTCCATTTCCTGCTGAATCACACTCCAGCACTTAACATATAAAATAACATAAAACCACACCGTGCTTATATAAATAATAAAAAGCTTCGACTATCATTAAAACAAATGCATGTCTATACTCACCATGTATTTGTGAATGGAAGTAACATCCGAGCTCACACACACTCTGTAGCTGAGTTCAGGTAAGGCCTGTTGTCCCTCTGGTGGTCTGTAGGGAGAGTCCTGGTATCGGGCCTGGAACCTCAGTGTCCTGTGCTTCTCTGACCAGCCCAGATGAAATGGTACTGAGTCATTAATCTTGATCGCAGTAGCATTTGATGACAGCCAATAGCGCTCGAGGATTCCCCCAAAGGCGTTCCGATTGGCGTAAACATCACTGGTGATAAAAGGCTGCGGTTCCTCCTCGCCCTGGATCCTGATAGGCCAGTACTGAGTTGCTGTCTCTGCTCCTCCGTACCAGTGGGAGTCATTATAGGCCATGGCGTGCTCCACCAAGCGCTTACTTTGCATCTCCTCCCAGCGAACGCGATAACACATCACAGTGTCTTTCGGTCGGACCGTCTGGATAAAGAAGTTAATCTTTCCGGAATCTGAATGAGTGCAGCTCAGAATACTTCCTTCCTTTGAGCAGGAGTCCAGATCCAGAGTCCCAGACCTGTGGGAACAGAGAGGAGATGGTTTATAATATCCATAAATGCACTATAATATTTGAGACTGAATATAGCATTTATGTTACAAGGGTTATGGTTAGCCAACATATAATGGTCTTACAAGGGCAGGGTTTGTTGCAGAAATTTATCAGATTGCAGATTACATCAGGACTATCATTATCACGCACATATTAGGGCTCCTTAACTTATTAATAGAAGAAATCAATTTTTATCTAGTTCCGTCATTGATTTGATCATTTAAGTCACTTTCAATGAAAAAATACCGACAAATCTCTAGTACCAGCATCTTAATCAAATTTAATATCTTGGGTTTTGAATAATTTGTCAGACAAACTTTTAATATATTATATGTCAGACCTTTCTAACATTTTATAGACAAAAAAATAAATCTATATGTTAACCAGCATACTAAGCAAAAAACAAATATAAAATATGTCCTGCAGAGAACCCACCTGAAGGTCATAGTGAAGATGACAGCTCCTGCCTGGTTACGAATGATAAAACCATCCTTGTTGAGGTCTAACAGCTCATTCTTCAGCAGTTGGGCTTTACGGACAGATGCTGAGTAGTAGCACCAGGCAACGACAGCAGCCAACACCAACACACAGCCTAACATTCCTGCCAATACCAAGGGACGCCCTTCATGAGCTCGTTTCTTCTTCAGTGGAGAGTCACTGGCTCCCCCGACTGTCTGCTGCTCCCCAGGAGCCACCGGGACAATGTGATACATACTGAAGGCTTGAGGCAGTGAGGTATGTAGAGAAGCAAGCTGTAGTTAACCTGCTGTCAGTGAAAATTTCTATCTTCACACTGATGTCTACCAGCTGATCTTTGGCATATTCTCCATTTCAGACTGAAGCCAAACCTGCAGGACAGACAAGAAGCAGACAGGGATCAACATCTAATTGCAGTGCGGCACAATCCAGCAGCAGAAAGCTGAATAACGTGAAACACACCACTGCAAAGATCCGATTGTCACAGTTTAAAAAGTTCAGTTAGCTAAACTTCGAGTAATAAGTAAAGGCTGTCCACATCCAGTGTTGGTGTAACATCACACAGTTAGTGTAACACATTCTCATTATCGCCACTGACAGACTGTACCACACGCTGTGATGATTAAAGACATTTAACACTAACCTTGTGTTTCCTACTTTTAGAATAGCACTGTATTACTGTTGTATTGAGTCTGTGAGAGTGTTATTTTTAAAACATGTTCCAACTAAATATTTACATCAACATATATCACATTTGCCTACACAGTATGTGTACCACCACCAGCGCACTAGTTTATTCTGTGTGCTAGTCTCAAATAAAGCTACATGTTACTGTACTGTGGGCACTTACAGAGAGTCCAACAGAGAGAGCTTGAATCTGACAAATGGCAGGTAGCCATGCCACACTGTAGGCCCTGATAGTAAAAGAAGCAATGAAACAATAAAAGCAAGATACAATCAAATGAAGTGCAGACACCGTGTCAGCATGGTTCAGCTACATTTACCTCTCAGATAAGAGCACCTTGGACATGGGTAAATAATATTTAAGAGTCCTGCAGTATACTGCAGCAAGCCTACAGCTTTCAGAGCACAGGCCAATCATATACAACTAAATCCTCTTTAAACCAAGGGTATCATTGTGTTGCAGTTCCACATTCTTATTTTCCTCAGATGAAGGTTTGTGGTAACTCAGCAGGGAGGGAAGGAAATCTTGCAAGTGCATACCTTGCATAAATTGGGTTCATGTACTTATACCAGCCCTTCACAGACAGACTGCTGCATAACATATCTTCCCCTTTTTCACACAAGCATCTGTTAGAATAAGACTATTTCCAGAACAAACTGCTGAATATTATCAGTGCCTGGCATGAGCAGAGACATAGTCTGGACTATACACTGTAGTCCAGCCCAGTCCTCATTTGCTGGATCAATTCTAATTAGTTTTATTATAAAAAAAATCAATTGCTTTAATGGCACAAGCAATACCATGACACAATGTAATGTGTCATGGTATAAATCTTTAATATGAGCAGCCACTGCCTTTAAATTAAACTGTCATGACTGACATGAATGAATCATTTTTAAAATCACTACTGCAGTGCATACATAATCATCATGTATGAAACATGACGTGTGATCCTGAGGATAGAAAGTTCACGTTTCAAGATCAGAACTAATGCAGCACTCTTCATTTCATTTAAAATCCAGTCACAGTGACTAGAAATCGTTGTCATTTTTTGCACAATGCATAAAAGTGTTTCCCGTTTCGTTATACAGCAGGTTCCCAGCACAGTTCACTTAATGCTAATTGTTCTACTACGTTAGTTGTAGCTAAATGCCATTAACAACACTTTTGCCATCGCATCGAGGTGTATGTTTTACATGATTTTCCACAAGATTGTGGAGCTATAACTGTCCAAACATTTCCAGCGAGCCAGTGTGTGATCGATAACCCACAAACCAAACACTCGATAGTTGACGCTGGACTGGGACAACGAGCGTAACCAGCTGTACCAGTTGTAACGAACTGGGTTTCAAATCGGTCACGTTAGCAGTTAAAACATAGGTTGGCTATGTCATAGCACGCAAATATGCTTAAAAAAATACATACAAACTATCATTTAAAACATTGTGGGCATAAAAGAGAGTTGTCTTACCTTCTTGTCTGGGTCCATGGGGTCAATGTGTACAGCTGTGTGCGCAGTGACTCACTGCGCAGAGGCGGAGCGGTTGAAAGTTTCACGGTCCCGCCCAACAAGCCGTAACTGATTGGTCCATGCATCTGTCACTCACACGCTACACACGCTACGTGTACTGGGAAATGTAGTGTGTTTGTTTTAAAAATACTACCAAAATCTTTTATTTTCAGAAATAGTTTAAGAAAAGCACTAAAAATATAAAACTAAAATTATGTTAACTAATATTATTAATGTATAACTAGTGTTTTACATTACATTTGTTTTTTTGTATCTTGTTTCTATGGAAACAATTAAACCAAATACTATTCTGAAGGTAAGCACACAGTTATGTTGCAGTTTGTAATTTATGTAGTAAAACTAGAACATGCTGTTAAAGTTTTTAATTTGTTAAATTAGCAGACACAGGGGAAACACTATTCCTGATGCATGTTGTAATATTAACATGCTTTCTACCACTGGGTGACAGCAAAGCGCTGTAAATGCACAATAAATGAAAGAGCATTACTGGCAAAGTACTCGCTGTTGTTATGTGTTTTGGCCATTTAGATATTTGTTGTTCCATTGAATATTAATTGATTCATAGTTTAAACAATACAGGCTAGTCGAAAAGGGTAAATTAATCGAACTAGCTCTTAGCTTTATTGTCATTTTTTTAAGTTAGCAACATAAAGTTAGCTGTGCTAACTCGAACCGACCAAGCGTGGCAGTGATCAGTACTAGTAACAATATGCTAGTAGCATCAGCTAACGCTAGCTAGGTTAAAGCAGTTAAATACTCACAATTTATTAAAAACAATTACGTTGTATCTTTACTTTTATTTTTACACATATTGGTACAGATTCTTAATTAAAAAAAAAACTCTAAACTTATAAATCAGAATCAGAATGAGCTTTAGTGCCAAGTACAGTGGAAATAAAGCTAAACTAGTTTTCTGCATTCATTTGTATTAAAATATTATCTGATCTTCATCTAAGTCAAGAGTATTGACAAATATAATCTGTCTCAAATAATAACACAAAAAATTCTGATCTTTAATGTCTTTATTTAGAACAACTATAAAAACCCCATGGTGATGGTGGAAAAACCATGTACTGTTTGACCCCCCCCCCCCCACACCACTTGGCAGCAATAACCTCAACCTGGTGCTTCCTGTAGCTGTGGATCAGACAAACACACTGACTGATTCAGTGACAGCAGAGTAAAACTGTTTCAACAGCTCCTGTATCAGGTTGAACTTTCTCAGTTGGCAAAGGAGGTAAAACCTCTGCTGGGTCAGTGTAAGTGTGTCACTTCAGGTCCTGGGAGATACTGGTTTCCATGAACCTGAAGCTCTCTTATTCTGCTGCTGTCCACGATGATGATTCAATAGTGTATAGGACAGAACTACCAAGATAGTAGAGCTACCAAGATACATCACTTTTGGTTTTGAAAAGTTTAGTATTTGTATTTCTTTAGCACTTCCCAAATCTAAAAAATAAAAGGCATCAATCATCAATAATAAAATAATAGTTTGTTTCAGCTCTAAACATGGTATATATTCTTTAGTAAATTTGTGTTAAACTGACAGAATCATGAAGCCTTCAGTATATTTTCACTAACAGGTTAGGCAACATTAGTCTGATGGGAGTAACATTAGTAATCTTGGTAGCATGAGTAACAGTCAAAGACTAGTTGCTTTAGGAGATGTGATGGTCTTGGTGGTGTTTTTAGCATAATGTGTCAACTCTGTTTCAGAAACTGCACCAACTAAAACATCACAGGAGCTAAAGTGACTGATGTGCAGGACATTGAGGGTACAGGGTAGAGATGCTGCTGATGCTGGTGTCCCTGCTCTGCTGTGTCCATGCAGTCAAGTCCTGTTTGCAGTGTGACAGCAGGATCAGGCTCCTGAATGAAGACTTAGTCCTGTCTGCGTCCTCAGTGGCTGAACAAATTGAAATCCAAATGATTTGCGATCACGCGTACGTGACCTACAGAGAGACCAGTCTGGAAAGAATGGGAGTCATTGGTGAGATCAAAATCTGAAAATTATTGAAAGCAACTTATGTCTTATTTCTTATCTTCATTACATTTTTTCTAAAATAAGTGTCAAACCACAAAGGCTGTTTTTGTGATCTGGCAATTGAAGCATGTACTAATATGGTGCACATTTTATTCTGGTTTGAGGTAGATGCCTCAAGTGTCAAATATTTTAATATGTCTGTTTCCTATTGCAGATCCCACCACTCTGTACAGAGCCAGAACTGAGTACCAGAGTGAATTTAATCGCTTTCTCAACACTGACCACTCTGGTGAGAAACAAGAAATATAATTCATTGCAAATGTTAGTTCTAAATAAGTAGTTAGAAAAACTGTACAAATTTGTACAAATGATAGGAAAACACTTTTTTAATTGTTCACCTGCATCTTGCTAAATGAGCTGTAGGTACATGTCTCTAAATTTTAAGACAACACCTGTTCTTTTTTCAAGGATCTCTGACATTTGACACCATTCAGATGATGGAGAAAGGTAGAAAGATCTTAGAAAAACACTTGGACATCTTCATCCGTGATGGTAATTGGCATGAACAACAGTGTGTGTTCAGCACAGTATGAGATATTGTGTCTGTTTGTAAGTCATAGCTGCACATGAGATTTGTTATTTTCAGATGATTTGTTTGTCTCCTTCAGGATTGTGCCCCAACACGTGTGGTAAGTCTGTTCTGTATCAGTGTAAATCCTTGTAGAAGTACAATGTGTACATACTGTTCTTTACACACTATACGTTTAAGCAACTGTTGTTCAACACAGGGCTTCTGAATCAAAGAGTAATGGACTGCGTTTCTTGTCGCTACATGGTATACATCTGTCCCTCTCCCTCTGGCCAGCAGGACTGTGGAGGTAGTTTGTTTGTTTCAGTGAATATGTGAGTGGATGAGCTGGATTTGTACCAATGTGGTGGGAGTCACAGTGCACACTGTGTGTAAATGTGTTCTTAGGCAGGGCACAGCAGCTGCATGTCCATGTGCAGGGCTAATGAAAAGATTATTCACATTATCCTGATTTAAATGAATGAAGGCTCTCTCTTTATCTCTCATCATCCCTTCCTCCCTGTCTCTCCAGAGTACCCGGTGCAGGCTGAGGAGGGAGGCCAGGCAGTGCTGAACTGTTTTCTTCCATGGCATCGTCTTCTGTTGGGAAAACCAGAGTACCACTACTCCTGGGCTGCCGGAGTACCAGGAACTAAAAAGGTCTCTGAATGACAACCGAAACAGGAATTTAGTAGTAGCGTACCAATTCTAAACCACTTTGCATACTTCCTGATTCCCAGGTGTTACATCTTGTTCTCTATTGAGCTGTACTGTATCATGGTGAATTTGCACATTTGCTGCAACTATGACTTCATAATTTGTATGTGCAGCTGAATGAAAGTGACTTCAAACCCCTGGTGGTGACAGATGACTCATCTGTGATCTTAAATCAGCTGCATGTGGACGAACAAGGGACATATCGCTGCTCTCTACAGGGAAATGGAACCGTCTTCTACCAAGTCACTTTCTTCCTCACTGGTACTGTAACGGCTGTAACGGCTCAGTGAAACGTTATCTAATGAAGAGCAACAGATAAGATCATAACTGAACTGATTTAGCACTTTTGAACAGTTGCCATACAGTTTGATAACTGCTACTGAATAAAACCATTTAAAGTTATTAGCCCCTGTATGGCAGTCTGGATGTTGTAGTGAAGAGCTCATAAGTATTGGAGAAGGATACTGCGAGATTTTCAGGAGGCCCCAAGCTAAATTACAAACACAGAGGTTAGTTATCAAAGAAATTAATTTAGCCCATGTTTAAAATAAAGTCAAACATTTAAGCTTAGCAAGGCTTGTAATTTAGTAGCAGTACTGTAAATGTGTCTGTGTTTGTGGTTTATGTCTGTGGGGTAGAGGCAGGGTGTGTCAGTTTCTTTAAGACAGTGGGCGTTTTTTTTTTTTTCTTTCTTTATTTCTTTTATAGCTTCTTGAATTATATTTGGTGTATTATTCAAAACGTTGTTTAGGTTTTAGTAAATAGCAAATTATGTTTACTTGTGTTGAAACCTGCCTAACAGAATAATCTCATTTGGGGACAAATAAAACCTACCTTTGAAATTTGGTTTTCATTCACCCTGCCAGTATCTAATGTGTAAAGCACCAATAGCTGCTACATTAACAGAATACATATTCCAACACGAAGGTTCCTGTGAGAAAACCTTTTGAAAAGTGAGTCTATAAACCTACAGTGTGTCTGTTTGGATGTTGGTGACAGACAAAGTCGTGAGTAGATGGAACATGGCAAACTGAGAGGTGGAGTCCTGCCTCAATATTTTCCCCTAAACAGATATCTCCGTTAACGCCTCTCTATTCTCCTTCTTTACAGTCAATCCTTTGCCTGTTGAAACTCAGCGGCCCCTCGTCACTCTGCCCACCCTACCTCGTGGAGACAAATATTCACCTTTTCAACCTACTGAGGGTCTGCTGGTGGTGGTCGTGGCCATGGTTACTGCTCTCAGTCTGGCAGCGAGCGTAGGCCTCACTGTTGTCCTGGGGTGAGAGGCAGAGGCAGAACATGAGGGTGAGGGCTTAGCAGGAAGGGTGTAGGTGAGAGAGGTGACAACCAGAGAACATGACATACTAGCTGATGCAATATGAAGGAAGTGGTCACAATGTAGTTTGAGGAACAAACCTTTTTTGTTCAGTCTATATGTGTATGTCACATGAACATACAGTAGATAAACTGTAGAGTTGATCTTTATAATGGAATCAGTTTTTCCATTGAGTTGTTGTTACTCTGTGAAAGTATTGTCTTTTTTTGTCCCAGGAATTGAGGTTAGTTACTTTAACAGGTGCTGACTGTATGAAGGTCACACAATGTGTAATATCAGTGTTTATGTTTACCTGTGTCTGTAAAATTAGGATTATTGTCTGTGATCTTTTTTCATAGAGTCATGATGAGTCAGCGGAGAGCTGCAGAAGAGCAGAGGAGAAATATGCAGAAACAAGACACACAAAACATGATGTGAAGGTGATACTGTATACAGTAAATACACTTTACTTTATTGTCAGGGAGATTTTACTTACGCCACATTGTACATTTTGCTTAGTGGTCAAACAAATTTCCCTCTTCATAGAATGTCAAGTCATAATTAGAAATAATATGGAAGTGAAAACAATGGCTAAATGTAAATGAGGCTCCATGAAACTTGAAACGAGACTCGGGTGTCTTTATTGTATCTTTAATAGTGAGAAAAACTAAAGGATTGACTCATGGGGATTCAAGCACAGAGATCCCACTCGTAAAACAGAGAGTTTGTGGTGTAACAGAATCTAAATGTACAACACTCACGCCCACTTAAACACATACACTCTAAAACTCCACCAAAAACCACTGAACTTTTCGTAACATAAAGCACCAGATCGCCAGAACACTTCAACGATCTGATCCCAAGCAGGGCAGCGCTCCTCCTGAATGGGGAGATGTCATTGTCACATGGACACTTATGACAGGAATCAGGGACGAGGCAAAGGCTCCCAGATTACTGTGTTTTTCAGAGATTAATAGCCCCAGCCATCCAATTAATCCTGGATAATCCCCCTGTGGGAGGAAGGGGGAGGTGTAGGTGGTTAAAAGCAAGCAGCAAACGTTTTCAGCTGGGTTTCTTTTCATGTTTATTTACTCATACATTCAGTCCGAGAGCTGAGTAAGGGCATATTTCTGGTGTTAGTAATGTTGATATCATTCATTTACAGCATCGTCACCAGACTGTTAAATTATTTGTTTCCGTCTGTGTGAGATTTCATCAAAAGCTGCTTCTGATTCAAAAATAGTCATCTCCATTTAAGTTCTGTCATGAGCTCTGCCGCCTCCACGTCATCAATTGTACAAGTCTGTGCCGTGTCGCTTTGCTGCTTGCTGTTGCGTTTCAAGTCCCTCATGACGGAGTCAGTATCTCTGACCCCCATGTCGATGTGTAAGTCAAATTTCCACCGAAAAGCAGTGTTGTTGCTTCACACCTGATGTGTCCTAACTGAGGAAGAATCAAGATAAAAAACCAAATGAAAATGAAAGTGAGGGATTGATTATGTGTGAGTCACCATATCCAGGAACTCTGATATCACTGATTATTGCTCAGGGTTTTCTGGGTGATTTCTGAACTTTTAGAATCGGGGATAGTCAGTCTGAGCTATGACAAATAAAACAAAGGTTGCGCTGATGCAAAGTGAGGGGGCGTGTGTGTGAGGTTGAGGCCTGCATGGATGGTGACAGGATGTAAGTGTGGTGTTGTTTCCTGTTGGGCTGCTGAGATGGGGGCGAAAGTTGAAGAAAGAAAAAAAAAACATTCTTTGTCCTCATATGAAGACACTTCCGTCACCTCTTCCAACTTGACAGACCTCACTTCAACCGTGGGGTTATGTGTGTGTGTTTAAGCCTGAAGTGCAAGTCGAAGCTACAGCGACTGTGTGCTCAGCGGCTTCACTGACAGACATGATGAACCAGTGTGTGTGTGTATTGAGGCTGATAGAAATTGCAGCCTCAGCAGGGAGAAGGCATGACAGAGTGGGAGTTCTGCTAAGCGACCAGCAGCCAGCAGTGAGGGAAAGGGAGAGGGGAAGTGGGAACATGAAGAAAGTGTAGTCAGAGGTTTGAGTGGGAGAAGTTTGTGGGAAGGCAGAGTGATTTCAGTGTGGGTTATGAGGAAATGAAGACAAAGACGTCAGGCTACACCTTATGATACAGTATAAATATGCCACATTTAACAAAGTATTTTTTCTGCATGTAATGGGACAGTGGGTGTAATATCTCACTCAGTAAGAATTACGGGGGTTTGACTTAAATATTACTCATGAAGAATCATGATGATTTGTGTTGAAAACTACTGTAAAAAGTAATGAAAGCACCAAAAAAAGTCTAATAAATGTGGTTTCAAAGCTAAATACAAGCTAAATACATAAAGCAGGATTGTAAATGTCCCTACTCTTTATTACCATGTTCATTTTCCACACCGACAAAAGGCATTATAAATATAAATAAAAAGTCTATTTAAATTGTAACTGAGTTGTTTTCTAAACTCGCTAATCTAATTTTGTGAAGAGAACAAAACCACCAGTACTTTATTTTAGTGTATTAAAAAAGTTATTTCCCCAAAGAAATGGAAACAACAAGTTTAATAAACACATCTGAATTAAAAATAAATATCACATTTGTTCATACATGTGACTAAAAATCAATAGGCTTTTATTCATCACAAAATGGTTCATCAATGTATTTTAATGACAGAACAATGGAGCTTATTCACCCTAAATGACTGTTTAGTAGAATGAGTTTAGTCTGTTGTCAGTTTTGGTTTTTATTTCGTAACATTAAAGTATTAATCTCAAAAGACCATTAATTTGACCACGAGTTCTGGGCAATAATAATGATTACACATTGCACAAAGTTTTATAAGGCAACACTGAAGTGTAGACTGTTAGTACTGTACAGTGTTTATAGTTGTGGAGATGATGACACTTTTCTGTTGACCTCAAAAGCCACTAGACCTATTTTCTCTTTATCTTGTTGTGACTGTTGAGGTCGTACATGGACCTTAAAATAAAATAACAGTTTGGGTTATTTTTTCTGTACTTCCATTTACAACTTTTTGACTTGTCCTTCATTTCTGAGCGCCAAACTTTCGAGAAACTTTGTGTCTTGGTTGGTAAAATAATTCAAGTCTTTTCCAGTATTTTATTAAGACAATATTTAAATGTTCCTCAAATCTACAGCATCATGCAGAAAACAAGACAAAAACACTGAGACCATGAGCTCCTCTCAGTCTGTGATCTGCATCTGCAACAGAAAACAGAAGCGACCCAGAAGCTGAGCTTTAATCTCCTCAAATAACTCAATTCACCATAACTCAATTCACCATAACGTCATTCAACACAAAAACACGGGATAACCCAAAACGACCACGTGCGCGGTAGGAAAAACAGGTTTGACGTCAGTGTCCATATGAGGAGTGCCGGGGCCGACCAAATATGGTCGTTCCGCCTGTGACGCCGTTTTCCCCCCGCGGAAACTGAGGCGGGTCCGCGGAGGCCCCGCCCCGCTCCCAGCTGTTATCAATGAACAAGTGAAAGTCAATCTAAAGATTATTACAGACCTCACAGACAATCAGCAGCTCTCTAGATTAGAAAAACATCCCCAGAAGTGCTTGATCAGCTTTAAATCATCACATTAAAACACTCAAATCGGACTTATTTGTTTTATTCTTGTCGATTTTTTTAAATATTTATTACTTTTAAAATATTTTAAAAGCCACTTTTCAGTCATGACTTCAAGCAGCGAGCCTCTGGAAATAGCTGGCAACGAGCTGGTTCACATCCTCAGGTCCCCCGGGGACCAGTACATGGTGCTGGACTGCAGACCGTTCCTCGACTTTAGTCTGGCGCACATTTGCGACTCCCGAAACGTCAACTGGAACTCGATGCTGCGCCGCAGGTCCAAGAGCTCGGTGGTGGCCCTGGAGTGGCTCATCCCGGACAAGGCGCTCCTGGGCCGGCTGCGGCGCGGGGAGTTCTCCCCTGTGGTGGTGGTGGACGAGAGGAGCAGCTCCGTGGCCGAGCTGAAGGCAGAGAGTGTGGCCCAGATGCTGCTCACCGCCCTGCTGAACGAAGTCCAGACGCAGATCTGCTTTCTGCAAGGTAACAAGACTATATATATATATTTAAATCAGCAACAGTTGTTATGAATTATTATTATTATTAAAATGTTTGAATAAATCAGCCACTAATATTTTTCCTTTAACAATATTTAAAAGTATTTAAAAGTAGTGTTTGTAACATCTTCATCATCAAACCCAAAGCATAAACAAACCTTTGAGCTTGAGGCTTCTTTTTCATGTTTACTACACTGTTGTTTTACACATGAGGCATTTTAAGGAGGACTTTGGTGAATGCTTGGAGCTTAGCTTGTACTATGTGACCTCCATTTAGGTGGATTTGAAGGATTTTCAGAGACCTATCCAGAGCTCTGCTACACCTCTGCCAGCAATCGTCTCTTTTCAGTGGAACCAGAGCCAGCAGTCATGGATCGGACAACACCAACATATGATCGGGTAAGATTAAACACCCTTTAATAAAATCCACAAGGTAATAATAACTTAAAAACCTGTGATTCTAACATGGACACTCTTTTGTCAATGGCAGGACGGTCCTGTGGAGCTGCTGCCCTTCTTGTTTTTGGGCAGTGCCATTCATTCCTCTCGCAAAGAGACCCTTGCAGCAGCAGGCATCACAGCCGTGCTCAACGTTTCCTCCACTTGTCCAAACTTCTACGAGGGGGACTTTGAATACCTGCGGATTACAGTGGAGGACAGTCTGGGTGCTGACATCAGAGCGTGCTTCCCCACAGCCATCACCTTTATCAGTGAGTTTCTCATCTAAAACAGCCACAGCCCTCCAACCTGTGTCCGCTGTGACCTTAAAAACGAAAGTTCAGCCTTTGTTTGCTCACTGTAATCAGTCCAAACTCCAGCAGTGTAGACCCACTAACCACACACTGAATTAGTCTCAGTCAACTGAGCTTTTTGTTTTTTTACAATTTTAATGAAACATTAAATATCCAAAACATTTCTCTAAGCAGCTTGTACCATAATCCACTTCATAGCCTAGATTAATGGACCAATAGTGGAATCCTCTAGTTACAAAACAAATGGATGTTAATGGACAAGCTGCAAAAGAGACATGTATTAACATTTTAATGATTTTGACTATGACCACTTTACCTTGAAAAGCTTAGCTTTTGGTTTTGGTTCTTGTGAACTAACCAATGTTAATGAAAAATGAAAAACATTGTCGCTGATACCAAAGAAACTCGTGTGAAATGGAGCTGATGTCTCTTCCTCCTTCTGACTCGTCTTTTTTTCCATCCCGCCCACAGACTCGGTGAAGCAGAGTGGTGGTCGGGTGCTGGTGCACTGCCAGGCAGGTATCTCACGGTCTGCCACCATCTGTCTGGCCTACCTCATGCACACGCAGCGTTTCCGGCTGGATGAGGCTTTCAACTTTGTGAAGCAGAGGCGTAACGTCATCTCTCCCAACCTGGCCTTCATGGGGCAGCTGCTGCAGTACGAGGTTGACATTCTCTGCCAGGGCTGAAGATTCAGGCACATTTATGTGACTGTACTATTAGTATTAAAACCTCCTCCTTCCTGTAGGAGTAGTGCTGGACTGAAGGCATTATCAGGACTCACGCACCTTACATTATAAATACACTGCTTTGAAAGGAGTGAACGTCCAGTGAAAAAGCTACTTGTGTTGCTGGCATCACGTGGCTGCTGGATCTGATTTCCACCTTTTTTTTGAGTAGAAGCTGACAAATGGGATTCTAATGCAATAAACTGCAGTTGGTTATAAACCCGCCGCTGCAATACATGTAACAATTCTGATTCTGAGCCAGCAGACGTTGGGGCAGCTGTGTGGTAATTCCCCTGTCGTATTCTTCTCGAGGGAACTGTGCGAGCTCGTCTGGCTTTGTCTGTGCTTGTCTGTCGTCGTGTTTTACGTACGTGTATAATCATTGTCACGGGCTGTATTTTATTTTCATACTAAAAGTCATTCCTTCGCCATTACGTCCACTGTGACATGACGTGTCTTCTTAGGAGACAACACTGTGTGAACTACCTACAGCAATACTGGTCGAATTTCAAGTTTTTTATTGTTTTAATTTATAAAAATGCACTAATTAGAGTTGGTGTCTGTAACAGTCACTGTAGCCACTGTACACAAACTGACAGTTGTATTATGTAAATATTTTTTTTTAATTTATTTCAACATTCATTCTGACAGTGTTATTATTACAGTTTCTGCACTTTACCCCAACAAGGTTTGGCTGGTTCCTGCTGTTTTCCAATGAAATAAAAACATGCTGGAGAATACTGGAGTCTCTTTCCTCTGTATAATCATGTGTATGTGCTACTTAGCACACTTCACTTATTATGATCTGTAACACTGGTAGTTTCAGACCACTTACTCCTGAGTGTTGCAGACTTATGAATGCATAATTTCACACACTGACCTTGCCACACTTGTTGAATCAGAAGGTATTAAAACTGCACATTGCTGAGTATTTGTAAGGATTATCTGCACAGAATGGGTTTTGCAATCTGAAGTTTTGACCTCAACATGCACCAACATAAATTTCATATTCACTTGCTTATGTTGCAAGAACAAAGTTTTGACTTTAGACAGAGAGGGAACTTGTCAAAAATGTAGAAAGTAATCAAAGGAACTGTATTAAGGAAGTTTGGAAATTCCACAAGATTGATTGATTTGATCTAATACCAGTCCTGTACTTTCATGTTACATACTGTATACAGTACCAAGAAAGACCTGTGAACCTTTTGTGAAAAGCTAATACGAGTTAGGTATTATTTAAAAGATGTGGACTAGAGCTACTTTTAAAGTTCTAAAATTCATTCTGAATGATGTGCCGGTCTGATCCACAGCGACAGGAAGCACCTGGTTGAGGATATTGCTGGCAAGAGGGGTAAACCATTAACTAATTCACACAACCTCACTGTGAGGTTTTCATAGTTGTTCTCAATAAAGACATGGAATTGAATTATTTTGTGTTATGACTTTAGGCACATTATATTTATTAATACTCTTGACTTAGATAAAGATCAGATCACACGCCTCGTGTTTTCTTAAATACTTCATTTTATGAGACTTTATCTGGACTATTGCAGGCTTTAGTAACATGTAAGCATGTCAACATTTAGATGAACCTCAGGTCAGAGGCACTGAGAACAACCAACTCATCATTTAAATGATGGGTCATTGTTTTGTATGAAGCACTGTGTTTAACAAAACTCACATAATTCTGATGAAATGACAAAAAAATGACCACTAATAGTTGATTAAAGACCAGCTGCCTCAATCCCATGATGCTAATTATGCCACCCACACTCCTGTGTCGGCAATTGCTAAAATAAACCACTTCCTCTCATTTGCAATTATCCATTGCCCAACATGTTTGCGAGCATGTTGACTCCGCTCGACATCTTCCTTCCATTAGATACAATTTTCCAGACAGAGGGCAGTGACAATAATCTTGGCATTTTTATGCTAAATGAAAGTTCAGTCAGAAAAAGACTTGTTCTGGTTACAGTTTCAGTCATGTGAAACTATTTTAAAGGAGATTTCCATCCAGCTCAACCCAACTCCAGTTGATTGTAGTGAATAGACTGTACAGGTAGTCAGAGTGGAAAGTAAGAGGTACATTTACGCACACACACTGTATTTATGATGTATCCATTAATATATCCAGTGTTTGGTACTATAGTGTATTAGGAATATAACTCATATGCCTGTAGTTAGAGATAAAGTGGAGTTTATAGGAGAATTATAGGCCCTCAGCAAGTACTAGACTACACTACTTGTGTACTTTTGCATTGAAGGATTTTAGATAAATAAACAGTAAAAGGCCACAAGTTTTATTTATTTTATTGATGTTTCTAAACCTTATGATGACATAAATCATGACAAATTATTTAATAAATTGTACCAAAGGGGGTGGTGGGTTCTGTGTGGTTCTGCGTACCAGACAGCACATTTAAACTGCGGATCTGCATCTGCTGTCTTTCATGTGAGTAAAGGGGTTCGACAAGGAGATCCTTTTATTTTTAACATTCAGATGAATCATCTGTCAGTGCAGCCCCAGTGAATGGATGTGTTACAGGATGTATGATTGATAATCCTCTTATTAACAACCAGATGCAGATGATTTGGTGATTTTAGTGCTGGATTTTAACAGCTACACAGGATCCGACAGCATGGTATAGATTCTGATATTAAATAAAACGCCTGCAGGAGTAAAAGCATGATTGTTTCAACAGGAGTTTGACAAACAGTAAAGGCGGTTTGGATATGAACCACATATGTGAAGCATGTGGATATAAAGTTGTTAAAAACCAGCTCCACCTTACACCAGTAAACTGTTTACACATTCATAATAATGTAGCACACAGTTAAGACAGACTTTATTTATCAGTCATGGGATATTTTGCTAATGCTTTTGAAAAAAGGGCTGTTTTCTTGTAATGAGGCTTATCTCATCTTGTTTGTCTATTGTTGTACGTAAGTGAGGTATCGGAGTACTTCTTCCACCCCTGTAGGTAGTTCCAAAACAAGCATCAGACAGATGACTTCCTGTCTTTTCACCAAAGCAGTCCTCAGAACCAGGTGTTAGTTTGTTCTGGTGAGATAGTGCTCTCTAGTGACAACTTCAGAAATGACCACAAACCAAGATGATTCAACAATATCCAGCAGGTGACGCCAGCAGACTGTTTAATAAAGTAACATAGCCGAGAGGCCTGTGCACGTACACACGCTTCTGTTTTCCTCATCAACAAATTTCCATTAATACATTTAACAGATGTTTGGTATCGTTTCACTTAGTCACGTCTTTATCTCTGGTAGCAGCCTGTTCCGCCTCCCTTCCATTTCTCATCTCGTTTGCTATATCCCGTTCCTCCTTGCTCAAACTCTTTAATGAAAACAGACCCAAACCTTGAAGCACACTCAGTGTCCAGATTAGACTAATGTCAGGATCAGTCATATTACATTAGGCTGACTTATGTGCAATCGTGTGTACATGCACTAAAAGAGGAGTGTGAAAAATGGGGGTTTTGCACAGGGATTGTGCTCGTTAGATGTGGGGATTTGGAGTATTTCCAGCTTGAGACTGCAGAAAACCGCTAATAGACCATAGGAGCAATATGTGTGATGCTGTAAGCTGGAGAATTACAATGTGATGATGTAACACGCACATGCACTGACCTGCAGGCACACACACAAGAAGCAGTTGTCATCATTACAAATCCAGTCGGGAAAATTACTGTATGACCATCTGGGAGCACTCCCTGTAATTGTTTGTAGGTCGCACACACACACACAAACACGGTGCTATACTTCTGAGGCCAATCAATGCTATTGTTACCCTGAGTCCAGTGGAAACAAGAATATTAACAAACTGGAAATTAGATGAAAACATATTCTACTGCGAGTGGTAAGAGATCAAATAGATATTATTTTGTTATAACAGGGCACGCATCAAAAAGACTGGAAACTACAGCCTCACACCGTAAGTTCCTTCGCAACTTCAATCAATATTTAATGCAAAACAAATCCAAATTTTCACCCTAAAACCAAATGTCACCCTAAAATTAAACTAAACTGTTTAAACCTGTCCTCGGTTTCAAGGTGTAAAAAGCAAGCTGTCCTCACAAAGGTAGAAGTAAACGAGCACACAAACACAGAAAACAGGAGCCAGAATCAAGCCAATACCTCCAAAAAGGTCTAAATTGAAAGCATCCAAAGGTCAGGTACTGTACTGTTATTGATTTGGACCAGAACCATGAAGTGCACAGACTCCTACCATGCCCCTCCTTCGTGCTGACTTGGCTGCAGTTACCTCTCACTCGTTTGGGAAACATTTTCTTTTCTTAGTTATGTTAAATCTTACTACAAGAGAATTATAAAGATGTTTTTAGTAGAACAAAACTTTTCTCAATACGTTAGTGACCTTTCCAGACCACGTCCAGTTTGGATACTAAGCAAGAATTACTGATCGGCTGTGCGTGATCCATGACAGCAGAATTTCCTCCGGGCGTGCGCACTGTACTGTAAAATGTGTATACACATTCATCTACGGCATGCTATTATACAACAAGTACTTCAGAAGCAGTGTACTGTGCACTGAACACTGTGTGCTGTTCAATCTCTACAACTTCAGCATCAGTGTCACACCCCTATCCCCCAGAATGCATTTTCGGCGCGTAACGAAGCACAGGTCACCCACAGAAACAGAGACACTTGATTGGAGTGCACTCTCCCACTAAAAGCTTTATTCTCTCTCCCTTTATGTTTTAAAATGTATAGTGGGGCGAAACATGCACAGCCATTATTGGCTGCTGTTTCAGGTCACACAATCAGAGAGCAGGGCTCTGAATTGTAATTCCATGCGTAGATAGCTGGGCTTCTCTCTCATTACAGCAGCAGTGTGTGGGGGATGCACTACAAAAACAAGCAAACAGGACCTCCTACCCACACATCATTCATAATATTGTGTGTGTGTATGTGTAGGCCGTCGTGTGTTGTTTGTTTGTGTGAGTTTATATCACAGAAGCCACCTACTCGCTTTCAAAAACCATGGGATAAACTCAGTAAAACTCCGCATGACGTAGGTTTCACTCGATAATTGAACAATCGAGCACTTGATCTCTGGTTGGAAACTAATTACGAGGGAAGCTGTGGATGTCTGCGCTTCTTGGGGGTGGAAGTGTTGCAGCACGCATAATGCAAGAGGGGTCTAAATGGGAGTCAAGTGATGATGTAAATGCATAAACACAGGGAAAAGCAACAACGAGTACCCCGTACCCCTGTTGTGCACCTGCAGCACTGAGCAGAGGTGGAAGGTGACACAGTGCAGCCAGCGTTGAGGTGGATCTAGCTGAGCTGAGCTCAGACTTTTTGATTTCATAAGGAAATAATTCACTTATACTGCAGCATTTATGTAAGGTTGTAAACAGTTTCAGTTCCCAGTCTCTGTGCAGAATTGGGTTTTATATGTAAATGACACAAGCTCATAAAAATCTGAATTATTTCATTTAATCCTCCCATCAGAATAGGTGGCCCGCCTACAGTTTAACACTCAAATCATTCTGCACTCTGTGGGGGACTGTTTCTCAAAGTGATGGATTTCACATTGTTGGAATAAATTGAAAAATGTATTTGACTACTTTCTCACAAATGAGCATGAGCCCTCCTTCAACATGGTCCATCAATCAGGTCATGGATGACCATGACGAAACACTCACAGCGCAGCTCTGCAGCATGTGCACAAATCTTACTCCCTGCTACATCATGTGGACGCACTTTGTCAACTTCTGGTCTTACCTGACATGTAGTCTAATCAACAATTAGAGAATGTGCTTGTGGTCAGTTCATTGGTGTAAAGAGATGCTGGAACTGTTTGGGTGAGAAGTGATGAAAGAACATAATAGATCACACAGTAATTTAATTAAAACCCACTGATCAGCCATGTTTCAAATACTGAAGGAAATGATGATGATGATGGTGGTGATGATGATGACTGAGCAGTTTTTTAAATGGCATAAGTACCTCGAAAAAAAGGGCATGTGTTCTGAAGCAGATGCTATTATCTCTGCTCTCTCAGCTGGACACCTCAGCGTCCCGTCGAGTTAATTGACCGGAGCAGAGCCACCCAACAAGCCATTTCTGAAATAACTGCGTCGGTTGAGCTTCTCGGGAGCAGATTTAATGTGAGTGATGGGGAAAGAGGAAAGGAGAGGATCCACAGAGGCTGAGCTGAAAAGTAAGGACCTCATGACGCCTACAGCTCCACAATGACATCACTGGCACTAAAAAGAAGCGCAAGAGGGAGATGGGAGGCACCCCACTTATTAGATTTAGTCGTAAGGTCCTGTTCACAAGTGAAGCTGCTGCTGCGCCTCTGTGAGGGAGCCTGTGATGTGTGCCAGCGGAGGGGCTGAATCATGACATCCAGGTGAACTTGGGAGAAGATCGAAAATCAAAATCGAGGAAAAAAAAACTCCTCAGAAGCTCAACGAGGGTCATTTCACTCCTCAAGAAACAGCGCGTTTTGACTACAAATCTTTCTTCGTGCGCAAGACTTGGAAACTCAAGGTTCATTTGAGTTTTCTCTTTTTGACTGTTGTTGACTGGCTTCATCACAGGCTGAATCAATAATGATTGATTGATAATTTTAATATATCAGGGCTATTTTTATTGAAACCGCGCAGATGAGACGATCGGCTCGACTTTGCGCGCGTCTCCAAATGAGGACGCACGGTGGTTGTCGACTGTCTTCACTGTAAAACGATCTCATGAATTCATTGTCGTCTTGTTATAAATGGCCATAAATTAGATTATTCTAAATTAAAATTGGATCAATCTCTCTGAATTAAAGAAGTTAAAGTTTTTCGGGCAGTGTTTTAATTCAGCGGAGGTTGATGCGCAGCAGGGAAACGTCACGAAATCTCATTTTATTTTATCATCTCTATGAAGTGACAGCGTGTTTTAATTGAAAAGCACTGATCCGCGTCCAAGTGAGTCCGTGACGCATTGCCCGGGACTGCTTTGTATGCTAAAATGGACTTGGAAGAGCTGCCGTGGAGGACCATGCCAGGGAGCTAACATTTGGAAACATCACAGAGACAAAACGAGAACTGAGGTAAATATGATGCAAATCATAGTTTATTACATGTAAACGCTGTTTTGTTGTACAAACTAATCTCATGACACCATCATCAAAAACTAATAGCGAAATACATTCTTCAGATTGATATCATTCAGTGACCAAACTTTTTATTTATTTATTTATATATTTTTTATCAAGACTCCTGGAAAATTAATCCCAGCATGGCCTCGCTTCTGGACAGCGGCTGCTCCATGGAGCTGAGCGGCTGGAACAGCAGTGTGAGCAGCTTGGGAGCCTCGGTCCCCTGCAACCAGAGCGTCCTGAAGCTCGCTCCTTACTCTCCTGAAGCCACGGCAGCCTTCGCCACCGCAATAACCTTGATGGTCGTCTTCACCATCGTGGGAAACATCATGGTCATCATCGCTGTCCTGACAAGCAGGTCACTGCGGGGCCCGCAGAATCTGTTCCTAGTGTCACTGGCTGCTGCGGACATTTTAGTGGCCACACTCATCATCCCCTTTTCTCTGGCTAATGAACTGCTTGGTTACTGGTACTTCAAGTCTCTGTGGTGTGAGATCTACCTGGCGCTTGATGTTCTGTTCTGCACCTCCTCCATTGTGCATCTGTGCGCCATCTCTCTGGACCGCTACCTGTCCATCTCCAGGGTTACTTATGGGCGTCAGCGGACTCCCAGACGCATCAAAGCCGCTATTGTGGTGGTGTGGCTCATCTCATCCATCATTTCCTTCCCTCCCTTGCTCTCACTGAACAAAAGTGAGGCAGGGGACCAGGGGACTGAGAGAGGACCTCAGTGCCAACTGAATGATGAGCGCTGGTACATTCTCTACTCCACCATAGGCTCCTTCTTCGCCCCTTGCCTCATCATGATCCTCGTTTACATAAGAATCTACCAAATAGCCAAACAGAGAACACGCTGCCCACCAGGAGAACCCCGAAAGGACGGGGTTGGCTGTGCCACCCCAAGTCAGCCTCCACGACATGTACAAGCCAATGGCAAGGATGACGAAGAAAGCACACCCCCTTCTTCTAACAGAACCTCTAATGCCAGACCCCCCACCCTCGCCATCACCCCTTCTCCATCCCCAGGAGAGTCTCAAACCTCCCAGCACCCCACACCCAATAACCTCCTGCAACCTCCATCCCCTTCTACCGCCGTGACTCCTGCCTCGCTTGATACCTCTCACCATGGCCTTTCAAGCCATGCCTCTGTGCCTCAGTCTGCCCCTGCCAAGACTAAAGAGGAGGGGAAGAAGGGCAAGCGGCAGGGAGGGAAAAAAGCTGACAATAACAATGGCGACAGTTCAAGCACAGAGAGTGATATGGAGCACAGCCAAGGAGGAGGCCGTGGCAGCACCAGCATGCCCGGGTCACCTGCAGGAGGGGGCATCCACTCACCAGCCTCAGTCAAGCGCTACCGGGACATGATCGCCACTTCAAAGGGGGCTCGGCTAGTGCCAGGAAGGAAGTCGAAAACAGAGAGCAACCCTGGAGCAGCAAGACGTAAAGCGATGGTCAACAGAGAGAAACGTTTCACCTTTGTCCTGGCAGTGGTCATTGGCGTCTTTGTGGTGTGCTGGTTTCCGTTCTTCTTCTCCTACTCTCTTCAGGCGGTGTGCCCAGAAACCTGCACCATCCCCGATCCACTCTTTAAGTTTTTCTTCTGGATCGGTTACTGCAACTCCTCACTTAACCCAGTCATATACACCATCTTCAACAAAGACTTCAGGAAGGCTTTCAAAAAGATACTGTGCAGGAGCACCAAGGGTACTTTCTTTTAACACACAAATCCACTGTACAGGACAGAGGGACTCAAAAATGTGTTTCAGAGGCATAAAAAAAACAATCAGTCCCATATTTCAAAACATTCAAAGGGCTGTTTTAAAAATATGTTGAACTGTCGAAAAAAGACAGAGCATTACATTCAGAACTGAGAACTGACTGTCATCCATTTACAGGAACAGTATGTGCAAACAGGCTACGTGGACCCTGAAATCCCAATGTGCAGCTGATAAAATATACATTTTTACAAAGTGTGGGCTAAAAAAAACACGACACAGAGGCAGAGCTTGACTAAACTTTTAGCATTTCATTATTGCTGATGAGATTTTGAATGGAAACTTTTATCTTCAGATTATATTGAATAATGGAGCGGTGTAGCATCATAGAAGAAAGACACACACACGTACTATAAATCTGAGAAGGAAAACACACTGTGTAATCTATAACATGCGAGGCTGTGTAGTTCTGAAGAACTCTATGAACACGAGTGCGAGAAAACAGGTAAAAAGATGTGAGAGAGGTGATGTGAGAGCCCAGGGAGCTTTATTTATTGTTACAGAGCCCAAGGAGTACACAAGGTTTGTGGTTATTTCTTACGCCTGCAGTCTTAATTTGCTCCGCTGCAGGGCAAACATGTGTTCTTTGATTTTTTTTTTTTTTTTGCAACAACAAGAAAAGGTTTCTGATGATCTAAAAATGTGATAGCACAGACAAGGGCAGCCTTTCAATCTGAACTTGTGGATTTAAACGTGGAAATCCCTCAGCTCAGACATCTTGCTCTTGGCTTGGTTTGGGTCACAGTGGGACACTCAGGTCGTTTGTAATGACACTCTCAGCTTTCACCTTCCATGAAATGCTTACCAAGCTGATGTGTGCTGGATTTTGGACTTCACAAATCATACGTGTTTGACCAACCTCATCATTTTAGCTTGCTGTTTCTTGCTTTTTATCTTAACCTGGACTGTATCATCATATCAGTGGACCAACATCCCGTCCAACGAACTGCCTCAGTATTCAGACAGTTACGGATCAAAACTATATTTAGCCTCTTGAAAACTCTGTAGAGGTTATTCACAGTATCCAATGGGAGGTTCATCCTGAAGACTGACAAAAATAGAAGCTTATTATTTAACCTGACCATTGTTTTTCACATGATGAGCAGCAGTATTTAGCAGGTATACATTTACATCTGACTATAATGGACACATGAACAATGCAATTATGGATGTGCAATGTTACCCCTAATTACGCCTACATGGGTTATTCTTAGAATAATATGGCTGACTCACTCTTTACCAACGCCTCTGGCACATCATCGCCTGCAGTGGACCTCTACATGGCACATTTGGTTTGTTGTTGAGAGGCAAGATGATGAATGGTACTTTTATTTTTCTCACCAAGACACTGAGGCTTTGTCAGTTTTCTCAAAAAAAAAATGTGTCTATGACTGTGAACAGCACAGAGGCTTATTGACTCACTGGGACAAGGGCTGTCAGCAGCAACACTTCAATTTACTAATTGTCTAATTCTGCTGACCTGTGTGAGTGTGTGTTATGTCTGCGCATGCGTGTGTGCGGGCACTCGTGTGTGTGTGTGTGTGTGTGTGTGTGTGTGTGTGTGTGTGTGTGTGTGTGTGTGTGTGTGTGTTCACTTTGATGTTCTTCTGTGGAAAGTGTCAGTGCCTCCTCTGGCTGCTATGTACTACAGAACTGCTGTAATACCGTCAAGAGCGGAGACCAGATTTGCTGGTGCAGGCATCACTTTTCTGTCTGTCATGTGAATGTTTCATTTGATGGAGAGATCAGCTGCATGTCTCTAAGTTAAGAAAGTCTTAACTAAGCTGAAAATCAGTGTTTATCAGTGACATTGAGTAAACGGCTTTTTAGTGATCACCCTCAAGGGACCAAAGAGCCTTACGGGACACCAGCCTGATTCAGTGATATCTGGCTCTGTGTTATTTTAATGAAATATTACTTTATATTTGGTGTGCGTGACAGAAGACAAAGACTGAAAACACTGTATTATTTATTTCAAACTATTTTATGTTTTTTGTCTGTTACCTATTTATTGTTCAGTTAATGTGCTTTTATTCTGAAAGTCAAACAAAGTGGAGCTGATCAAAGAGCGAGAACACTGTACAGATTTTTAATATGATGAATAAGAGCAAAATTCACTTATACCATCGAGCTCTTGTTTTGTGAGACTGGGCTATATTTGAGCTCTGGGTATTTGTTTGGCTTAAACTGAAAGAACATAAACTTTGAGTTATGTGCGAAATGCAGAACCTATAATGCAACATTTGTCATCGTTTTCATCTCGTTATAGTGCAGAAAAATGTTCAATCAGAGACACAAGCACATTCATGGATGTACAATTTATCAAGCACACTGCAGCAGGGAGACCTCTCTTCACCAGTGCTACTTTTCCTGAAAGAGTAATCAAACAAGAAAATGTCAATAGTTCCCATTGCCAGTTTCAGTTGGGTGATTTGCAGGCTTTGTGCAGGACATTAAGGCTACAAGCCACGCTGCACAGAGCTGCTTGGAGATTCAAATAACCGATTAAACAAAATGGTTGAGAGTAAGAGCTCCATGCACTTGTACAGCTGTTCCCTGCTCTCGTCTAAAATGGTTATTTACTCTCCAGAAATACAAACAGCTATAGCAACACAATTATATCTAAAATAGCCATAGAGGTCATGGATTCATGGCTGTTTCCGATAAATATGACTCGTAATGCTGCTCAAATCCTCCAGTCATGGCTTTATGTGGTAATACTGCTGCTTAGTTTGTTTTTAAAAAGTTTGACTCATGGCTTAAAGGCGACAGATGAAGCAATCTGCCTCTTGATCAACACCCTTTACCCTCGAACTTCCTGTATTGTCTGCTCCCTGACTGTGTTTGGACCAAAGTGCATGGTCTGAGCTTCACGATCTTTTATCCTCCTCCTGTCCTAATTCTTCTCCAGTTTGGAAATAAAGCTACTTGAAAAACTTGTGAGTCATTCCCTGCTTCATTTATTTCATATATTTTCACATGAAACAACATCAGGGAAAAGAAAAAAAAAACTATTTCTGGGAGCAGAATTGAGTTGTTTCACAAATATGATAGTTTTAACAGAATGATGCTTTTCAAGCATACATGTTGAACCAAAGGGCAATCCAAAGTAATTTCCAGACATTATTAAATAGCCTTGAATAGCAACTCAGCTTTAGGAAATAGTCCATAACATTGGGGGATGATGGCACTTCAAGATGTCACCGGAAAATCTCCTATCACAGTGGGACATGAGAAGTAGGCTGCAGCCGAAGAAGCATAATGTTGCCAACAAGCACAGGGGGAAGTCTGTATGGAATTAGAGCATATTGCCAAATATTACACATACACACTCACATATTGATTGTACCAAGTGTCACATATCGTATTCAAGTCATGAAACATGTTAAATCCTCACACAGATGCGGCCACAAACACACACACACACACACACACGCACACTTGTGACAGCTTGTTATATTCCAGGTCAGCAAGCCTGTAGTGATTTGTAACACAGTGTGGGGATTTCTCAGCAACCACATCAAACCTTTGTCCTGCTTTTTCTTCACACACATTTTCACTCAAGAATACATCTCACCAAAGTGAGATGTCCCATATTTACTCCTTTTGCAGTTTTACCTCCATATTCATGGATGTGCAGAGAAATATGACAACTAACAAGGTAAACAGATTATCATGAGTTATCATAGCCAATAGCAGGATGCCGTGAGATGTTTGTTTATAGTTTTGATTATTCATAGAGGCACGGTATACCTAAGATTTGTATTCTTTATCTTCAGATGGAATATAAAGTAGACATGACCAGTAGCACTGGACCCTGCAGAGAAAGGATGAAGAGAGTCCAAATATCATGGCATGAAAGAAGCTGATTCATTAGCTTCTTATTTAAAGATGATAGCAGCATCATGGGGAAAAAAAAACACACATGCACAAGCTTCTATACAAGAAGAGGCTTACACATAACACAAGCAACCCACAACACCCAAATACAGAAAAAAACAGACACACAGTCACTTTCATCTTTAAATTTCTGATGGATGTAGCATTCCACCATATGAATATGTATGTGTTTGGAGGGCGTTCCAGCTCTGAGCATTTCCCATTTCCAGTCTCCTCCGCGTTACAACACCAGATAGATTTCTTCACTCTGTAATTTGGCTGTTGAAAACACCCAAAAGGCAGGATGAAAAATGAGAGTCAGAACACAGGCAGGCTCTCTCCCTATTGAAGGTGGAGACGTTAAAATGCATTTTCGCTTTGTGAAATCTGTGATAAAAACGTCATTTTTAGGGGGCACAGGCAATTATAATTAGAATCGCTTTTAGGAGTCAGCGACTGTTTAATAGAGTGGTACTCAATGGATGTGTGTGTGTGTGTGTATGTGTGTGTGTGTGTGTGCGTGTGTGTGTGTGTGTGTGTGTGTGTGTGTGTGTGTGTGTGTGTGTGTGTGTGTGTGTGTGTGCGTGTGCTCTTACACTTCTATCTTTAGGAGGACCATATTGAGCTTTAGACCTTGACAATTGGGACATTTTCAGGAAAGGAGGACATTGGATAAAAGTATTAAATTAAGAGGTAGGAAACGTGGGGCTGTTTGATGTGTTTTTGGATTCCCATTAGTTGTTACCATGATATTTTATCCTCTTTCTTCTTTTTTATGCTTTCGTATTACCTTATGACTTTGTGACAGTCTGAGATCCAGCATCCGGGAATATTTAGATTCTGCATTTGTATATGTATTTGTTCATGTAGGTGATGATGAGACTATTAAATACTTGAACTGATCATGTATGCCAGGGATGTTGGCATGCATTATGTGCCCTTCAGGAGGAACATAATTACAGGAAAATTCACTCCAGTCGAGAGTGTAAAATTTGCATGGAGGTAAGAGCTCTTCCATATTGAAACAAGCTTTTATAAATACAGGGCATCTTTTAAAAAACTGTGTAAACAAAACAACTGTTAAAATACTGTTGGACTGAACTGATATGAACTGAATTGAAATGAACTGATTAACAATATTGCCATTGTGCATGTGCGCAAGTTGACATCAAAGCAAACATTTGACCTACAAAATATAGAACAACTGATGAGAAACACAAAAAAGCTTTCCACTAATTAGAATGTACTGCCAAGACATCATGCTTCTAATATGTTCTAGTAGATTCTTCAGTCATTAAGTATGACAGAGTATTCCGGTTTTGGACTGTTTTTATTGCACTAGTTCTGGGCTAAGCTGCATGTACTTTCATTTTTAAGGTTGCACAGTCAAAGAAACCAAATATAGAAATACAGAATTAGGTTTGCATGTGAAAAAGTTGGAGTTTGAATAAATCAAATTCAACAATAAAAATAAAAAGTTCACTAACCAATGCATAAGAAGTGTGTCAAAATAAAAGCCATGTTGTTTTCCAGCTGGAAGTGCGACGCTTTTTAGAAAAATATTTTTGTATGGCCCCATCATTGAATTAGGAATGAGACTCATTTCTGCTTTCCCTGTGGACACAATTACTCCCATGTTTTTTATGCATATAAACCCTGACGCATTATTGTGCCTCCTGGTGTTGGTAAAGGAAAGAATTGAGATGCAAAATTGTCACATTATTATCATGTGAAGCATCAGGCCCTGCTGCAACAACTCTATTAGTACTGTTTTTTTTAGAAGAAATCAAAGCCTAGCCAGACCTCTGATGAGAATCCAAATCTGAATTGAAAAGTACCCACACAGGCTATGAAATGGCCATAAAATCCGCAGCTGATGTGTCAGCGGATCAACACTAAATAAAGGCGGTGACTTGTGCAGTTGTGTGAGACTTTCAAGCAAGGTTGCCAAATGTGAAGAGAGGAGATAGACGGCAGCGTCTTTATTTAGCCGGGCCATCATGGAAAGGTCACAGAGTTTATTCTGACACACAGACGTGCACGTAGATAGCATCACAAATGCGCATACACACTAAGGGAAACACAAACGCACCCCACTCAGACTGTACACACACATATCCATTCAAAGCGCACACATAGAGCAACAAACTCGAGCCAAAAATAGAGAAACAGACGACTAACACTCAACCTCACAATTAGATACACACTTAAGATTGTCAGCGCGCACACATGTTGTACATGGCTGCATATGCTGTGTGTTCACTCACACAAACACACCATCGCAGACAGCAACAGATTAAAAAGAATAGACTAAAGATGAGTTCACAGATATGTCTGAACTCATTGATTTTCTGACATGCTCTGTCATTTTTAGTTCAAGCATTAGTGGTTCTCTACTGAATTATTCATTCAATGATACACAGTAATCAGCGTAACATCAATCTTGTCTAGAACCTTCTACTAAAATCTTTTTGGACTGGTCTGTATGTGTGTGTGTGTGTGTGTGTGTGTGTGTGTGTGTGTGTGCAGTTAAACAAGCAAGAGAAGAGAAAGGATGGTGAGAGTGCAGTAGGATGAATGTTTGTTGACATACAGTAAATACAGTATCAGTGTGTGTGTGTGTGTGTGTGTGTGTGTGTGTGTGTGTGTGTGTGTGTGTTTGTGTATGTGTGTGTGTGAGTCTGTCACGTTTGGCACAGACAGGAGAACAGGATGTGCTGTTTGGATATGAAAGTGTCATGTCCTTTTTGAGCTATACAGTTGTGTGGTGTTGTGCCGTGGGCTAAGTAGTGAACACAACACGTTGCAGGCAGTTTCCATAACAAATACTGTATATCTAGCAGAAATAAACACAAGACAAAGTTAACTTGCTGTAATTGGGCAGTTTATGGGGCCCCATATCTCTGAGTCCCCATCGCAAGCAAGTTTTGTTGAAATTTTGCTGATGGTCTGCACTCTGGGACACCTTCCAGGAGCATAATGTTTCATTTCCCTTCTATGAATTGCTGAAACTGTTGTTTAATTTTCACTTAAATATAGTTTTAAAATCATTTTCTGTGAATGCCAATTGCTTTATTCAGAAAAAGCACATAGTACAATAATGCTGCATGAGCATTTTTATAAAACATACAATGGTCTTCAGTGTATGAACTTGAATTGAACTTTATTCAGCTAATCTTCTGTGCATGTTCACAGTACACTTCCGCCTGTTTTATAATGACTAGTTCAGTATTTTGGGAAGAATTCATATTCACGTTCTTGTCGAGAGTTCAATGAAAAAATTGAAACCACTCTTATAACTGGTTTCACTAATTAACACGTTAAATCTTGCTTTCTTAATCCATACAAAAACAGGGTTTATAGACTTTCTGGTAAAGTCCCCTGTATAATTTCCCATAAAATCACAAGTTGTAATTTTGTTTTATTTAATTTGTTTTGAATGGGATTAAGTAAACAAAACCAGATCATAATTAGTCATGTTTAGAGGGGCTGGTAGGCACAGTTGGGTTAACAGTTTCTACCTGCTTTCAGTATTTGTTCCAAATATTAGAGTGGTATTGATCGTCTTCAAGTTTCACCTAACTAATAAACTATCATTTTCTGTTGCACAAATTCACTTAAGCAGCGGTCTAACGTTTTTTTCTAATAAATACTGCAGCTTTTGAAACACGTTTCTAAAAATACAGTAACTGTCTTATTGTGGGTTTCTGCTCACGTTGTTACATAAGATTAATTTTAATCATAACATTGTGTTATAAACGAGGCTGCTGACCTTAGCTTCCTGGCATCATCCCACAGTTTCTCCCCTCAGCTTTGAAGCCCTAACAGTGACTGGTTTCAGTGGTTGGCCTCTCATCATTAGCGTGGATGCAGGCTCCATGTGACTAACAGGAGGAGAGCGCCCAGCACAGAAAGAGAAAGAGGCATTTATTTCTTATCACAGTCTCAACATTCAAACCTTGTTTAGGTCTTTGTATCAAGAATCTTTCCAGTGGGTTTAAAGCTTTTTACTGTTTTTTTTTTTTTTTTGTTTTTTTTTTTTTGATATTATAATGTCTTTTAGTCTACTTTGAAAACCCAGAATGAGGCCGTGCAGCAGACAAAGATAGTAAGGACTCAGGATTTTGTTAACACAACATATGTTCTTATTTGTTGCTTTTGGTGATATTCAAAGGTCTCTGATGTGGTCTTCTCTACTCATTTAGCTCTCAACCAGCACATATATTCATCTGTTTTTGTGTGGGCACTTTTATGCACTGAATATTATGTTCTTATGTTTTCAATTATTCTACCTGAATAATTTCCCTTAAAAACCTTTTGGCACATAGGGAAGCTCCACTTTTTAAGTATTGAAGACGGCCCACTACAGTATGTACATTTTTGGAATATTTGTGTTATTTCTAACTCCTTACACACTTAGAAATGTGATAGTCCAACCATGAAAAAGCTCTGTTTGCTATATATCATGTGCCAACAGACACCTGAAATAAGTTATTTGAGATGTTTAAGACAAATATTTCCTGTAAGCCTCCCTGTGCCCTGCGAAGTAGATAAGACCCTACAAATCAGAATCTAGAAAAGGTTAACACTTATCCTAAAATGTTGAAGTGCACATACAGTGTCCCCATGCTACTCATTTGGTAATGTTGAATGTCAAAAGCTGGAGCCATTTTAAGAAATGTTGATTGTGAAGATCACCACTGACTTTCATCTTAAAAACAAGATTTATGTAGTTTATGTTTATAAGCAATGTAAAAGCATGGACTCTAAAACCCATGGCACACAAGCAACAATATTGATATAATAAATCCTCTTCAGGGTCTGAATCACGTTTGTAAACTACCAGATAGTCTTTCTTGTGATTGCCCAATGACTTTTATGGAAGAAGTGAAAGGCCAACAATGACAACAAAACCCATTCATGATTCATTAATCCTGCTATTATTCATGTAATGAATTCCTATTAGCCTATAATAATAGTGGGTTTCAGGGAAGCAAGCAACTTTTGGGGAAACAGCAGCTCCATTCGCTTGGTAGAATAAGCTTTCACACTGCATACAGTATGTGCTAAAAATCAAAATTAAAATACACTCAAATACATCCCTTTTTGTTTTTTGTTTTTTTTTAATGATACATATCACTCACACATATTTAAAAATCATTTAAAAAAAATCCATCCAAATGAAATAGAATATTTTTCTTATGCAACAAACCATTTCTATTTACACTTCCTTACCACTTGAGGACACTACCACCAGACTGCATGTAGTATTTCAGTTTTTAAAGCAGAGGAACCATAGGCAAATAAACAGCTTGGCTCTTACATGTCCTGTCTCAGACAGACAAAGTTGTTTCAGCTCCAGTGCATGATTCTGTCTTATGCAGGATCCGTTCTAAGACATTTCACACTCTAATTTCAGAGTAATAAATTAAGGGGTATGGGGAGGGGGAGTGTTGGCTGTCATTGCATGCCAGATGACAAAAGCAGCATAACTGTGTGAGAGGAGAGGAGCGATGAGAGAACAGCCAGGAGAGCATAGGCTAATTTCATTGGGATGGGTGTCACAGATTGACAGCAGAGAAATTCTCTGGATTGCTTAGCAAGCATCAGAGCCTCTGAGTGATGGATTGTACAGTAATGAAACATGACAAAGGGCTCACACAAAATGGTTTTATTGGCATTTACGGCAGGTTGAATGTGGAACATTCTACACCTGTATTTGTGTTTCTCATACCCATGCATGAACACATGCAGAACACAGTCGCATCAAGAATTTTAACTTTTAAACTTAAAACAACAGTGCAACTTTTCATCCAGTAGCACCACAGCACTAGACAAGTGAGTCTACTCATGCCTTCTGAATCTGAAATCAGCTGACTCTTGGTAAATACAAACCATTCAGCTGCAGAGTCATCTGTTTTAAAAGTGAGGTGCCACTAGCTTGGTGAGGCAGGAGGGGTACAAAACATCACTCGGACAGAGAGGTGCTGAAAAAACAAAACAAAAATTTTACAATAAAAACAAAAAAACTAAATTTTAATGCAGAGTGCTAAACAAGAAATACATGTGAAAGAACGCAAATCTTTATTAACATATTAACAGCTTGTGCTACTTAACATCATCCTATACTGTCTAATGGCATCACTATATATGATCACACTAGTATATTACAGGAATATACTTTTAAGGCTGGTAATTAAATCTTGATGATGGTGGTATATTTTGCTAAAGTATATTTTATCAGAGAAAGTGATATAGAGTATTTTGATTTGGCTTGAAAAAGTATATCAATTTACAGCATATATATATTGGACCAAACTTACTTCAGTGTGTGTATACATGTGTGCCTTTGCTATAAGTCATAAGTGGGTGGACACCCATTTATCTCAATATTCAGCATGACTGAAAGTACACTAAATACTTTGGATATGATGTATAGGGTGCAGATGAACACCCACATGCAATAGATACCAATTAAAGATATTCAAAGCTAATATGGTGAGTCACAATCAGTCTGTGATGTGTCTGCAGTGCAGAGATAGTTGATTTGACATTTGGCTCAAAGAACTTGTGAAATTCCAACACCTACAGTAAATATGTTCTTAGGAACTAAATTATTACCCATAAGCATATGGGTATTGCTATATTTTTTCAGTCTCAGCAGTCATATATAATGGAGTGCTGAGAGTAAAAGCTGTGATTTTTCAGCACACCTCCCTCCCATGAGTACCACTCATCTCCTCTTGCAAAGTAAAAAAAGAGTAATAAAGAGCAACAGTGGAAGAGATAAGCTAAAGACAATCATCATAATCAGCATTTCTAAACTGTCAATAGATCACACAACTATGTTTAATGTCAAAGATGTTGCTTGTAGTGACAAACTGACAGAGAGTGAGAGAATTGTCACTCAATTCTGCAGCTCTTTCAGTTCATTGACGTGGTTTTCTGACTTATTTCAAGTTTCTGTAGAGCAGCAACTCTTATGATATGTGATTTTTACATTTTGTCAATTATGTTTTGTCAGTTATATCATATGTTGTGTGTAGTCCCACTGAGGCTTCCTGTTTTGAAACTGAAAAGGGCCCTAGGGTGCCTCCTCCAAAAGATACTTCAGATTCTCAAATATCTTCTTCTGTTGAACCACATACCAGCACTGGTTTTCTGAAAAAATACTTTATTTTGGACCTTATGGGCCCACCCCCAAGTGATTTCCATTTCATTATAGCATACCTTCACCTGGAGAAAGAAAACAAATCAGTGATATTACCTTGGATGAATATCTAATCTTTCAATGCCTGGTCAGTACTTGTATGCACCTATAATGAACAAAATCTTTCCCCAGGTGTCTTAGAATAAGTATCTTCTCATTAGATGGGGCAAAAAGATTTGAGATGCACTGAGAGAGTGCTTGATGTTGTATGCACAATCGAGTGTAAGCAGCTCTTCATTTCCCCATCTGTTTAAACTGGCTCCATAATACACTGCAGCACTGCAGACATGATGCATATTCATGGAGATGCTTACCATTCATTCAATTTAACACTGCATTTCACATTGGCAGTTACACTTTATGAACTTCGATGAGACAACAAAGTTTATATTAATTATACCATTTTCATATTTGTTTATCTTCTTTTCAGTTTTCTCAGGACAAATAGAAACAAACTTCTAAAAAGAATTGATCTCATAATATAAAATAATTTAATTTCTTGTGTTGCAGATCAGAAATTGTTATGTCACTTCCGGCGGCCATCTTTGTTTGGAACGCATAGAATCATTTCAATCATCAAGTGCAGCCATTAATATTTTCACCTTTCTGGACAGAGGAGGCTCCTGTGATTCTGCAAATATACTCGGAACCGCGGTAAGTAATGTTAAATTAACTTCTGCCGGTCTAGCCCAACTTGCCCTGGATACAGAAAAAGAGCTGCTGTATCGTAAATTATTGCACAGAAGTGGTCCCTGCTCCTTGGTAGCTAGCTAACAGGTCGGAGGAGGAGCGCACCTCGAAACAGGTGAACACATTTTGACCCACAGGACACTATATTTGCCAAATGTAAAGTTTATCTGGCGGGTGCGGTTTTTTCCTAATTTTAATTGTGTGGTGTTACAGTTAACTAGCTTATTTGCGGGACTTAAGCATGCCAATTAAAGCGCAACGTGAAGCTCAGACATAGGCAAACGTGGCTAGCTAACGTTACATAGTCTGCACCATTAGTTAGCTCACTTGCTACTAATAGTAGACATACTGTCACCACAATTGGTATATCAATTTTAACTTTTCAGATATTAGCTTTTTATTTTCTTTTAACAGAATAATCACTATCCCCAGTTAACATATCTATTCAAAACTAAAACATTAAGCTTTATTGATTCAATAAAAATGTGACTATATAAAATGGAAACAGAACATTTTGTTTGACATTAATATGAGACTTTGTATTTCTATGAGCCAGCATATTGACTCTGAAACTACAGGTCAAATTCTTTATGTTGTCTTAAATTAAAATATTGGTGCTTTTTAGCATACATATTTCTTTAAACCCTTGTCTGCTTTGCTTGTTATGATGAGGTGAAAGTAAGAACAAAATGTGTATTTTGTTGAAAATGCTTAACATTTGAACTATAGTTGTTGCTTACACTCTATACAGAAGTTTATATCTGTGTAGGCAGGATCCTTTTAAAATGCTGTGTAAGATTGCAGCAGAACATATACCAAGTTCTGTACTTAACAACAAACCTAGATAAATTATCAGTGTGTCAGTGAGAGACAAACTGTAAATTGGTTTTCTACCATATAAATGCAGTCCAGCCAAGCTTTAATTTGGGAAAACATTGTTGAGGTTCACAAACATAATTGTAACACGTGTCTCTTATAAATGATGGCAAAGCAAACAGTGTTACATCTGTCAATCATTGTAACCTGCTGTGCTCAATAAGGCAGGAGGTTGATCATATCATAATCACTTTAGTCACTATATGAAAGTCTAAATTATCTAAATTGCTTCATTCTTTAGCTATGTGTCCTTTGTTGTGATATCGTAGCTCATTTTCTTTAAGATTTATTTTATACTTTTGTCTCTTTGTTACAAGTGGGGTGCCGCATTTTTACTCTGCATAAGATCTTGTTGGCAATACAAATAAATGTTGTTTCTTATAATAAATATATAAACATTAAATAATATGTAAATATTTTAGTTTCAGCTCTGTATTACTTGAAACATAGTTATATTGGCTTATTTTAACATGCCTTAATTGTGTCAGACTTTGTTAGAGAAATTAAAATTATTGCCAAAGAGCTGCTGTCATGGTACCATACTGTGTTAAAACGGCTTGTGAGAATAAAAACTAATAAACACATGTCAAATAAATGATTAAACAAGGTTTAATTATTAATGAAATTGACTGGTAGTGAAATCTTAATTTGGATCAATCTTCTTAAAGTATTTTGTTATTTTAATCATGTTTTGCTTGAGGAGGATGTGCTGTGCTGTCTGGCCTCACAGACCTAATTTGAGAAACCTTTATGAGCCAATGCCTCCAAACTTTCATGGGTACCTTTCTGTTATACTAACATTTTCTCACCACTTTTTGACCAGTTTGTTTTTCCCTTTTTACTGTAGAGCTCTCTGTCTTTGTGTTCTCCCTCTCCTTTCTTCTAGTACAATATATTTCATGTGGCCATGCTTTAAATTGGCAGGTTAATGGAGTTTTGTTTTACTTAAAATGGCATTTAGCTGAAGAAGGGTTGTAAGAAACATAGGCAGAACAACAGAATTCTGACATGCTATCACCATATAGAAAGATATTGCACTGCTCTGACATTAAAAACTACACTGTTTAATTTAATTAGCATGTCAGAATGACAGTGTTTTACTAAAAGCTGTGTTTCCTGATTTATGCTGATGTGCAGTGGGGCAGTGTGTCTGTATGTGCAACAGTCTGTTTCCACTGGCTGCAGGCATGGTGGGCATGCCAACCAGCTGCAGGCTGCTTTCATTGTGTACGAGAGGTTGTCTGAATATATGTGAGAGTAAACTGAAAATATTAGGGATTTCTACTGTGAATAAAACCAGACCAGTTAAATTAGGCTAATAATAATCTGCAGACTGATTAGGGAATTTCAGTCTTAATTTGCATTCCATGAAAGTGAAAGTTAAGAGTTTAAATTTGATATACTACAAGTACCTGGTACATTTTAAAGAATCATAGCTGCTATACTAGTTGTAGGTGTTTTGCAAATCTTAGAAATACAGTTTCATACACTTTCATACACAAGTTGAGTAGACACTGTTTTCAGTTCGGGCAGTGCCGTGTTCTGGCAGAGAAAATAGTTAAGTGCACTACCTATATTTATTTATTTATTTATTTATGGCAACTCTGACTGAAGCTCCAGATAATTGCCAATGGCCAAATAATACAGTAGAATCAAAGTTCTGGAGCCCAGCTAGTTGTATTTAGGACATCCCTAGTATTACTACTACAAAGTAACGCAGAAGCCAATGAAGGAACTGATTTAGTGATTTAATGATTTCATAATGTGATAGTACTGATTTAGAAATTAAAAACACACATATTAAGAAGTCACATTTGGTATAAGTGATCCAAGAATCCACACTGACATTAGTATTGTTGATAAATAGGGCCATCTGTGTTGGTTTGAGTGCAGATGCCACATAATCATAAATAACGAGAATTCCATTATGAAATATTTATTAAAATTAAAAGCTGCACCAAATGGCACATTGGATTGAACTGTATTTAAGAAGGACTAATGCTGTCTGTCTGTCATGAGTTTGACAAGGTAGTACAGTACTAAAGAGTTTTGTTTTTTTTTATAGTCACTTTAAGCTTTGTTCAGACACAAAAATTCAATAAACAGCGTTAGTTAGAAGATAACAAAATAAACAGTCCTTGTACACTACACTCATCGTTCTGGACAGTATTGTTATCGGTGCCAAAAATCACAGCAGTTGGTTATAATAGAAGATGCATTCCCCAGCCTACTTAACATTAAATTAAAACCCACATCAGCACACCATACTTCCCAGATAGAAAGCTTATTGATAGTTGAAAATGCAACTGCTGCGGTTAGAGCATACACAATTAAAATTGCATGCAGTGCTGATGAAATCTGCAACAGGAAGTTGCAAATACTCTGAGGTCAGGCTTAAAGCATATGGTGTCTCTTTGGACAGGAACTTAATTTATCAGAGCACTAGCAAGCTGATAAACACAGTTAGGAGCTGTGCTGAATACTTAACCATAGGGATAAAATCAGAAGAATGCTTCAAATTACTTACGATTACTTTTAAATTAATGCAATATTTGAATCACCCCATTTTTACAAAGAAACATTTGTATGTTGTTGCCCTTTCTCACTGCACTGAATTTATGTAACACTAAGAATTATTAAAAGAACTGGAAGGAGTACGGGAATTATCAGAGATGATGAAGATAACTATTATTATTATTAATTTGTGCTATTATTATGGTAGCATATCTTTTTTTTCTTCACATATAGTGCACATAGAAATTAGTTTAGTGCTGCTGTTGTAAGGAGAGTGTATTTAATGGCATCCAGTTGTACACATGTTTTGAGTATGATCAAACCAGAGAAATGCTTTATACTCTCAGAAAGAAAATTATTACAGGAACTGTTTTCCATATAAAGGGTTTTAAACATGTGTCAATGTCAACATTTAATTTTATCAGTCAGTTCTTATTGGACCTCAACTCAACAGCCCTCATATCCCACTTGACCTATTATTGGTATTGATATTGATATTGATATTGAACAAATGAATTCAGTCTAATTTGATTAAAAAAATGTGCCATAAAAAGAAATAAGTATTATTAGTAAGTTGAGTATGTGGCAGTAACTCAAATCTAAATATAACTAAACAATTTACTACACAATAACTAATAATATTTTATGTAGAGTATTTTATAATTAAAACTTTTGTGTTTTCATAATGATAATTTCCCTCACAACATGAAACCTTTGTCAGAAGAAAAGAACAGTGTCTCTTTCAATGAATCACATGTGTTTTTACTGTAGCTTGGCTTGTGCTAATTAACACAGCACTTATTTTGTTTCCAAAAGGTTACCTCGCAGCAGTTTGTGATAAAACTGTAAAACACATAGTTATGGCAAAAGTTACAAGCTGATTATCACAGCAGACTGATTTGGATTTTTATACAATTGATTATTATGTTTTACCTACATAAATTGGCAGAGGTATCAGCCATTGTGTCCTCTGTCATTGATAGTTTATATAATTGCCATTTGGCAAAAGCCTCCTGCAATGTCTGATTTTTGTCTGATTTATTTATAAAATAGTGTAATTTAGTTTGGCTTTGTTCTTATTTTAATAGCAGCTGTGCTTAATTTCAGCATTTAACTGTAGGATCTTACATTTGAATGAGTCAATAACAGGTAATTTTCTAACAAAACTATTGGCATGTGGGTTGAGGTTAGGCAAAAGCGAGCAAGTGGTCAAAGTGAGCGAAATTGAAAGCGCGCCTAAAGCCTAATATAATGTTTCTAAGCTGTGACAGGATCAGATGTCATTTCACCCTCTGATGGAGAGAGAAGGGAATCCTGTAAGTTTGCCATGTTGCAATACAAGCCAATCCACATAAACAGGGTTTGTAGCAACAGTTTGTGGTAAAATAAATTGACTTTGTTAAAGGAGAAAGGCATGCCCATCTGCACTGGTTTGCAGATTTGGTATATAAATGTTTGTCATAGTAGATTTTTGTTCATTACATTCCACTGATATCTAAGTCAGAGGTTTCTCTCTCCCTCCCATCACATCTTATCCCTCTCTTCTCTCACCTCTGATTTGACTTGTCTGGTTGTGAATAGCTAATCATACTGAAGATGCCACACTTTTCATTCCTTGAATGCTTTATTCTCAACCCTCACTCTTCCTCCCATCACATTGTTCGGAGTGATACTTAATCCTTGCTTGGAGGGTGGATGTGTTACACACAGTTTATACAGCCAAAAAATGTGCATACTATGATTTTCTTTGCTGACCTGTGCACATGTTTCACAGAAAATTAATTGTGAAGGCATTTTTTCCAGCACATGAGACACATAAGACACACATACATATGCCAATCAGCCACAAATCCACTTAGTGAGGTGGACAGGAGTCAACATGGTAAAAAATCTAATATTGCCTGTTATTGACAGGTGTTAAACCACACAGTACACTACAGCTTGTTGCATATGAGTCTGTGTACGTTCATGTGTTTTAGCTGATTGTTGTGTAGTAATCAAAAATCCTTATTTAGGTTATTTTTGTGCTATGTTGGATATCTCCTGATGTTTACTCAGATTGGCACAGAATATAATGCTGAACTCCAGGCTCCTAATATATGTCACAGCAAACAACAAAATGCAGAATGAGCCTACTGTGTCTTTGCCTGCATACTTCTGTTGTATTTAGGTGCATGTATGTGTGTGAGCCTGTGCTTTTTAATCCCCATCAGAGGCTGTGTTGGGTGCTTCTTTGCCCTTGGGGTTGTTCTCGAGGCCTTGGTTGGTGGTCCACAGCTGCTCTATGGGAAATACTGAGTTGCTATGTTACGAAGGCTTATAACAACAGTACAGCATCATCACTAGCGCAGGAAATGCTTTTCTGTATTATGGATAAAAAACATCCTCTGGATCTTGACTTTGGCCTGCTGAGAGTCTCTGTATGTTAAATTCAAAAGGGATTGTAGTTGAGGTATTTGATTATAGATTAGTTATTGTCGTACATAAATTATATACTGTATATTTGGTAAGAAGTTTAGCTTTTTGTAAGAGTGATTAAAAAAAAATCATCATCTGAACCCTTGTGAACTTTGTAGTACATTCAGGATGCCTCCCTCTCTCGTCCATCCACTTCTATTCTAAATATAACTGCACTACAAACCTTGGACAGTAAATGTGACTACAGACCTAGTTTTCTTTTTTTTTTTAACCAACTGGGGTATAGTCTATTTGATTTGCATATGATCCTTTGAAGTGCTGTGGTTTGTGAGTGTCTTGTGTCAAGGGACATGAAGCAGTGATTCATGGTATCTGGTGGGCACTGATTGCATCTGTCTGTCTCTACATGAGTGCTCTCAAGGGAATCATGTCATTAGTCCATGCATGTGGATGTGTGTTTCTTTGCCAGAGATATAGCTATGAGTGTTTTCAAAACTTCCCCTAACAAACCTTGTCATACAAAAGTTGTATTTGGTAGACTTCTTGCCATATAAATCCAGACATTTTATTTTTGTTTTTGGGGGAGAGGTGGTGCTTATGTAGTTTAAAATTTGTCACACTGCTCCTTTTTTATTATGCAGTAATTGATTGATAATTGATTATAAAAATAGTTGTGGTTTAATCTACTGTTGATGAATAAAATGTTGCAGCTCAAAATAAAATGAGCATTTTGGCAGAATAATGTTCTGTTGATGGAGTATCATAGTAATGATCAATTTCTTGCTACTATTTAGCGCCCCATTTGTTTTACTGTAACTGCTTTATTCTACATAGACTAATAATATATCATGGTTTGTTATGGACCTTAAAAAGTAACATTTAATTTATTTATTGTCATTCATCATTTATTGATTGTCGGGTTTTGAAAACGAATACGTTGACTGTTTGCTTGACTTGGCTGTTTGCTTGACTTGAGGAGTAAATTACTATTACTCAAACCTATCCAGTAACCCTCAGACTGTGACCAAGAATGTGGGTAGTTTTGATGGTCATTTTTACAGAAAGATTTTTCCCCTAAGACTAATTTTAAATAAAGTTATATCAGTTTCTGAGCGAATGCTAACTGAAAGAGCTGTTTGTACCTCAGTCTGTCCACCACTGTCAACTGACACACTACCCCCACCCTCTTTTTCTGTTCTTTTTCCTGAGGTGTCACTGACTGCAGAAGCACATGAACAGGCTTGAGGGAGACTGGCGATTTTTCTCTTCTCTTTTGCCCTCTTTTTTTTAATCTCTTAAAGCATATGCTCTCACACAAAGCTGGTATTCTCTCTTTCAACTGCTCATCGTGTCACACTTTAGCTTGCCAGGAGACAGTGGGTGGGCATCTTTGGTCTTGTGGGTGCAAATGTATCTATAAGTGTCTCTGTATCTACCACCTCCTCCACCATGTGCCATGATTTACCCCACTGTCTGGCAAAACTTGTAAACAACTATTCATCTAAAATTGTGCTTGTGGTAAAGGTTTTTTTGTTTTTATTTTTTGAAGGACAGAAAGCATCTCGCTGTTCCTTATTTAATTGGGTCATGTGCAAGAGTAATAGGGAAAAAATCACAAAAATAATTACCAGTGGTAAGACACTAGACTGAGCATTTATTATATTCTGCATACCTGAACTAAATATTATAAATAAATACATGTTTATAGTAGTGGTGAAACGGTTACAATTCTGTTACAGTGTTAGTGACCTATAGACCCCACAGAGTGTTAAATTTTGGTGACTCCCCATCTTGAGTGAGAACTAAAGAAACCCTTTAAATGTAAGGTGAAAGGTCTTCAGGAATTTTAAGAAAGTCTAGTTGCCACAGAACAAGAACCTCTTGGACCTGGACTACTGAGAATCTCAATAGAAAGTGATTCAGCTACATTTGAGTTTTTACACCCGAGGTCAGAGACGGGTTTATTTTAGCCTAAGGTTGAACTAAGGCTACAAGCTAGAACGATTATTTTTTTAATGAGATGATTAATCTATTATTTTTTTGGTGAATCTATTGGTAGTTTTTTTGGACAATTGATTAATTATTTTAACTTATCAATAAAAAATAGTCAAAACTTCTGTCTGTAAAGATTTTACGTTTATTTATCACTTATTAAAATATAAAGTCTATAAAAGAAGGAATAATTTAAATGTTGAACTTTGACTACTATTCATCACAAACATTTATGCATGGTATGCCTACTTGGAAAAGTTGTCAGCTATTCCTGGGCACAAGGTGGAGGTTAATTTTAAGTTGTGTAGTCTTGTCTTTGATTTCACATGCATGACTGCATTGTTTAGCTGATCTTAGCTGGTTTGCTTAACAATTTGTGGCATCATGATCAGGCAGAATTGCAGACCTTTTCAATTTTGCCCAGAGTACATTTTGGAGATAACCATATCTATCAAGAAAGATTCCTTTTAGAGCATGTAGGCATTATCGCTGACCTTAACACTGTACTTGATGCATCTCACTGGAGGGCTGTAACCATTCTGTTACCCCTTTTCCACCAAGCCATTTACAGTGTTGGTTCAGGGATGGTGCTAAATTTGAAACATAGTGACATAATGATGCGCTAACAGCTGTTCTTTAGCCCGTGGAAAAGCAAACCATTTCTTAGATGGTTCCCAAGTTGAACCAACTTTGAACCAACACTAGCACCAGACCAGAACAAGCACCATTTGTGATGGTCAAAAAGGAGTATAACTCACAGAGCTGCAGCTGTTCCACCAGTGCAGTAGGAATATATGCTTCAGAATTTCTTCCCAATGAAAATTTGGAAAAAAAAAAAAGGTGAAAATCCCACATTCTGTATTCAGTAACTGCACAGTTGGTGTCTCTGTTAATATTTTCTTAATAAACACATAATCTAGAAGCTTGTTCTGTACATAAATAATTGGGAAATGAAAATAAACTAATCATAAATATTTCCTATAATTAAAAAAAAAAAGTCAAAATGATAGGTAATAATATATTATTTCCTTGTCTGTCAAAATGACGGACAGTGAGAAAGTCTACCATAACCTCCGCTCAGTTCATTTTAGAGGGCCAAAATCAGTAGCATGTCAAAGACCTGCTGACGTAAATTCACTTCCACACTGGTGCCCTCTGTGTACCTAAGTCCTTTGTGATGCTTTGTTTGTGCATTGTTTTTGCCACTTCACATTGTAGAGCCTGCAGTACGATCACATCTGCATGTTGTGGAGGGGTTTGTGGAGTGTTTATTTGTTTCAATATCCCGGCAAGAGTCTGCTTTTTAATAGTGCATGAGTGGCTTCATACCTCTACCAAATTAACACTCTAGTGATGTTTTTGTAATGTCTGTCATTCTATCTCGCATTTTCAATTTCACTGTCCTTTCACTCTTTTCCACTTAACAATTTGTCACCTCTTCTTCTCTCTTGCACACTCTGTGTTTCTGTTTCTGTGGAAGTCATCTCAACCTCCCCCTTTCTATCACTATGCTGGCCACTTGGGATCTGGAGTGCATTTGCTAGGATGTTTATGCATATCTCTGATAAATTGTTTGGCTTGATCTCGGTGAGCAGGCCTGCTATTAGAATAGTTTATCTGATTTGGTGTTTGGGGAACTAAATTCATCATTGTTTTCATGTAATTAAAAAGGATTCCCATGGGTCGGTTTTTCATTTGCAGTGTTCCCAAAACTCTTTGCGCTGTTGGCTTGTCATTTACTTTCATTTTGTTTTGTTTTTTATTAAACACGCACCCACGCATGTTTAATGTAAGGAAATCTTCACAATGTCATTCTAGAGTATAGAAGCAGGGATTTTCTCACTACTATAGGTAATTCTTTGAGACTGTATTAGTGTGGATATGCACTGAATACCAGTGATGGGCTGATGCTATTGCAACATTTTGTTGTTTCAACCAAAACTGAGGAATTATAACCTTGTAAAAGTAGATCAATTGGCCAACACGGCAAGTGTACGATTATTGATCCAATCAATCTTTTGATCAAAGACATTAGAGACTTGATTAAGAACGACACTGTTATACTATAATATTATGCTGTCATTTAGAGAGCAATCTGATAAAACTCTAATAATCAACTAACTAAAGACATTTCCCCAGAAGACATTATTCAGGTTTACAATAATTCATTTACAATTGTCGCTAAGCTAAAGACAAATCAAGGGGTCTTGATTGATATTGATCAGTATGAAAATTATATTTTTGACCATATTGCCCAGTTTTACACAAATAAATACATGACAAAGGCCATTCTAGACATTTATCATGGTGCACCAAGGAAAATCCTCCCCCATGTCAAACAGGAAACACTGTATTGCATTAAACTGTACATGTGTACAATCTAGCACAGAGTGTTCAGTGAGTGTACAATATAAACATATGATCTGGATGTTTTTTTTTTTTTTTGCTGAATTCCCATGAAGTTAATTATCTGCTCCAGAGGACTCTCAACTCTATGTTTGCATGATTCTGCAGATATTTGTGTGAGTGCACTACTGGAGTAAGTGTCATGTCTAACACCAAACATGTTTAGCCTAGTGTCTGCTTTCCTCTAATCACTATACTGTTGGGTTAAAGGTTAGTTTCCCAGCACTAAAGACTCAGGACTAAAAGATTTAGTAGTTTCATGATCTAATCATTTAAGTTATATTTTGCTTGTCTTGTACCTCACTTGCAAGTTGCTTTGGATAAACGTGTATACCAAATTACTTGATGTAAATGTTTTTCTAGGATGGCGGTATCCTGCAGAACAAGACAGAAATGTTATCTGTAACAGTATGTATTTCAAATCCACCCCGGTATTTTATAAAACTGAAAATTATATGAAGTTGAATCTGCCCATACAGGAAAGGTTTCTCTGCATCCAACTGAGATATGATATTTTGCCTTTTCATCTGGAAACCAGAGAGAAGAGGCATTGCCAATGAATACAGCAGTGTTTTTCAGCCTCTCGAGCTTGCATGTCAGCTACTCAGTGTTCCCGTAGGATCTTTTTCCAGCAGCGGTGCTGTTGTGTGCAGTCATGTGAATGCAGAATTCTTAATATAAGAATTGTTCCTCTTTTTCCCCTTTTCTGGCACTTATTAATGTAATATTTAAACTAGAATTGCAATTTACTAAGACATAGTGTTAATGAGAATGGAATATATATGATTGTTGGCCCCTATGTGAAATTCACAGGGCAAGTTAGCAAGACATTTCTTACTGTAGCTAACAAATGTAATATTGGAACATGCTATAGAGATTGACAGCTATTTAAAGATAACGGCAAATGCTAACAATTATATTCATTTTCAAGTGAAGTTGAACAAATAATTCTTTTACAGAGTCATTTGTCAGCCTTGTCACAGTAGCAGAGAGGAGTTGGGAGCCGGGCTGTAGGAGAAGAACTGAGATCTGAAGATATTTCCTGGAGTAATAGAGGGCAGATGGTGAGAAGGGAGAGTCAAGTAACTAGGTGTCATTGATATTTCACCAGCTCTTAAATTTTAACAAAACTATCATAATGCATAACATTACATAAACCAGTTGTACAGGATAATATATTCACCATTACTATGACAAAATGTTTATTTAAAATTAATTTTTTGCAGCATTGTGGTCACATTTTTTGCATGCTGGTGTTGAAGTAAAAACCAAGCTAGACTTTTATCTCACTCCAGGTCACCAGGACTATAGTGGGTAACTTATATTCATTAGGTAGCAGAGCCTCCCAGAGCATCAAACGTGTAGCTGATAATCAGTTTTTGAATGGATTGAATTATGCCAAGATGAAATTACTCTTCTTATTTTAATAAGTTCCATCCTTTACTTGTTAAGAGATAGCAGCCATGTATGGAAAAGGCAGTGTGTTCTGATTTTAGTCTTTTGCTCTGGCCTTTCCTTGGCGCTTATTATAGTTTTTAAAAAGCCTCCAAGCAACCATTGATTTTCAATTCCTATTAAAAACTGTTGTGTAGAATCAGTGAATTCGATTTTAAATCATGATGAGCGCTTGTTAGTGACTGAAAGAATTTCATGAGACTGTGAATAAAAACTGTTGCATAGACATCTTTTCTTTTCCAGGGTGTTCCTGCTCATCTTGCACAGGATAAAGAGATCAGATAGAAGCTCAGTAGAATCTTGAAGTAGACAGAAGTACTGTGTAGTACTGTTTTTGTGTTTTAATTATTTAATTGATTAATATTTGCATTGAAAGAGGCCAATAAAGACAGTTTGGAGATGGAATGAGCAATCTTCCAACTGGAAGGAACACAAAACATGCTGAAGAGATCACATATCATTTCTGACATGGGAACACCTTGGGATACTGAAGGGATAGCTGAAGGAAAAGGCTGTGCAAAATGGACTTGTTGCCACCATGACCAGAATCTGGATAAGCAGGGAAAATGAATGGGTAGATGGATGGATGGATGGGGCAGACTATTTGTTCCAGAGCCAATGCTGGCAAGTTAAGAATGATTATCATTGTCTTCTTTAAATGTGGAAGCACAACAGAAGCAAAAAAGAACAAACAAGGCCAGTAAATTGTTTTGTTTATCTTTGTGCACCATAATTATGCCTTTCAGAGTTTCTTTGCAGTAGATTTGCCTACTGTTTTCAATGAACATATAAGGACAATATTGTTGGAGCACGTTAAATCCAGATGGGTAATTAAATTAAAAACCTTCAGTTGGACAAACTAAAATTGCAGATACTTCTATAAAGGGCACAAGGTCACTAGATGCTTTGGCTTTCTCATTCATGGCCTCCGAAACAGGAAAGTAAGGGCTCTTCAAGATCATAATGCACAAAATATTAAAACTGTAGGCCCACTGTGGTATAATTGTACATATTGTACAATACTGCAGAGCTGCTGTAGTGTTGTCTACCCCCATGTAGATCTTTCATGAAGAATTGTCCCTTACAGTATAATTCTTCTAAAGGCACTGGAATACTGTCACAAAACGGCTCTCCTGTCTCACTTTTATAGCTAGTACAATATTCATTTTATAACCAATATGGGCTTGTGCTGATTCATGGGGTACTAACACAGCACAATCAAATAAAGTGAATGACGTAGTCCTGAATCACAGAGCGTTTCAGAATCAAATGAAATCACTGAAATTGTTTTCATTGCATTAACACCACTGTTTATAACAGTGATTATTTATGTCTTAATTTACAAATCATTACCTGGCTAGGAGCTCATGTGGCAGGCCACTAAGCTTGCTGTCAATTTAGTTGACACAAATGAATATTAGGTTTGTCTCTTGGTTTATTAACATTATTACTACATTACTATTCCAGACATTAGTCAAGTAAACAACAGTATGAAGGGAAACAAGATTGCTGTACCAACATAATGTAACAGTGTGTCTTGAACACAATTTGCCATTAGGTATTACAAGCTAAAAAGTTAAAATGGTGTTTAGTCAGGTAAAAATAATTTAATGGAAATTGGGCTTTTATTAAAATCAGTCATCATTAATCCTGTGGCAACAGTCTAGGTATCCAACAGGGAGAATAAAAGACAGTTTCCCTCTCTCTCTTTGTCTTTACATTTCTGTCTCTCACATGCATTTCTTAGCTCCTAACTCTAATTATTTCTGTGAGAGCTGTTGTCATGAAAAACAAGAAAGATTTTTTTTGGGGGGGGCTCATATATGCAAAATCCACTTTTTGGTCATTTTTGGTTAACTTCTATAACCTGCATGTAGCCACACACAAAGTATGTTTTTATTTATTAATTTATTTTTAGAAGCCAGTCTCTGCGTGGTTTAATCACTAATGATCACTAAGATAAAGGTTTTTCCTAGCTCAGAGTTGCTCTGAGAAGTTTCCTAAATCACTCTTAGGTTAGGACTCTCCACTAGGATTAGGACCACTATGTTAGGGGCTCTCTGTTAGTTTTCTAAGAATGTTAGAATGTTAGTATGTTAGTGAATATGGCCCTACAAGAAATGACCCAGCACTCAGACTTTTTTATGTTCCCTTCTCTTGGTCAGGTCTCCCTAAATATCTCTCCATAAGAATGTCTGTCAGGACTATGGATCTATACACATATCTAAGGTTGGGACAAATGGTGACACGTCCAATAAAATAGGTGTCATGTGACCTGATGACGTCCCATGAAAAATAATGGCTTGTAGAGCTCAAGCCACTGGAATTTGCCATGAACTGAATAAATGTACTGAACACTATATGTAAAACTCAATAGAGTAAACCTTTCTGACTCTTATGATGCATCATCGTCATTTTATAAAAATACATAAACAGCTGGAATTAACAGTGTTAAGGACCAATAGCTCTAGCTTGCACCTCTGTCACCTCACATTGATGTCTCAGACAGTAAACCGAAAAATCAATACCTTTACTAAATGTGTAAAGTAATTCAACAACTCTTCCCCAAATACTGGAGGTTTTTTACAAATCCCCATAGACTCCTTTTACTGCTTGATATTGTAATTAAAATGTGGTCCTCTGGTTAAAGATTTGACCATGCAAATGCAGTACATGGTGGCTTGCTTGACCAAAGGAGAGAATTGCATTATTTACTCAGTCTACAGTTATGTTCAAAGGTCTGAAAAATGTTTTATTAGTAGTGTATTCAAAATGATGGATGTCAAAGGAACAGACCACTGTTGGGCCATTATTTATGAGCTCCCAAAAATGGGGATGTGTAGGAAACTGGCTGTAATTCCCAAAATTTCCAAATTGGGGGGTTGTCAAACTGTAATTTTTAAATGTTGCTGAATATTGATTGGCTCTTGGCAACCAACTGATTTAAGAGTTAACCACAGGATCGCTGGGGGAATAACTTTGATAGGCATCACCTCACCATATGTGAATTAATCTCTATATGATAACCAAGTGTCATGACATTTTCCTTACCAGTGAATCAATCAACTGTTATTACTCCTGCCAACACGGTTGGCGTTTTAATTTGACAGATTAATTCTGGGAGTGTCTGATGTCAATTCCTGGAGCCATTATAGCTCCAGTTTATGCTTCTCGCATATAGTTCCTGTACCATTACCAAGTCTGATATGTGCTGGTGGAAATATATACAAGAACAAGATGTATTCCTCCTCAGTCACAGTAAACAACATTTGGGGCCAGTAATAACTGTGCTATATTGGTCATTTAATATACTGACACTCCCCGACAGATAGATGCCCTCTAGGGACCCTCTCATAGCGAATACACCTATAACACAGTTAAGGCCTTGAACATGCTTCTAATGATTATCAAAACTCCACCAGACCCTCTCTCTTTGTAGCAGACATATTAAGAGTCTGACAGAAGCTTCTTGTGGCTTGTTAGCACTGATTACGAGGTCTGTTTTGTTTGTGCTACACTGAGCATTAGTCAGCCTGTCACTTGCTATTACTTGTATAGTCTTATAACTGTTTCATTTTTTTAATATACCAGAAGAGACGGTTCTGTGTGTAATTGATCTTTAACCATCACTACTGAATGTCAAGCTTCAGCTATTATCCTAAACACAGCCTAATTCTACCGTTAACATTAAAACCAAATCTCAACCTTTATCAGTCCCTTGAAGTAGAGAGGACTGACCAGTGTTGTCATTATGATGGTTTGAGGCTTACCCTAACCCATACTAGCTCTCCTAACTGCCTCTTCCTAAACCCTAAACTTTATGCTTACCCTAAAACCTAGTCATAACCCCAAAAAACCCTTCCCAATGTGAGGACCGGCTAAAATGTCCTCCCTTTGGAAAAATGTCCTCAATCCAAAGGTTAAAAATGCATGCTGGTCCTCACAATGATAGCCATACAAATACACACACACACACAAAGACATGACACTAGAGTTGCAGCCTTCAGAGTAGAAAGAAATAACTTGAGCTGTAGTGTCAGTGAGAGGGATGAACACAGCAAGGTTTTAAACAGGATTGTGATGTTGTACCTCATTCAGAGTGTGCTGAAGAGGCAGAAAAGCAATGTGCTCACTAAAGAAAATCCTCCAGTAAGATATAGTTTTTCCAATTACTTGCTGTTGCCTTTTCTTTCTCGCTTTCTTTTGTCCTTGTACTGCGGTGATTAAATTGACTCCAAAATGTAATACCAGAAGTTTTAGTTAATTCGATTCTTGTGAGACAGAGACTGCAGGCTGAATCTACTTTCTTTCAAATAAGAAATTGATGATTGTTTTTGGCGTTTTTCATCCCAATAACTTTTTTAACATCTAATGGGGGAAGCATGTTGCCGGATGAGCAGCCAAGGTAGCAGTTTGTACTGCATCTAATTGTTTTGCTTCTGTTATGTCCTGCATTTTTCTGTTTTGCTGTATTTAGCAGCTATTATGAAATCTTTTGAGGGCAACTTATTATTCATAACATGCACATGATATCCACTTGGTTTCTTAATTTTCTTTTTCTTATTAGATTTTCATCAGATTGATATTTTATAGTGCTATTAAATATACATGAGCAATTCTCAGTTAAAGAAGTAGTTAGGAGTAGTAACTATAATTTAAAGAGAATTTCTACTTATTCTGCACAGAAACAAATGTAAAATAAGGGTGGATGTATGGAATGAGGGGCTGGGAGAAGTAAAACGAAAGTATTTCTCAGATTAACGTGCAGACAGGGTAAAGGGTAGAGAAGCTGACGCAGCACAGATTTAGTGGAGAGAAAAAATGGTGAGGAGTGAATAAACCAGGACAGACAGTGAAAAAGGGAGTAAATCAGACCTCGAGAGGACAGAGAAATTTCAAGGCCTGTGAGACTCAAAGCAGGGGTGGAGGGGTGTTGATTGATAAGGGAATGACTAGTCTGTTGTTTATCACGGGAGTTAAGATGGTGTTAAGTAGCCTTATGCTGTGGTGAGAGAGAAGTATGAGACAGGCAGTGGAGGGATGGAGAGAGTGGATGAGAGGAAAAATAATTATGGCGAGTTGGAGGTTGGCAGCTTAGGGGTTTAAAGTGGAGGCACATACTTTAGAGAATATTGACAATATGAAGTCCTAAGGCAGAGATAAAGTTAGAGCCAGATTACTAGGTACAAAGAAATAAATCTGTTGAGAGTTACTCTTGAAACTGTTAGAGCTGTTGATTCAACTGTGTGGCCATTTTGAGGCTGTAGTTTGTGCTGCTGTTGAATTGTATTACAATATATAAAGAAATACTCTGCTTGCCCCAAAAAAATTCACACACTTTTTCGGTCCACCTTTAGCTTTGATTACAGCACGCATTTTATGTGGCATCGTTTCGATAGGCTTCTGCAATGTCACAACACGTATGCCCAGAGTTGCAATAATTTTTTGCAAAGATCTTGTATTGATGAAGTGATAGTCGGACTGCTGTGCAAAGTCTTCTTGAAAGATTCTCAATGGGGTTAAGGTCTGTACTCTGTGGTGGCCAATCTATGTCTGAAAATAATGTGTCATGCTATGTGAACAACTCTATCACAATTTGAGCCCAATTAATCCTTCCATTTTCATCTTGGAATATGCCCGTGCCTGGTCATTCAGTATATTCAGGTAGTCAGCTGACCTTACTTTTGCTCACATATGTTGCTGAACTTGACCTGACCAACTGCAGCAACCCCAGATCATAGTACTGCCCCCACAGGCTTGTACAGTAGACACTAGGCATGATGGGTGAATCACTTCACCCGCCTCTCTTTATACCCTGATGCTTCCATCACTCTGGAACAAGGTAAATCTGGGCTCATCAGACCACATGACCTTCTTCCATTGGACAGCTCTTATTTTAGTAGTTTCAGCAATCTTCTTAGATGTTTTCTTTACTTGATTCATGACAATAATTTTGCCCTTCTGAAACAGATTAACATCTTTTTATTGACCACAGGATGTGTCTTCCGACATGGTTGTTTAAGAAATGAGAAGCTACTCGCTGCATCACTTAGGCTTAAAAAACTTGTTGTCAGCTGAAACATAATCATCCATGCAGTAATTATCTAATGGGAGGCATCATTTTGTACTGCTACATGAATCCTTGTCCACAATATATTCTTATTTTTCATTTAGGCTGCAGTATTTGTTTCTGTTGGTGGAAAGGGGAAGATGGTTGCTTGTTTTGGTTTGACTCTGTAGAGATTTATTATACTGTATAACATCACATCCTTGTCTGATTTATAATAAAAACAATGTGAGAAATGGGCCCCTTGTTCAAGGCATGTTCATCTTGCCACCCATAAAAGGTGCACTTTTAGAGAAAACAAGATCAACTTCTTCTAGGAAATATCTGCGGATGAATGACCATGGCCATCTTATGGAAAACTGTGGGACTGACTGATTTTGATGAGTAAATTGTAGCATGGCAGTGTAAATGTCTCTCTGCTGAGCTCAAACTTTCAACCATATTCAATATTTTGCTATTATAACATAAAGTGCACAATTGAAACCTACGCTTCCACAGTAGGTATTTTAAGTGGCTAAATTTGCATGCAGTCCAATTTGTTTCAGCTAGGATATTGTTCAGACTCTTTGATCTCATTGAAGAGATCAGAAATATTGTACAGTCAGTTATAGAATTATGGTTCTCAAACAACAAATTCTACACGACTGATGATCCCTCAAGTACAATTGTGAGAGACATTTTTTGTTTTATAATATAATTTACTGATGGAGTTCCAATATTTTAGTTTATCCATGAGCTGTATCTATATCATTTTGGGACTTGAACAAAACAGATAGTTTGACAATGTTGTAAAAAATAAATAAATAAGTGATACATAAAGAAAATCTCTTGCAAGCTTTCTCTCTTTTTTTCTTCCCTTTTTCACAGAAGTGTAACACCATGAATGCCTTACAGGAGAGATTGTATATAAGTGAGCGCAATTATCTGTATTCCCAGTTGAAGGATTAACATACCTCACTCTGCCTTTGTTGGACCGCATGTTGCATAAACTACTGTTTCAAGCATTCCTTAGTTCTTAATTGTTAATGTTCTGTTCAGTGTTCAGTCATCCTGTTATTTCTTCCTACATTACTATTTTTTCCGCCTTATTCTGTTTGTCTTTCCAAATATAAATCCATCTTTGCTTATCTGTCGAGTCTATCACATACATCTTTTTCAGGGAATGAGTGTACATAGTGTTAAAAAATAGACATACAGTTTTATGGAGTGTCAGGCAGTAACTGCAGATAAATCTTGTCTCTACAAATGACTGTCAGAAATGTAATGGAATTGGTCCTGTGATCCATTTCCAACCCTCTGAGAGGCTTTAGCCTTGTGATCGTAGAGATAACATCTCACTCTGTCCCCACAGAATACCAATGTCATACTTAGCCTCGTCTCTGACTGCAGCACTTCTACACTGATTCATTCCAGCCACAAAACTTAGCTGGTGCTTGAGAGAAAATCGTGAGTTAGAGTAAGCAGTGTGGTGCATTATGAGAGAGAAGCTAGAAGGAAAGACAAGGTTTTGAAATCTCAGAGGTTTTCTTCTTTGTGAGTTTTCTAATGAAACAGGTGTTCCCCTTATCCTGCTCACGTGAGAGATTTGAAGTGCATTCAACCTGCCTCATTTACATTCATATGGAGCAAAGCAGTGGAAAAGTAACAAGCCCCTACATCACATTCACCTGTAATTTGACTTGGAACAATGTGGTATTCTTATCCACAGTGATACAAATGTAATCTTCTTTGACCTGCTGAGAGCGATAACTTAACTGACTGAGCGTGATTAAGGGTCACATTTAAACAGGGCATGTCACTGCAACATATAGGGTTGACTACTGTTGCACTTAAGGATCTGTGAAATTTAGTGTGTGCTCATATAAATATTCACAGGTTTACATGTTTCATGCAGAAGTTACACCTGTACCATAATGTTATCTTGACGCAAGGAAGGGATTTGGAGTATATTAGGGAAGTTTATTTATTAAAAGTCTGAGAATGATTCACTGAAAAAACTGCAGAGCTAAACACATAATTCAACATATCATTAAAATTCCTGTTAAATATTCAGTTATGGCGCTGCTAATCACATGACAGCTCACAGTTTGTGGTTGTCATAATATTGCAACATGCTTTACAGCTTCTGAGTTTTCCAGTTGCACAGTAGTCAGAAGTAGTGAGTGTCAGAGGATGTGATAGAAATATTGTGTTGTCTGAGTAGAGCTCAATAAAATTTTTATATGTCTCAGTCCTCAACATCGATTACATGACTCAATATTGGCTGACCATCATGGACAGGAGAAACACATTTTTGTCTATTTTTGCATTCAATGTGGTTTTGTCAAATCCAGTGTCATATCTGTTAGACTTTATTTTCTTTATCTGGTCTAAATGAAAAATATATTTTCTATGTGAAGAAAGTTAAATGAACTCCAATCCAAAAGTATTGGAAAGGTCAGACCAGTTCCTTCTTTTTTGCTGTATATTCAAAACATTTGGTTTTGACATCAAAAGATGAATGAGTCAAAAGATCAACATTTCAGCTTTTATTTCCAAGTATTTATGTCTGGAAGTGTTTGAACCCATCCATTTTTCATGTGAGCAAAAGTATTGGAACAGATCAGCTTTTTTGTGATGCTTTTCCAGGCTTTCACTGCAGGCGCTTTCAGTTTTTGTTTGCTTTGGGTTACTCCTTTCAGTCTTCTCTTTAGGAGATAAAATTCATACTCTAGCTCTGGAGACTGACTTGACCAGTCTCAAACCTTCCACTTCTTGCCCCTGATGAACTTCTTTGTTGTCTTGGCAGTGTGTTTTGGGTTCTTATTCTCCTGCATAATGAAGGATAGCCCCATCATTTTTGTTGCATCTTTCTTTAAATAGGCAGACAAAATGTTTCTGTAGACTTCTGAGTTAATTTTGCTGCTGCCATAATGTGTTACATCATCGATGAAGATTATTGAGACTGTCCCAGAAGAAGCAATGCAAGCCCAAGCCATGACATTACCTCACTGTGTTTCACAGATGAGCATTTATGTTTGGGATTATGAGCGACTCTTTCTTTCTCTAAACTTAAGCCTGTCACTGCGGTAAAGGTGAACTGTTGTCTCATCAGTCTATAAAACTTTCTCCCAGAATTTTTGAGGCTCATTTATGTACTTTTTGGCAATTCTTGCCTGTGCTTCCTATTCTTCTTGCCAGTGAGTGGTTTGCATCTTCTGGTGTCATCTATATTTTAGTTCAGTCTTCTGCAAACAGTCTTCTGCAAACAGTAGATTATTTTTCCCATGTTACATAGTACACCAGTGGTTTCTTTCTTCAGGATATTCAAAAGGGTTGTACTGGATTTGGCCAATGTTTGTGCAATGCCTCTGAATGATTGTCCATCTTTTCTCAGCTTTACAATTGCTTGTTTTTCACCCATAGACAGTCCTCTGGTTTCCTCTTAACTATAAATGCTGTCTGAACAGTCCCAACCAAAATCTAAAACTGAGAGTAGACATTCAGTGCTATTTATTCTTTGAATAATCATTGTATTAGGATGCACCTGGGCAACAAAGCACAGTCACATTTTCCAATAGTTATGCTCACATGAAGAATGGGTGGGTTCAATATAAAGGTGCTATCTTCTAATTTGTGAATTAGATCCAGATGTAAACACTTGGACATGAAAGGTGGAACGTTGATCTTTGTGTCATATTAATCTTTTTATGTCAAACCCAAATGTTGATGAAAAGCCATGTAGCCATGCTACAGTTGATGTGTGTATTTATGAGTGACTTTGCAGCATAATTTTCAGGTAACGTGCTATAACTTTGGCAGCCACTCAGACCTGTGTGTTGTCAGCAGCTCTGCATATCTGCAAACCATGTGACAGTGGCAGTCTCTGTGTGGCTCTAAGCTAATGGGTTCCTTTGAATCATAAATTAGACTTGAAAGGAGGGAGAGAATAAGCGCATGATTGAGGACTGAGGTACAGAGAGAGCTTGATAGATTTTTCTATCATTAAAACAGATTGTCTTGTCACAGAGCCACTATCATGTAGGCTAATTATATTGATTTCATCTGTCAGTTGAGTATTTTAGTGTAGTGTAGCTTTCGTTGAGCATTCATGTGTGTGCTTGCTGTAGAGAATTAGTCAGGTCACATAAGGGCCTGTCAGAGGACTTTGCCTGTAATTAAAAACTGTGTGGCAGCAGCATGTTTTCCATTAGGCCACTACTATCACTTCCCAACCATGTGACACAGTGCTGGCAGTCTGGCACACTTGCCTTGTTTAATGGAGTTTAACAGAAATGCTAATTGAAGTGTACATTGGATCCATGTACATGAGCATATTATGCAAAGACCAATTTTTGTTCATTTTTGTACACACACATATGACTCCAGTGTATATATAGACAGACACACCCAGTATGCTAGGAGTGCACTCCTCCTTTCTAATGTTTTCTTGTTTGTGAAAACCAGTACTTAAATGGTCCATTTGAAATTCACGCTGGAAAGTCCCTCATCACGCTCAACCCAAACACTCCACAATGACATTGGCCGAAATAAAAAGAGTCTACTATTGTTTCCTTGCTACAGCAGACTCACTCTGTAAATAGCAAAATGGTAGTTTGCTTGTTCGATATATGGATGAACACATAAGTCACTTCCTCCTGTCTTCTCAGCATCGGAAGAAACCAGATTTATTTGCTTTTTACATACGCTTGCGTAAGTGCATGTGTGTGTAAGACGTTCCTACTGGTTCATTGCAGCTGGATTAATTTCAGGATTGAAGCTCAAAGATAGACTGATTCTGGCTCTCTGTGACCTACACCTGGGTCACATTCAAAGTTTGATGCCACAACTGTTATCAATACTGAATGTTTTGTCTTGGCTGATTGCTTGGTTAGATTGTTTAATGTAACCACATTAGCTGGACAGTAGTGCTACACAGCTAGTGTGGCTAACATTTGCTCTAAACCAGTTAAATTTTAATAGGGTCGTTGCCACACTTTTTCAGACTTGTCACTCACATGAAAATAAACTCAAGGGACCTATTTTTTCAGAAGTAGCATAATATGACCTTTAAGGTATGTTTTCACCCATAATGACCAAAATTTACAGGAGCTAATCTTCATTATATCACTGGTACTTTAATATCAGTGTATCACAAATTAATTTCAGAAAGTACACTTTCTTCTTTCATCTTTTTTATTTAATTTATTTATTTATTTATTTTAACCTTCACCATGTCTGTCTCATACGCTCCTTTATTCTCCCTCTCTGTCTTGCTGTGCTTCTTCTTTCCAGACCTCACTTTGTCTCTATTCACCATTGTCTGTAATGTTACCAAGGATGCTCGAATGGCTTTTGTGAAGGGCTTAATACCACAGAGGACATAATGACATGAATACTACGTAAAGTACTGTGACACAGTGAAATATGTTGTGAGAACTGGCTGGAGGCAAAGAGGGGATGTGCTTGCCTCCTGTAGCAATGAGTCTGACAATTTGTCAGTTGATGAACTCAGGGCATGTACACTCACTGAAACTTTATAGCATGTGTTTGCAATGTAGGATTTAGTTCTTCTCTAACACCCTATGTACACAGTCTCTCTCTCAAGGTAGCCTGCCTAGCTGTGCTTCAGTTTATCAATTCATACATTAATTAAATAAAAGAAAATTCTTCTTGAACCAATAAGATAATTAATCAAAAGTTGTTATTCAAGCAAAAGTACATACATTAAGATTTCAGTTTTGATATGTGCATTTGCTACTATTCGCTATTGTATATGATTCAAAAAACATTTTTTACATTATTGCTTGCAGAAAAACAAGGCTCTTGATGGCTTTAAAAAAATCTGGTAGATGTTATTCTCTAATATTTGTGTTGTTGATAGATCACATAATAGTTGTTTTAAGTGATGTTGTTTCTAACGTTTGCCCTTTAGATTGAACCATGTGATGTATGATATGGCAAAAATATTTTATCACCTATTTTACCACCTATCACCTAGATGATTAAAATTGTTTGTGTCACCATCCAATCTGTGAACCTTATCAGCTGCAAACAGTTTTTGCGTCGTGTCAATTTTGCAAAGTCCAAACCAGTTGCATATTACCAATACGGTATTCTTTTACTCTTACTCTTAGACTCCTTCATGTTGTTGTTACCCGTCATATGCCTGCTACATTGCCTAATAGGGAATGTGCAGTGTAGACTGCATTGCATGTTAGTTATAGGCCATAGAACTGCAAATGATAGAAAGTACATTGTATCATGATAGTTGTGTGCTTCAAAGGTAGATTGTGGAGACATTTCAATTGTTCCTTTGTTAAATGTGTTCAAAATCTAGCCAAAGTGAAGTTGAAAACTTTGAAAAAGAAACCTTGATTAATTAAGTGGTTTCTCTCCTTGGTGTGATTATCAAGCAGTTCAGTCATTTAGAAGAAATTACAACCGGGCAATGTTTTTAGGTGGATGGAGACATGAAAAATGATTCTGCAAATAATGCTTATGCTAATAACAATAATACTAATACCCATGTTAATATAATTTAATTTTACCTTCACTGGATTACAGCTCTGCCCATAAGGTAGTTTGCAGAAATGGTTTGTTAAGTTAAATTCCACCTTGTTTATGTTTGTGTGTGAGGTCTGTTGGCCTGAATGGTAGTTAGCACCTGAAGCCTGAACACATGTCCACATGTGTTTGTGAGTTATTGTTAAATTTCCCAGAAGCGCTAGATGCACACCCTGTTTGTCCTGTTTAATCTGGTTATGGCAATTGACTGACACATCCTTCAAGAGAGCTGCAGAACACTGACATCATTCGATCTATTATTACCTGCACACACTCACAGATGCAAACAGACACACAGATTCACACATACAGAGATCAGCGTGAACATATACAGTACATACCATTATATAAAGAGCAGGGTGTGTCCTCTGATGTTATTGATATGTGTAATCATGGACTGCTCTGCTCTAATGGAGGAAGAGTCAGTGCCTTTCAGGAAGTCTGGCCTTTTGAAATGTCACAGTCGTTTCAGAGGGCTATCTTTTAAAAGAAAAGATTTCAGTCCTTTGTCTTCCCTTTGTCTTTTCTCTCCTTTTTCAATCGGTTCTCTTTTTTGCTCTCCAGTTTTCATTGTTCATCCTCTCTCTTTGAGTCCTTCTTGACGCTTTGAAAAGTGTCACAATGTGCTTTTTGATTCTGGCACAAGTAACAGGGACAGAACTGCACTGTGGCAGATAAAGGTGCAGTATCCCTCTTTGATGTGTTATTCCGTTTTTATAGAGACTGTAGTTAAATGTGATTATTATTAAACTTTTAGATTTTTTTTTTTTTTTTTGCTCTAATGGCTGTTATAACCACATACTTTCATCATAATAGTTGAATCCTGGATTTTCCCCACCATATAAAGCATTAGGTGCAGTGCCTAGTGTTTTTCTTTGGCACCTTAATCCAAATGAACTTAAAAAAGCATTTGGTGGCATATCAGAATGAGTGTAAAAACAACAGTATGCTAAGTATACATTTACAAAAATCTAAAAAGACGTAGCTTGATCTCAAACAGAAGGTTGAGCTGCTAACAGGGATGAGCTGCCAGTTAACGATCAGTATTTAGAGAAACATTTGTGACTATGAGACAGATGCTAATAAAGCTAATGAAACACCTGATTGACTGTTTCTCTGTACTGTCTACTTTTTCAAGATTCAAAAAACCTTCAAAAAAAAAAACAAACGTGTGCCAGTGTTTTAGGTTTAGGTCTTCGATGTGTTATTGTGAACAGCAAAACAAAGGTTGAGAGACCTTTGAACCGAGCTGTGGCTCGAAAATCAAGGTCTGAACTGAACCAAACTAATCAATGTAGCATTTTTGTTATGTACTGTACAGACATGTTGAGCTTAAGGAAAATACATTTGGCAAGCTTTAGTTTTTGGTAGAACCATACCTCCTATTTTCAAGGGTGTGCAGCATATACTGTAGTTCTTCATCATATGCCCCAGCTGTGGGACCCAGCTGATATGAGTCTCATAATCTTGACCTTAACATAAAAACTTTAAACACTCAGACAGAGAGTGAAGTGCTTTGCTTCACCAAAGGTCACTCCCACAGATTTCTCCCACTCTAGTGCAGTGCTTGGCAGTGAGAAGGAAAAGCGTGAACCCAGCAAGCTGCCACTTTATGACCTCCGGCTGAATACATTCCTGGACAAATATAGCCTTTATCTGTCTTTACACTAGAGTTGAAGCTTGTGAAAGCGCCTTTGCATGAATTTGATCAATGTCAGATGTCTATAGAGATGGTGTTCATTTGCAGTTCATCAACTTTGACCTTACTGATCTCTGTAACTTGTCATTGTAGATTAACTCACAGTAAGTTAGCTTTTTTCATTTTTACTAGGAGACAGTGATGTCTGTATATGTTCATATTCAGTTAAAAGAACAATAGAATAGAGTCTACATGTAAATATGCTATTTGTTTCTACCAGTGAACCTTGTGGGTTTAGGTGTTAATGTTAAGAGAATAGGATATTGACACAGGCCTCTCTTGGGGTCAAAAATTAATTTACACATGCCTTTGAGGTTCTGCAGTTTCTAATTTGTAACATTATAATCTGTGTGACCTCAATAGCGAATGACTCACTCACTCCTGCTCTGTCTTCGATTCAGTCAGGCACACTCTATACTCCTCTTTCATCTCCCTCCCCATTGCTTGTTTGTTTTGTCTCTCTAGCCGTAGCAGTGTGATAAGATGAGAACATGCAGTGTTGCTGTTTACAAAAAAGACCGCCAACCTGACATTCAGCTGTCCATCAGCTGCCTGCTTGAATTCTTATTACCCCCGGTTCTGTCTTCCTGCCTGTCATTTTTTTCTTTCAGTCTCCGACATAACATGCCTGTCTTCCCCGGTGCTTCAACAACTCCTCCTCTTTCATCTTTTTATGAAATCATCTTAATCTTGCACAGCTATCAGTAATGTCAACTTTCCTGCCTTCCTCTTTTGCCTGTTTACTTTTACCGGCTTTTCTCCTACCTGTTCTCTTCTTCTGTTTTAAATAAACACAGTGGTCACCTCAGATCTTGTGATATATCAGTTTGCTTGAACTAGAAACACCTCTTTCCTCCCAGTACACTATTGCACTTGTCTTCATCTCTCACTCGCCCCATCCTCCCTGAGTGCTGTTCTGTTTCTTCTTCTGCCTGTGTTGTTCTATCTTTGGTGTCCATGCCGTTCATCTTCCTCCATTTCTCTCACTTTTCTTACTTGAGATTAACATATTTGTATATCTATCAGGATATGTCAGTAAGGTTTATAGACGTGGAAATACTGCAGGAAATCAGTTTTGAGCTGGTAAAGTGTTATGAGGACCTACCTTTCATCTATCTCAGTTCACTACAGTAAAGTGTCTTTCACTAGATGTTTGATGATCTCTGCGTAACAAAAATATTCTGCTGTCCAGTTGAGTTTTAGATTTGTATGTGTAAAGCTTCACGGCCCATCTCTGTGTGTTGCTCTACAGAGCTCTACAGAGTTGAAAGGCCTTGCTTGTGTGGGCTAAAGACCTAGAGTGATAGAAAGGACCCCTTCTATTTTTTAATCGACAGGGAACCTTGCTGGTCTCACTAGCCGTCCTCTCTTCCACTACTGTGTAGATGAAGACCTTCATCCCTCCTATTCATCTCACTGTGACACAGCAGTCAGTATTTTTCTGTTTTTCTCTTCATCCCCCACTCACTTGTTTCCTTTTCTCTTCTGTTGCCTGGATGCTGTCTATGTCATTTATCCTCTACTCATTTATTCCCCTGTGGCGAAAAAAATCTAAATGTCACTACACATCCTGAGCTTGCCCACCCACACAATCCTTGCACTACGCCCCAATTTTCCATCATTTACCTGCATGTCGCTGTCTTGATTTGCCAGAACAATTAACACAAAAAAATGATGTCAAATTGGCATACAGTAACAATTCTCAAGTATTTCCCATTAATATTTTGGTTTATAACCACAGAATTGAGCCAGCTGTATTTTTTTTAATGTATAAAAGTGATATGAATCGGTCTTGTATGCGTTTCTGCCTAGCTCCTAAAATTTAACTTCAGGGGAAACCACTGGACAACTATGAGGCATAAAATGTCATGGGGTCCTGCAAAATCTAGCTAACTCCTTACTCTAGTACTTTGAATTTCACGAAAACAAATGTTTGTATTGTCATTTGCAATGACATGCACCTTAATTTTTTTATCAAGTGTTGGAAACTTTAACTAACTTAACTTTAGAATTATTTAGCATCAAAATATACTTTAGTATAAGTACTAAAAGTAAAGTATTCCTTGTTACCTGTGTATTTCACATGATATATTTTTATATATTGTAGCATTGCCATTATTAAAATATTTGTGTAAACATTGCTAATATTGTATTGCTAATAAAGGTTGTACAACCTTTCTGTTAGGTGGCTTAATACAAAATAATGCATCATAGGTTATTAGTTGATGTATATTTTTATTAAGAGTTAAGAAGGTTCAGGGCTATAGAGATGTCCTTATCAGAATTATATAGTCAGATAATGCAGAGGTCACATAATCACTCACTGGTGTTGTGATTAGCCCTAGACTGTTTGCCCTGACTCACAAAATACTTTTCTGCACTTTTGCCTCTTCTTCCTCTCTTACTGTCCTTCTCCAGTTTTTAAAATGCTTCTTTGTCACACATCAGCTGAAATTCCTTTTTAGGGCATCAACATATTGAATGTAGTTTTGTCCCCCAACGTGTGTGTGTGTGTGTGTGTGTGTGTTGATTCGAGAGAAAGTCAGGGTAATTTAAAAATGAGAGGTGGGCTGGAGAGTAGTGCAGAAAAGGTGAGGTTATTAAGATACTTTGTATTCAGCATTTTCAAAAATATGTCTATTGTTTTAACAATGCACAGCTTTTTGTTATAATCACCCTTTGTCATTCCTCCTCTCATATAAAAGTTGAAAGGCACTACTGTTAACCTGTGCTCTCATAACAATTAAACAACTCCCCAAACTCAGAATTCATAATTAAGCAAATCACTTGTCTGATTGAGTAATTAAAATGAGTTGTGTTGTTCCTATCCCCCAGAAGAGTCCAAAAAGCTGTGTGAATTAACTAGCGTGGGCCTCTGTAATAAAACACAAATGATGTACACTCTGTACTATCCCTGAGCATAGCATGAGTGGCAACTGGCAGTTTGTGCAATGCCTTTAACATTGACACAATGTTAGTTTCTTAATGTAAACCCTGCACACAAAGGCAAGTGATAGGTCATGATATGACTAAAAATGTCAGACTTCCGCAGTATTATATTGAATTTGAAGGCAACAAGGATCCACTATTGATGTACTTCTCCACGAAAAACAAGGAATGTCTTCAACAGGGTTACAGTGGTTTGGTCAGGAGCTGGGGAATGAGGTGGACGATGGGTGGCGTTACAAATAATACACATTTCTTTTGATAACATTAGCTTAGTTATTATCTTTCATGTAAATATGGCAAAGGATCATCCCAAAACACCTCAGTGCAAATATGTATAAAGAGCACATTTTGCACAAGCATACATAAATTAACTCAGCCGTCCTCCTTGAAACAATGGTACGCTGACACCAGGCTATTACCGTGTCCTAATTAATTGCATGGTGAAATGCTCCCCTTCGACTCTTGTCTGAAGCTTGTCTGTTTGTTTGATGTGTGTGACTTTCCCTTGTTCTTATTTGGATCTCATCCATTACTGTGCTCTGTGGCTCCTGGGCAGGATAAGAATGCAAAAAAGAAAGAGCTTCTGTTTAAGCTGAGAACTCATGCCTGGCCTCCCCTCTGCTGCTAATTGCCTTGTTTCCCATCTGGACTGTCTGGCAATGGTAGCGCTCTTTTTCTTCCTTAGCTTTTTCCCCATTTTGTCCTCTGTTCTGCAAGTCTTCTTGACTGTGTTTCTGTTCAGTCTGTAAAGTGAACTGACATTAGAAGTTCAGTAATCTCAATTCAAATGACTCGTCACTTCCTTGTAAGTCATTGATCTAGACATGTTTTAGTGAATGTGTTGCAGCACTGCTCTTTTTTACGACAGCTCAGCTGCATATTACAGTGATAATGTAAGAAATTACTTGGGGCATTCAGATTTGCAGTTAAGCGTATCAATCTGTTACCTCTCCTATCACTTTCTTGAGTGTTGTCCAAAATAATTTGTTAGCAACTTCTATCATTTTTTACAGTTTCACAAACCCACTCCACTAAGTAATTATAATTCTGAGTAACAGGAAAATAAAATAACTTGCCTGTAGTGAGGGAAGTGCCTCCTCTGTTAAGTCATTGTACAGCCACAAATAGACCAAATATTTCTGTAGTTTTAGCATCTCCAATACTTGTTTAAGAGTTTGAATCCACAAGTTGGCCGGGTACCTTTCTGTGTGGAGTTTGCATGTTATCCCTGTGTCTGCATGGGTTTATCTTTGGGTACTCTGGCTTCCATCCACCGTCAAAAAGACTTGTGTGTTAGGCTAATTGTTCACTATGAATTGCCCATAGGTGTGATTGTGAGTGTGAATGGTTGTCTGTCTCTGTATGTTAGCTCTGTGATAGACTGGTGACCTGTCCTGGATGTACTCTGCCTTTCGCCCAATGATGGCTGGAATAGCTTCCAGCACTTCCTTGATCCTTGAGAGGACAATAAGTTGTGATAATGGATGGATGGATGAGTGTTGAGGTAAAGCAGATTCCCTTTTTCTTTTGAAATGGCCCATACCTTAAGCTATTGGCGTCATTCAGCCTATTTAAATGTAGAAAATGTATCACACAGGATACTGGTAACAGAAAGTTGTCTGAGGAAACTGAGTCCCTGGAGTCTGTCTGACCTGTAGTCAAGCCCTCAATGGACCCCCTCCAGTTTACCCCCCGTTCTAAAATTAAAGTGGATGATGTCATCCACCCATGTGAACAAGCCTGGGTTGCTGTGAGAATTATGTTTTTGATTTTGTTCAGTGCCTACAACTCCATCTGCCTTGCGTTGTGTGGAGAAAAAAAAAAGGAATATGGACTACTTTACTGGGCAGTACACACTTCTACATAAGTGTATGTCTGACAGTGTGATCTGCAGTACTGGTGCTTCATAGAGGAAAGGTCTGTCTCCTTTCCTCTATATATAAGACTTACGGTACAATCCATAGCCCTGCCATCTTCAGAACTTCAGAAGAATATCTAATGACTCTTCTGTTGTATAGATACCTATAACATATTCGGGGTAGGGACAGCACAGTACAACACAGTGGTGAACAGCTTTTGTGGACTGTTGTTGGGGCCTAATCATGTCCAGCTAAGAATCAACAAAAAAGAGATAGCTATAGACTTCAAGGAATCCAAGAGTCCCATCAGTCCTCTCTGAGGAGATAAAGGTTGTGAGAGACTAAGAATTCCTGGCAGTCAACTTGGGCAATAAACTGGACCTGAAACATGACAGCAGAAAAGTCCTGAGCCTGCTGTTTTTTCTGCAGAGTGTCAGGTATTTCATTGTATGCAAAACATGCTGCGGGTTTTCTGAGTATGTGGTTGCCAGTGCCATCTTCAATGTTGTGTTCTGCTAGGACAGCAACATAAAAGCATCAGACCTAGGGAGGCTGCACAAATTAATCAGGAGGGCTGGCTCTGTTCTGTTCGTGGAGCTTGACCCTGTACTATTGCTAAAAGGAGGATGATGTTCAAACACCCAAGTCCTGGAAAATGCAATTCAATACCAGAATTGTTTACTGTTCACTGTCATTGTTAGATATACATTTTTACTGAAATTATTTTCTTTTGTATCGTATCATAACTGCACTGTAAACTTTCTATTTTCATCATTGTTACATCCTAACATGCAACTTGATCATAATCATTACTTACATCATTCTGTCATTACTTTTTATTGCATCTCATAGCAACATTCTTCATCATTTACCCATCTTTTAAATTTCTAGTTTTACTCTCTGTTATTAACAAAAGTTAAAACCATTTTTCCAATGGGATTAATATGGTTCTATCAATCTTAAATTGAAGATAGTGATATTTCTCATACATGTTCTAGGTAAAGGCTCAAAGGACAGATATTGTTGCATCTCTTGTTTTTTTTTCTTTTTCTATGCAATAAAGCCATACAGATTCCTTCAGATTTATTACATTTAAAAGATAGTCTCAAAGACAGTGCTTGATCCCACCTGTAACTTTATATCCCAGACTTTTTTTCTCTATATGGTAGTGAATAAATAACTAGGGTGCCATCGTCATTGAGTTCTTCTTCAACAGTGTTGATGAGTGGCAGAGCACTTTTTCATTTGTCTGTTTATGGAAGCACCTTAGCTATCACTCAGAGACACATCTACTAAAAAGAAGGAATTCCAGCTGTAGTTCAAAGCAGATGTCTATTGTTCAGATGAAACATTTTGTGTCAGCATCTTGCTGTTTTGTATGTTTACTTGACCTTGGCAGATGTGCCTGGAATTAGTAGTGGAGTCCATTCCGGTATCAGTGCCCTCGTTTTAGGGGTTTATTGTTATTAGGAATTTCTTCACTTTAAGTGCCCCACTGCATATTAGCAGTTGATACCAGGTCACTGAGAGTTCAGTTAAAGTTATTTCATAGTAGTCATCATATTCTGAGCTTTCATTGCTATTTCTGCTGACTAAATCCCACTGCATGTTAGAGTTCCTGGACACTCTTGTCCACAAAGTGAGCCTTTCATTTAATGAGTATGATGATATGTGACAGGCAGAAAATGAGGCCATTAAAACCAACAAGGAAAATAATCCCCACAACACCATTTCATATTAGGCCATTGACCACGTAAGAGTAAGATTTTATGGATTCTCAGTAGGTCCTAAATATCCATTCCAGATTTTCAAGGTTGCATCTGATTTACACTAAAGTCACAAAGTTTTCAAACTTTTAATCAGAACACGAAACAGATCAGCCAGGATGCGATGAAATAATAAGATATTTATCTTTTCTTTTGATCTGGAGAAACTATTTTGTGAGATTGTTAAAAAATAATAAAAATAAGTTAGTAAGTAGATTAAGTAAAAAATTGAATAAATATAACATCAAATGGCAATTACACATCATCACAATATTAATATATCTATTATATATATATATATATATATATATATATATATATATATATATATATATATATATATATATATCAATATTGAGCTCTTTTATTGATGTTAAAGAGATATAAAAAATAATTATATCATATAAAATGGTAAGACTTATTATTATGGGTAATTTTCAGATTCAGAACTCACAGCATCTGCTATTTACAGCAGCAGATTATCATATTATTTGCTATTATAGATAATAATTAAATCAATAGCCAAGTACAGAAAAATGCAGAAGACAGTTTAAGCATTTAAAATAATTTTTATTTGCTTAGAAAAATAATAAATACAGCCAAATATTCTTGTTAAACTATATGATGTAACCACTGTAAAGCATAAAATGTGTTTTATTTACAACTCCTGTAGAATTACCTGGTTAAATCAAATGAGAGAGATGTACTAGCACACAGGAAAAAGTAACACTGTGTGAATATACTCAAAATCATAGGCGAAATTCATGATTAGACATGGTTGTCACTTTCACTTTAACACTACAGCCAGTGTTGACAGGTCCTGGCACCACTGATTGCCACAGGATCAGAAACAAAAAAAAAAAACCTCAGCATACTTAATCCTAGGTAGGACACATACTGAGAGCTCCTCAGCATCATGTTCCCCTTTTCACACGTGAAAAGAAGCAACTAGTGACACATTTCACCTATCACAGGGGTAATATGGCAACATGCAACCTTTTCCAAACCAGCAGTTGGGATGACAGTGATAAGGACTGTGTGTAAATTGAAATTTATAGATGAAATGTAAAATTTCAAAATGTAACTCAAACTGTACTTAATGTATATTGAGCATAACATTTAATTTTTATAAAGTAAAAATGTATTTTACTATTCTATGCCCTGTCCAGTTTGAAAAAGAAAACAATATGCTTTTACACAACTTCCACTCCAGAAGAGAAATTGTAAAAACCTTCATTTCAAGTTTTCGGTAATACAGTGAAACACCTGTGTCCTGCCTTAATGGGAGTCTCTAAAATGGACTGTGAAAGTGAATGACATATTGGTTTGTTGCGTTTTAAAGTTTCAGCACACCGGCGTTGACAACTGTCAAAATGCTTTAGGCTATCTATGCACCCAGTCAATAAGATGCCAGGCTTACAACAAGAGGTCTTAAAATAGTGTGTGCTTGGTTAAAATTTACTCAGATGTTGAAGCCAAACAACAAAATGACAGCTTAATAAAAGCCATAAGCTGACACGCCTAAGACATTTTCTGGCAGCTTCCACTTAATACACTGAATTATATGGTGAGTTTCCCTTAGTAAACAGCCCAAAGCATTACGCTTTTTATTTTACCTAATTATCACGTACTTTCAGCTGTTAAGGGAAATTGGTGATGTTGTACAAAGTAGGTTTACACATCATATGAACAATACATTTTTGATTGAAAATAGACAACTGCTTAGAATTAGTCAGTATGTCACTGTATTAATGTAAACACGTAGTCATTTAACTGCCTTCTTTGTCACACCTGTTTGGAAGACAAACAAAAACTCAAAACCAAATGAATCAAAACACAGATATACCACACATTAGTGCTCTTAAATCTTGAAAAGAACAAAACATTTGACATTGACATGACATTAATTTCTGACTATTCATGTATAATCATTTGAATAAAAGTTTGAAGTGGATAAAGCAAAAAAACATGAATATACAGTTTTAATCTGTCATCCTAATTATCTGTGTGCCTTTGGAGTAAGATTACTAGAGGGCTGCATTATTCTCCTCCCACCACTCACAAGAACAAGGACATGGTGTTCAGAGTTGAAGAGGGCTTTTAACATAGTCAAAACAGCATACGTTCTCTACATACTGTATAACCAGATACATTTCATTCTGCAGGGCAAAACACTTCACAATGTACTATTGTGTAACAAAATGCTTTGTGTATATAAACTGTAAACAACTATTTATTCAAATGCTTTAATTTTACCTTTTTCATCTGAACAAATGGAAGTTCAGAGACCTAGATGCTTGTTCAAACCTAGTTAATTAGAATTGAGTGTAACATTTGTTTTACTCGTATTCATTGTATCTGCTTCCACTTTTCTGACAGGTTGTGTTTTCCATCAAGAGTAAATTGTATGCATTTGCTCTTTAATGCATTATAATGGACAAAGATTAAACGATAAACTGAGGTCAAGCTTTTGAGGGCACAAATGCATAGAAAATTCCATTTAGCCAAAATAAACAAATAAATAAATAGAACAAAACAAAACAGAAAAACTGTGCAGGAAGGGGTGGAACATGAGTGGATAGCGCAAGGATGCCCAAATTTTGGGTTAAGTGACAGAATCCACCTACTCAGTGTTTTAATTCTGTAACTAATAACATTTTGTGATTTGAATGAGTGTATTTTGACACTCGGCATTAAATTACCGTCTCTAACAGTTTAAGACAGTTTAAGACAGTTATTTAATAAGAGTTGCTATAAAGAGGAATTGTCACATCTGTGAGTACAATCAGCTGTGGTCAAAACATGTCTGTGTACTGTTTGTATAAGTTAGATCCACAGTGAGTCTTGTCAGGATTTTGTCAATAAACACAAAGTAATTGATAGAACTACAGCTTTGGTTACACAGGAATCTACCAGGAATGTACACTAATTCTTTTGTTGGATAACAATAAACGTGGATGGTAGTAGAAAACTCTTAAATAGTGGTGGCCGGTGATTATAGTCATCCAGATTCTCAGTCATCCATATTAAATAATCTGGAAGATGAGCTATGGCAACTGGACTTCTTTCTTGTTCTTTCAATATTGAGGATAAACACCCATGAACATAATGAAGGAGGAAGCTTCAAAAAAACATAAATAAGAACACGATAGAAGAAACAGGAATATAGATGACAACAAATCAAGTACCTCCCTGACATTGAACCAGTCATGTTTGGGTTACATGGTATATCAGTACACGACCATGGTATTCTGTCAAGCCCTATGCCATGTGATGATGAAAACTATCAGAAAATACACTGCCCGTCCAAAAAACAAAAGTCACCACATGGATTTAACTAGGCAAATAGCTAAGAGCCTCCAATTGGATAATTACTGCATGGATGATTACCTTTCAGTTACTTAACCCCAACTGATGCAGTGAGTAGCTTCTCATTTCTTAAACAACCATATTGGGAGACCCATCCTGTGGCTGTGGAAAAGATGTTCTAGAAGGGTCAAATGAAAATGTAATTAGATTAAAAATGTCCAACATGTTATTAAAAAACCGGTACGGTAGTGGGGAACCATTATTTTTGTGGAGGAAGTGTGGTCAGAAAAAATCTTGAACGATCATGATCGTCGATAACTTGAACGTTTGTTGAAATCAAATCATACAAAAACAACAAACCTAAAAGCATTTCCACACACACAGTGTGAAAGGAACTCAAGGAATTGGGATTAAACAGCTGTGTAGCCTTAAGAAAACTTGTCAGTGACGCTAATCGGAAGAAATGGCTTCAATTTGGTAGAGAGCATAACGATTGGACTCTGGAGCAATGTGCACAGCGATGGGCACATCAGGGTAAGAAGAGAGGCGGAAGAATTGATGCACCCATCATGCCTAGTACCCACTATACAAGCCTGTGGGTGCAGTGCTATGATCTGGGCTAGCTGCAGTTGGTCAGGTTTAGGTTCAGCAACATTATGTGCACAAAGAATGAGGTCAGCTGACTACCTGAATATACTGAATGAACAGGTTATTCCATCAATGGATTTTTTCTTCCCTGATGGCACGGGCATATTCCAAGATGACAATGCCATGATTCATCAGGCTCAAATTGTGAAAGAGTGGGAGCATGACACATAATTTTCATACATGGATTGGTCACAACAGAGTCTAGACCTTAACCCCATTGAGAATCTTTGTGCAGCAGTCCGACTCTCCCATCATCAATACAAGATCTTGGCAAAACATGAATGCAACTGTTGACAGGAATAAATGTTGTGACATTGCAGAAAAGAAGAAGAAGCTTATCAAACAATGCCACAGCGAATGCATGCCGTAAACAAAAGCTAAAGGTGGTCCAACGAAATATTAGTGGGTGACTTTCTTTTTTGATGGGCAGGGTATTTCCTGCTGGACTGCACAAATATCCAGAGGAGATCCTCATACAGTGCACGATATCTGATGAGCTCTTCTAGGCACAAGAAAGATTATTGAGACGATATGTTATTATTAAAAAAAAAGTTTGCCCCCAAATTGCAAGAGCATTGTTTTTAGTCTGTGGTGCATGTGTATTCATGCTTGCTTTATGTACCTCTAAAGGTGGTGTCTGAACTGAATGTTTTATTTTTTTTTTATAGTTGTCATTTTGTTTCATAGTACATTGTAAAAAATGTATATATGCAATAAGAAACATGTCATGTCCAGCAGTGTAGCATGCAACATGGTGTACTGGTAGCTTGTTGTGCAGGACGGTTTTTGTGGAGTATAGGATTTGTTTCGTTGTAATTAGAGTGTAGTACACTCCTCCTTATTGGGTGTCACCCACACGTGTGTGTGTGTGTGTTTCACATTGGTCCATTTGGTTTGTTTCATATACCACATTATTTTTCTTTCAGTAGAAATGGGTCTGGGCGATATATATTAATACAAATGAGCACAATTAATTAGTTGGAGACACTCTTTAGAAATGTTGATAAGCTCAACTGAATTGCCAGATCACATCTTAGACAGTGTTAGACAGTGAGAGAGGTTTCGGAATACAGAACCATTGCAGCTGAAGTCAGATTTGCACACCAAAATAAAGCATCTGTGTCTGCACTGGTATGCTTTGCGGACCTTTTATCAAGGCAATAAATGGAATTTTGCAGATTATAACTTTCATATTGGTGTTTAGATCAATTTCATTCGAGTCGTTGTGCATAATGGTTTCAATAGATTATTAGGTTATTGGGCTTGATTCCCTGTGAGTGTTCCTGGCTGGTAAAGCCTACAGGGCTGTTTGTTCCCAGCAGCCAGCAAATAGTCGACGCATGCTAGAGGCTGATCACAGCTAAGTCTCTATGCACTGCCAGGTCCGCTGAGTGCTGCGTCTTCTGCTGTCAGACCGTACAGAATGATAACTACCAGAATGTGCATCAGTATGCAGTGTCCCAATCAAGATGGTGCAGCTGGTACTGTATACAAAACGGCATTCGTGAATGGAGTACCATAACACTGGCTAATTTTGATAGATTTTGATTATGCAATTCTTGTAACTTCACTAATTTATACAGTTGGGCCACAATTACAGCATTCTCTTACACCAGGCATGCCTTGTTAAGTGCCTTGGTGTGTGCATGTCTGTCTCTGAGAGAGAATATGTTGGTGTGTATCTTAAAGGAACCTACTACACAGCCAATGGATTATCATCAAGGGAATGCTTGTTGATATGTTGTTAGTTAGGAATTAGCTGGCGTTAAATGCCACTTGGTACGAGTCTGTATTGGTTTATTACAACAATTTAAAAGTTGTTTACTTTAAAAAAAAAACACCAGCTCCCAAATTGACCCTAGTGTCAGTTCTATTTTTAAATGTGCGAGTTGGGTATGAGAGGCTATGGCCTCATGCAGAATTAATGGTACTTACTTTCACTTGCTATTCTCTTTGGTGCTGTAGAACAAGATACAGTGATATGGAGCATCCCTGTCATGGGACCTCTGTTCAGGATAGGGCTAGACTCGGTGTCTTCTAAATATTAATGATGAGACATGAAATATTGACAGTCAAAATAGCTGAAAAAGAAGTTTAAGGGGTACTGCAGGATATGAACCACATATGAACTTGTTGCTCTTGAAAAGATGGGAATATGATTTTGGCATTTAGGTGCAATGCGTTTGTTAAACTGTACAAACTAGATTGACCAAAAACCACCTCACTTGTAAATCCATATAGCCCTGTTTTAATTGAGAACTAGACATCTGTCCTGGGTTGTACTGTTCAGCTGCTCCAACCATAACTTTATATTTTGGGAAACTACAGGGAAAGCACGTTTCTGTGGCACCAATTAGATTTCCCTTTTTTGTGTCTCTGTTAAAGTTAAATCCTCATTTTCCTTAAAGTCTGAGCTACATAATTTTCAGTTAAACTGTGACACTGCAGAGGTAGTGTCTGCTTTAGAGCCCAACACATAAATCAAACACTAGATTTGTCTATAGACACATACACTGTATGATGTATTGTACTGAACTCATGGGTTGACAAAGTTATGTCCATGCATCTAGTCTCATTGTTGCCAAAGGAAGCAACAAAATTTAAATGTTGCGTTGTAAACAATCCCCATAAACTAAATTAATACTTGTAGCCTACATTACTTTTGTCTTCAGCCAGCGGATTGATTATGCTAACTAAACAGCTATTAATTCTCAAATATGGCACAGCACTACAATTAAAACAACTTCTACAGTTTATCACAGATAGCACAGAGAGAGGCTGGGCCCCTGCCAATGCCAGTCAGCAGATGTAAAGAGAGTGAAACAGTGCTATTCTCAAAGTAAACACTCTAGTTAGGCTTAGAGGGAGTGTGTGGTGGTTGTGTGTAAAAGTAAGAGAGGCAGAATGCGAGAATAAGAGTGAGACCTTAGGACCTTGTGCATAATTTATAAAAAGTGAGGCAATATTGCCTGGGGGGCCATACTAACTTGGTTCCCCATGGTATCTTTGTTTCCCATTATTTTATATTAACTGTGCAGCCTGTCAATCTCTATCAGAGCACACAAAGAATTTAATAAATGTGTGAATTACTTCTGCCACCTATTCAACTGATCACTGAATCTATAGGGGCATTAACAGACAGTTGATGAGTTAGAGCTGTGGGAACTGAATTGTGTTTGTGTGCATTTGTGTGTTTGCCAGCATGACTGAGAATTGAACAGTGGGTGAAAGCAACTGCTGTAACATTAGCAGCATGAAAGTCTGAACATTACACTAATGAGTTAGAATTACATCTGTACTGTAGGGGAAATGACTCATAACTAGACCCGAGCAATATGCCTTAGCTCAAAATGACAATGAGTGTTGTATTTATGCCATAGTTCAGTCTCTTTGTACTGTTGGGGTGCCTCGTAGAATATTGTTATTGTAACCATTTTAGCTCTTGTACAAACTCACTTAAAGGGTTTAAAAGGTCAAAAGATTTGTTTATGTTGATTATACAGAGGCACCCCACCATCTCATTCTCTAATATATTACTCATCACCTCCCAGTGCACAGGAAAAGTACACCTAAATAAATAAATTATCTGTCAAACAAAGAGATTTTACTGAACAATGGTTGTGTAATGTAACTGTAGTTATGTGATCTCATAGGCAGAACTTGCTCATATGTCTGTAGTTTTAGGTCTTATCCTCATCCACCTATCTGTATGTCTACCTGTCTTAAGCAAGGTAACCTAGATGCTCTTGCCCCTAACTATGTATTAAAGCTCTTCCTGTTAGGCAGAGACTCACAGACCTTGTGGTAAGTATTGTCCTTCTAACATAGTCTAACTTAACCGGGATACTTTAACGAAAACCATTGAGGATGCATTCTGATGAGATGCCTGAAACAGTGTAAATATTTGCCAGGAGACTCTATCACAGTATAATCAAGCACGTAGAAGCCACTGGCTCCATCTGCCTCTCTACACATTACCTGCGCTTTACTACTAATAGATTCCTGGAGCAGAGCTGGAGCTGTGCAGACATAATGTGCACAGTTTTGAGGTTCCTTGTCAGTTGTGAAAAATTTCGGCTCTTTGTCTCTAAATATTATCGATCAGTATTCCCAAGTTATCCATGCGACATAGTATCATAGTTGATTTTCATCAACTCGTAAATCATGTCATAGTAACAACAGTTATTGCTAGACAGACACGGAGCTGGGATGTCTATACCGGTGTTTGCCAAGTAGAATGACAGTAAAGGTGTAAGACACTGTGGTTTTGTGATCCTTAATTAACTAAAAAATGTACTTGCAATTTAAGATTATCACTTGCAAATATAAATAAATCTACTGTTAATAGTGTGTATAAGCCACTAACACAAAGAGAATGATACTATTGCACATATGCAAATAATGACTGTGTCAGACCAGGCATTAAAAATTCACAATGCACTTAACAAGCTTTCTAAGTCACAAAAATTAAGTAAAAAAAACATAATAGTTGCTGCTGTATTAAGTGCTCCAAGGTTGGAGGTCCAAGATGATGTGCCTGTCAACAAGAATAAACATCAACCTCTATTATCACTTAGGTGGTTGGTGAAAGCTACAGTATAATACACATGACATTGTTATAAAGTGCCCAGGCTGAACCCATGAATTCTGTATCCTGCAGCATCTTGGGCTGCTGTTTGAAAGTCACCATGTCTCAGCTGGATGTCACTTGGGTTGGTGGGGCAGCGTCTCTCCCTTCAGGGTGTGGTTCCTCATGCACATTATCACTCCTTACATATCTCCTTAGTCAATCTGTCTTTTTAAATTTAAATTTGTTGTTTAAATTAGCCTTATTTTATTTCTCAAACAGTAACAAATGTGAATATGTCTTTTTTTACTTGTGCCTCCTAGTGTGTGAGAATGTTTTCACTAACTTAGACTGGTCTCTTTTTATAGCAAGTTAGTTCAGTCATACAGTAGGACTACATAAAACAACATAATCATCCTTGTCTTTTTATTTTTATTAAGTATACACTTGAGCATGCAAGTGTACAATTCTGGTGTTACTGAAAGGCCACAGAGAAGAGTGCTTTCGAAGCTGTGAAGTACTTCAAGGAGTCCTCTAAATTCTACTTAAATAAGTTTATTGAAGTGTTTGTGAACAATTGTGATACAATCAAGAAACTGCAATTTTTTTTAAAACTCTATTTTTGTGGTAAATTTATCCTCATGTTAGACTACTTCATTGTAAGGGGAGATTGCTAACTTGTACATAAAGTCATAAATGAACTATTAACTGGTTGAGCAATGCTCTGAAGCAATTTGGCCAAATTTAATTACTCGTTTCATTTGCGTGGTTTTTTACAGTAGCAGGGTTTGGGACACATGGCAAAGAATTTTCTTTATGATTATGAGCTAGGTTGGAATATAAAATGTGCCGAGCTCTATCATGCTAGAATATCAAATATACACCTTATGCATCGTCAAAAAGGGGCTATTGAACTTGTTGAATCATTTTTACAGGCAGAGCACAGTTGGCACAAGGCAATTGTTACCTCTATAGGACAGCTGTGTGGTTGTTTTCAGCAGCTGGATTCAGGACAAAATTTAGTTCCACAATCACAGAGCCCACATTGCTGGAACACTGAGAGTGATTCTCTACACAACAGAATTGGCACAGTAATAGGTTTGGTATGTCTTGTAAAACTGATCCACCATTGTGTTTTCAATCAGTGAAGGGGAACTCCACATATAACTCATGTCTGACCTCGTACTTGATATCTGCACATATCCAATATGGAAATCCTTAGGAATATTTGTAGTCAGAAAACGACAGAAGGTTTTAGGTTTATATGTTAATAATGGCCTACATCAGTCAAGATTATTCTTCAGGAGAAGTGACAAAAGAACTTGAGAAATTTAAGATGATGGATTTAATATGGATTTAAACTGTCCTAGGACAAAGTTTTAATGTCATGTCTATCTGACGCAAGATGCGTCTGTCAAAGGACCTCTGTACTTGTCTATTTTCTTTACTGTCTTTGACCTTAAAGTTACTCCATAATTTTTTGAAAGATCTTTTAGATTAATGACATGGCACTGCAATGGGGAATTTAGTATTTAAATAAGAGAAACCAGAAAGGCATTGACAAAACATAATAAAATGTTTAGTATCAAAGTCAACTAAATGACCTGATCAACTCCAAATAGTAGTTGGACTGTACAGTAAGTATATCATAGGATTATATCACACAGACATCAATTGCACTACGTGATAGACATTGTCTGGACACTGGAAATATCACCTTACTTATATTATATTTACCTTCTTATGTTTGCCAAAGATATTGCTAAGAAATTAATTTATTTTATTTTAAGTCTTTCAGCCATTATAGGTCATCATGAATACTTTTTACAATGCATTAGAACCCATTATTATTAAACAGCTGCTGTATAATACAGTGGCTTTACTTACCATAATTGTTCACCCTGTGCTTGTCATTGTCGCGCATTGTCTTTTTCGAAGGGTAATTTTAAAAGAAAATCAAAACCACCTTGATAATTAATTAAGTTAGAATTTTACACAGATGGTTTTGATGGAAGATGCTGCATTCTGCCAAAGAGAAGGTGACAGAGGTCTTTATTTTTAAACACGTAGCATAAAGTGAGGTAACATTCTGCTGCTTAAATCTGGCGTGGTTACCATGGATGCTTAAGCAGGGAACATGACATGACCCAAAACTTCTCATGTGGCCTTTGAGGGAGGATCCATGTTGGTTTCTAACCAAATTATTTCACAGAACTCTTTTAGGACTCTAAGGACCCCATTTTAACTGATGAAAAGGTGCATTTCATGGAATCTTTGAGGCAAATTGGCCAAACAGTGCTGTCTTGTTACTTACTGAAAAAGCTGCACATGCTCCAGAGCTAATCCTGGAAAGTCTGATTTGTTTGTGAATATTTCATGGTTACATAAAACTTTAAAAAAGTACAGTATGTTTTATTCAGCAAATGTTTTGTACCTTGATGAATGCAAGATAGCTGAAAATGTTGAATAGTGAATACAGCCTATTGCACTGAAAAATGTGACCTGTATATTTTAATTTTGTTGTGTCACTAGTCTATGTGATAAATTTGCTTGCACCTATTGATATTGAAGTGAGATAGCAAACATGTAGACTTTGGACATCTGTCAACAGCTAACAGTTTGCAAAGCAAAAGTTCAAACAGCCCTTTGAAGTTGTGAGGGCCGGCCAATATGTCCTCACAATGATTGTGTTATCCACATAACATATTGAATGATGAAAAGATAGAAAGAAATGTACAGCGCTCTCACACAGAATAAAACTGTCAGCTTTTATCTTGTAAGGCCATTTGTCATTTCCATTGTATGTTCTCTTTCATTTGGAAAACATGCTTACATTTAGTGTAAAAGGTACTGTTGTCGGTTGTTGATGGTGGCCATCTCTCACCCTTGCTACCTTGACAGGAATCACTGGTGGCCACACGCATGCATCACAAGCACGAAACACCATGGTGATGTGCTGCTGCACGTGATAGTCAGAAGTGGTATATTTGCTCGTGCTCTGCTTACTATTACTTTTATTTCTGTTGCTATTATCGTTTTTGCTACAGTTAATGTCATTACTATCACTATTAGTATTATTATTGGTTGGTTTTGTGATGTTGTGTATTGAATTATTATTAATGTACTTATCAATTACATTTTTAATTATCATATTATATTATTTCTTCCTTTTTGTGTGTGTGTATTGTTGCAGGTTGTACAATTTTTAGAATTTGTCCCCCTCTGTCTCCCCCTTCCTCTCTCCCTTCCCTCTGTCCCCTCATTCTCCTGTCTGATCCTTAAGCTGGTAATATATACATACTGGACCATATTACACAGCAAATTAAAATTCAGAATCTTACTTATTGAACTTTGGCTGACTTTAGCAAGTGCCATATACATATTATACCACACACTGCGTGACCTGAAAACATGACATGAAAATAATGAACAGACCCGGTGACAAAGGGCAGCCCTGTCAGTGTCAAACACGGCTGAAGGTCTGATGACACGACCACAAAGTCGATAATCGACCTCCAACCTAGGGTGTCCTAGTGCCACGTGCTCTAGGAGGGTGTCCCATAAGGATGGGACACCCTTATACTTGAACAAGGTGTTTGTTATGGACAAGCTGTAACTAGACTAGACGAGACTAGTCAGACTAGAACCCACTCTCACTGTGGGCAACTCCAGAGTAGAAGAGGGTCCGACCTCTCTTGAGGATGTGAGTTCCAGAGCCCAAGCTGTGCATGGAGGTGAGCCTGACTATCTCTGGCTGGTACCACTCAACCTCCAGTACACCTTCAGGCTCTTTCCCCAATAGCAAGGTGACATTCCATGTCCCAGTAGCCAGATTCCTTGTCCAAGGAGTTGGTTGTTAAGGCACCCTCCGACAACTGCCTACAGTCTACCGGTGGGCCTACAGGAAAGTGGGCCCATGTCGCTGCTTCTGGCTGGGCTTGTCAGGGTCCCATGAGCGAGAGCCAGAACTCCAGGCACTCGCCCACCCCTACCCCAGCCCTGTCTCCACGCTGGGGAAGAGGTTAAGGATTTGAGAACTGCTCTTGGTCTGGCTCAACGCCTAGGACCTTTATGTCTTGGGAGACCCTACCAGGCACTTTAAACCCCCTGCTGCATAGCTCTTAGGGCCATTCTGGCACACAAACCCCTCTACCACTATAACGTGGCAGTTCGAAGAGGGGGGTTTGAAATAATGCTTAAAGATGGATTACAGTCAAAATAGCTCTCTAAACAAGTGATGGTACTTGAATAGCCACAGAACATTTAATTGATTAAAATGGACAAAACAACTGCAACCTGATTATCTCTGCTTATACAAGAGCTTCCTCAGCTCTTCCACTGAAACATTTGGACAGACTGATAGTACAGTTTCCTAGTTTCAATGCCTTAGTTGTTACTGACAATTGTTAAGGGAATTATTTGTCAGTAATACATATTGATGTTGGGACTGACCCTGACCTGCACCTGGACTATTGATTAAGACCCAATGAATGAAATGTGCTGAGATAAAACGATTGGGCCACACTTCAATAACACTTGTTCTGTCCAAGTGTTTTCCTACCCGTCAGCTGTTTGTAGACAGCAAGGCAATCCTGGGAATCTTGCTGATGCTGGAGACGCAGCATAAAACTTCATAAATTAAAGTGATTGCACGATTATCACATAAATTTCCTTGTTAAATAGATTTTACTTTCTCAGCAACGTGTGCACATTATTTGTGTGTGTGTGACAGGGAGAGAGTCACACAGTGAGATCCGTCTAAGATAACTTGCTCTCCATTACTTATATCAACAGCACAGATAATACGAGTGAGGTTCTTTATTACCGTCATTAGTTTTATTGCTGTTGTTAATACTACGGTTTGTTTCTCTGGCAATCAAATGCAGAAGAGATGAGTGATCAGTCACAGCTAGATTGGCTGCTTTGGAGAAATAACCTGGATGAAGCAGAAGGAGATGGGTATTGTGTGTGCGTGTGCTCGTGCATGTGTCAAAAAAGGGTAAAAAGCGAAGATGGAAAAGAAAAATCATATGAAAGAATGAACAAAATAATTGAACAAACAAATAGGCAGAGATGAGTTATTAGTCAAGAGAGATATACATGAAGGAAATAATATGGGTCGCCCTGAATTGTGTGTTCTCTGTGGACAGAAAAGGGATTTTAAATTTAATGTGCACAGAAGAGGGAAAAGTATTTTTTTAAAGTGGAAGGGTGAGCTTTTGCAAGCAGTTTCAAGATAACAGTGATAAAGCAAATGCAGTGAATGTTTTACTTTTCTTGCAACAAACAAACCACTGCTACTACAGGCACAGATTCTTTAATACTAATATTACTTTTTGTTACCTGCATTACCATTTTTGCTTAACTACAGAATCCTGGGCAAAAGACAAGACGTACTGTATTCTGTTGTGTTTGTTTTTGACTGCAGCTTTTTATCAGTGCATTAACTAGTCTAAGCAAAGAAGCTCAGCTCTGTCTTTGACTGGGCCAGAGCCATCTATACGACAATATACATTTACTGGTCCCTTTATTCGGTACACTTCTACAATCTAATGCAGTCCAATACAGCGGCTCTGCCATGAACTCCACTTTTACAGGGTTAAAATTTCTCAGCTTTTGTTGAAACTGTCAGAAAGTTGATTATTCTACTATATGTTTATTAATAAGGTCATAGTGAATGGTTGAGGTCTTTCTAATATTTGGGAACCTTATTTACCTTATTATTATTGTTATGGTTGTTAAAAAAGTGTGCAGTAGTGAATAATTCTGGGCCATATCATATTTCTACAATGCTCACATTATTTTGGCAGGACAATTGTGAAACTGAAAATACCCTGCACTCCCTGCGGTTTTAAAAATGTCCTTAAATATCTTAAATTCAACTCAATGAGTTACAGAGAAGTGGCAGAGGCCCATTCAGGAACAAATTCCAGCCTAGAAATATTTAATGGGATGTGGGGTGTTTGTGTGTTTGAATGGCTGAAAATTTTGCCAACCCTATTATGTTAAACTCAATATTGCATACACAATAGCTATCAGTCAGTCAGTTTGTCAGTTTAGCTGTAGGAGGCATGGTGTTGGAGTGCAAATATGGGGTTATTATTAGTTCTTAATTATGTTATTTCTACAGATCTGCCCCCAGTACTTTAAATAATATTTAGTAAAGCTTCCTCACATATAAAATGGTAAATAATCATTTTTCTCGTTGAAACTGTCATTTAGAAGTGGAGATTTCAATAGTGAAGCACTGAGCACTGGTGAGGTTCACAATTCTAGCATTTTAAGGTACAAAACAGGGGTGCACAAATGGCAGTTTGTACAAGTTCATATTTATTATAAATTATATAATTTCCTTACAATAGTTTATTAAAGAAAAACCCGTAAGCAGCATTTGGTGTGGGGCAATGTGATTTGGGGGGCAGATCCTCCTTGGTGCACCGCAATAAATGTCTAAAAATGCATCCGTATACATTTATTTCTGTTAAAATAGTGAAGTATCTCCTCTCAAAAGCAATCTTTGGCTGAGTACAGACAGTGGTTACAGAGACAGTTTAACTTAATAGACAAGTTACTCACATAATTAATGTTCAGAAAATGTAACGCTGATTAGCGTTATGAGGACACCTGATGACTATTGTGTCTTCAATTAAATATGTGAGATGGACATTAAATATGCATGTGAGACAGTGAAAACATTCTGTTTCTGAGCAGTTTGCTCATTATATGAACTTCTTATAAAAGATATCCGAGACCAAGCAAGGCATTACCCAAGGTTTATCAGTCAATGTTCTCCTCTGTGTGAATAGGAAAAAATGACCAATCATGTATCCCCATTGTTTGATAACTGATGACTGATAAAATTATTAATTGCTGTGAAAATATGGAAATCTGTTGGAGTAGTATGCCTTAACTTCAAAAAACAACTTTGGATACATTTACAGGGCCTGAATTTCAGCACAGGATTGTTGGTATAGCGCATAATTTAATTATTTCCTCAAATCCTTCACTGCTGTAGCAGCGTTCCTCACTAAGGTACAGTCAGGGTTGCCAAAAATATGTAAGTGTACAACAGCCAAGGTTGAAGTCAGCCATTAAAAAAACAAAAGTGCAAGTGTCAGCGTTAATGTTACACCTCAGGATCCTCAGACAGGTAATGTTAGAAAAATGAAACAACAGTGTAAAGACAAGTTTCAGGCTAACTGGCTCTAATATAAGCAACGGTGAAATGAGCAGCTTGATTTTTTAAAATGAAGCCTACTTTGATGCGCTTTCTACCAACTGATCTCTTTAAGCGTACTGAACTTTATGTCGCCACTCAGACTGTGACACAGCAGCTATATAGCCCATACAGCAGCTGTGAAAAGAAAACGTGAGGCAGATAACATGATGATGATTGCTGTTACTGATGGAGGAGGGGGGAAAAAACAGCCCTGAGGACTAGGATTTTAGAGAGAGGGGAAAAAAGAGTAAAAATAATCATTTAGATCATTTCCCCCCCCCCAAAATTTAAAAATCCCCCCTTATGTATATTATTTAATGGGGGAAATGAATTTCAGGCCCTGCATTTACATTAGGTAAAGTAGTGGCTTTTTCAGCATTTCTATCTTGTTTAAAAACAGGAACCAGCCAATCATATACCGATTCGGCTGATCCTGGTGATCACTATCAGCACTATGGCTGTAGAATCCCTTTTTAGCTAGATACCAAATACTATGACAACCGCCTGGCCTAGTTGTTGATGAAGAGCAAACTGCAGATGAAGGAATAGAGGAGAGGGCATCATTGTTATTATCAGATAGCATATGATGGGGAACATCCGGGACAGAAGGATGGCAAAGAAGAAAAAATTAAATCTGAGGACAGCAGATGATGAAGGAGGCAAAGATATGATTATAGAGAAAGAGAAGACAGGCAGTGAAGGGACAGGAGTTTAGAAGTGGATGTGTGTGAACAGAAGGGGTCTGTATTTCACATTACAAAAGTAGATGATTTTTTTTTTTTTTTTTTTTTTTTTTTTTTTTTTTTTAGGTCTTTGTCATGGTAGTTGAAAATTCAAGAGAGAGACAATGAGTAGTACAGAGATTGGGGAGTACAAGAGGCAGAGTTTAGGAGGAGCAGAAGAGAGAGAAGGATAACAGCAACACAGAAGAAGCCAAAGCAGGGTTTTGTAGTGCAATTAGAAGAGTTCTTACCCTGGGCCGCCTTTGGGGATGTTTCTGTTCTCCACTTGAGCGGCTTGTTGTTTTCTGCACAGCTGGTTGAGAGAAGGGAAGGAGCAGGGGGGAAACGAGACTAAGTGTGCACATGGAGACAAGACGTGAAGGCTTTGTGTTACCTTTTTTTTTTTTTTTTCTCGAAGAAAATACCCACAAACCTGTGAAACTTGTTTGCTACTTTGTTCTGCTACCCCTGTCAAGAACGTATGTAGATGTATGTTTCTTATTGCCGCACGCAGCCATCAAATCTTTATTATTATATTACACTTTTCCTGCGTGCACCTAGTTGCTTGTCGCTGTCAGAGTCTGGGGTTTGTCTTGAGCAGTTGACTATAGTTTTGTGGCTCTCAACCCTAAACCCTTCCAGTGGTGTTTGACAGGATTTTAATGTAGTTACTAAAGGAGGTCAGGGACGTTGCGGTTACGTGGCATGAACACTAACCATTAGCCTACCAGTGCTCTCCATCAGTGGTGTCAACTTCTCTAACCTCCATGTTGTTTTCCCCATGGCACTGTGTGGAAGAAAACTAATTTTCTGTTGCCCAAATAATGAGAAATATGCATAGTACCTTTGCAATACAATAAAATAAACAATAGTGAATAATATCAAATGTTAGATGTTGTTCTCTTATCACACAATATATATATTGTATCAATCAACCCTAATTTGCAATAAACTGGGCTGAACTGTTGACTCAGCAGGATCTCTTCATAATCAATAGAGGGCATGTGGTTCTTTTTTCTTTTTTTTTTTACTTTTATGCAGTCTAGTTAAAATGTGCTATTTTTAAAATAAAAACACCCAGATAAATGAAGTGACTTGACTTTGAATGTACTCACTGTAAAACAAAAATCACTGTTTTCAAAGACCAGTTCTTCATGGCTCCCAGCTCCACACCACACATTTCAGTGAGGGTGAACAAAACATTATCTTTATTCGTACTGATAGAAAGACCAGCAGAAGGGTGTGATAAAGTAAGTGTCAAGTTGTTCAGATGAGGAATATACTGCACGGGGAAACTGAAGCCACCAAATCACCTTTTTTTTTTTTTTTTTCTTGTTCTTTCTTTTCCTCTTGTCACTGTCTTTCTGTTGCAACTTGGGAGAATTAAATAGACACTAAACTATGTTTCTACAGGGCTATTTCAATAAAACAAATTATAGTAATTGTAGGTCACAGTAAAATTACAAGGCTGTTCAAAATATTTTCATAAAATAGTTCTTAATGTAGTTTAATTTATGCATATTGCATGCTAGTTAAAATATGCATAGGGTGTACTGAACATAGAGGTCAATTCTCGGGCTGTGGACAAACTGTGAAGCTCAAACTGCACTAAATGTGACCAAGAAACTAATAACAAGCCCAGCAATGTCCAAAAGAAAAAAAAAATCCCAACTAGAGCCCACAAAAAGCAGAAAGACGATGAAATAAATCACTATTGTTAATCTGTTATAGTAAATTGTAGCCAGTCTAATGCTGTAGCAGTGAACACGGAGAGTACAGTCTCTTTTGCTTCTCACAGTAAGTAACTTACGATTGTGCCCTTGCTAAAAAGAAACCTTATGTGCCTGGGTGTTTTTATTGATTCTACATCAATGCTTAAAAGGGACATGCAGCAAGAAAAGATTAAATGAAGGTCAACAGTAGATCTTTCAAGTAAAGAGTGTTGTTGCTGTACCTGCTTCTGTCTTTGTTGTAGACAACATATTCATGTATTACTTACATCCACCGTTAGCTCCTTCAGCTGTTACTGGACAAGACGCACAGTACACACTGTACAGGTTGCCAGTCTATCACAGGCCTGACGTACAGACACACACCAACATTTACACTCACATCCACACCTGTGGGTAAAGTCACCAATTAACTGCATGTCTTCGAGCTGTGGGAGGAAGCTAGAGTACTTAGAGGAAAATGTGAACGCCACACAGAAAAGCACCCACCTGACCGGTAGATTCAAACCCAGGTTCTACAAGTGCTAACCACTACATCACCATGGCACACTGCATTTAGGTCACTTTAAGTTTTATAAATGACTATAAACCAGTTATCTTACATCTATCTTGTACTCTAATGCAATTATTTATTTAACAGCAGCTTACTTACAATATAAATCCTTGGAATTATTCATTCTCCAGAGTGACTCTTAAGGTTTTCAGGCAGGGTTTATAATGATCCCCAAATCACTCCTAATTATGAAAACCATGTTTATTTTCCAGAAAGCAAAAACCCAGAACTTATTTTTGTCAGCATTGATACAAAAAAAGTATCTTCTTGCACATAACTTGGCATTTGACCGGAGGAACTGTAATTAAACGATGCTAAGGGTAAAGTTAAAAAATGTTAGATTTTCACAAAAAATGTCAGAACTAATGAGATGCCTTGAACTGAACTCTAATGTCTCTTAAACTTACAAGGACTGATTACTAAGCAGTTGCCCTCTGCTGCAGATTTCTGATTGGTCAGATGGGTCTCCATATGAACAACCCCCCACGAACAGATCCTTGAATTAACTAAAGACTACACTTTGTTTGCAAAAATGAAACCATTTGTTCTGTCTCCTGCAAGGTCTGGTTTAAAACATGAAGAGACATTTAAATGCGAGGCCACTGCCTCTAGCTCAGAACCCCATCTCTGCAGTGTATTACAAGAGGCTGTTCCCACATATGGATATTGATTGCCTATGTACTCCTGAGCACTCCAGAGCAGGTTGCTTTTACCTTACGTCAGTTTTGAAATTACCTGACATGATCACAAAAGTGGCTAGTGCTAGAGTCCCGTCAAGTTAGATTGGACTAAGAAACATCACCTTGTAGCTTAGGTTTCATTGGCTAAAGAAATGAGCTGTGCTGAAACTGATCTTTTTAATCACCAAGAGAGTTCAACACACCATTTGAACTCTGACCTTAGCAGTATATCTCTGCAAGTTATTTGCCAAGTTTTCTTGTTATTTTCATTTAGTTTCTGCATTTTTTGACCTCCTTTGGTGCCTTCAGTGAAAGTAGTAGTTTTTTGTTGATTTTACAACAGAGTTTTAGTTTGTTTTCCATTGGCTTTCCTCGAACAATATATATTTTCAAATATACAAATTGGGGTGAAATGCTGTGGTTCTTCATTTCTCTATTTGAACATTGTGTTGGATTAATATACTAACAGATGAACGAATGGAAATCAATTCATAGTCATCCCCAAATCTTGTCTTTGGTGGCAATAGTGTGTGTGCTGACAGATCACATTCAGATGAGGCCACTTGTGTGCTCAGCTTTCACCTTTACCTGTTTTGTCATGGAAAGTGAGATCTGTGCTTAAATTCAAGCACCTACAGCACTTTAAAGAGCTGAGGGAAAGTGGCCTCTTGTTCTGTTTTCATAAAATCATGTAAATGAGACCAAACATCATTCAACTTGTTCCTGGTTGTTATTCATTCCTGATTTTTGGTCACAGGCATAGGCTAGTACGAGATTCTGACAGTATGATAACCTTAAGCGGAAATATTGTGGTTTCACAGTATTAAGGTATATGTAATAACTGTGTAACTGTGATGCCAAAATGTGTGTGTGCTTTGGTAATATTTATAATACTGGATGAAACATACATGTAAACAATGTGGTACATGATATAATTGATTTTATGTAAAAATACATATTCTACTACTGCTTCTACTACTAAGAATAATAATAAATTATGCCATGATATTATGTCTGTGACATACATATAATAAGAGAGAGACAGAAAGAGAGAGCGAGTCGAGTTTGTAATTACTTTGCAAACACAAACTCACTGGTGCTCTCTGTGTTACACACAATCGCAGAGAGCCAGCAGGTCGTTGGAGACATACAGTGGTGGAAAACTTTTACAAAAGTATAGATAAGATAAGGCAGAAAAGAAAATAATTTACAGCTGATGAACCTAAAGACACTGCACTATTACAAATCATAATAACATATAATAAAAGTAGGTTTCACACATGCAGAATTGATATATTAATTATATGATTACCCTAGAGTATCTGCTTTTACGAACATGTTTGAATAACAAATTCAGATCTGCATTAAACCCAGGTCAAAGTATTTTCTTGTAATATGAAAAACCTAAAATGAAAACACTTTTTCCCTTATTTTTCAAATGTTTGATAGTCCTTGCTCCCGGAACTATTAACATTTCCAACAAACTTCATTGAGCTTCTTTAAAGCCTGTTTGAAATTAATTTTCCTCACTTTGTCTTTTTGCTCTCTTGCCAGACCTTTGTAGGTAGTGTGCTGTCTTGTTTTCATAAAACTCAAATTGTTTAGTGTTTTGAGAATTGGCCTTAGGTGTTTTGGTAATTTTCACTTTGCATAGAAGTGATAAAACAAAAAGGTAAACAGTGACACACTGTATTCTGTCAACTGTGCGCACACAGCAAGCGAGAGGAGGAGAGCGGTGGGGAATCACATAGAAAATTCACCCTTGACAGCCCACAGGCACCTCATAGAGTCCACCTAATCACCCTCACATGTCTCCTAGTCTCACTCTGACATATAACCACAGAGCCCACAGCCTTGATTGTATTAGATTTATCTGCCTTTAGAGTTGCGATCATGAGACCTCAATAAATTGCTTTCTTTCTCCTTCTCTGAGAAGGCCTTTAAACCATGTGGCAGAATTGCATACACATTCACAATACCTACCCTTTCAGAACTGGCTTATAAAAACTGGACATCAGTCTCCAAGATGGCACCTACTCACTTGAATTAAAATTGCAAGCTGGACTGACAAGACATAGAATTTCCTGGCTACTGTGTTTTCTTCAACACTGGGTGACCAGTCATTTGAACATTTAGTAAATTATCCACAGTCATTTTATCTCTTTTATTCATACATTGACACTTTAGTTAGCAATTAAAATGCAAATTGTTGGGGCTGCTCAACAGTGAAACTAAGGTCTGATACAAAATCACAGTAGCACCTAAGATCTAATATAATTAAATTAAAGAACACTAATACAATTGTAATTTAGTGTAGGCTGTGATTTTAAGTTCTGTTGACACTTTTTGCATGCAGGCCCTTTCGGATGGACATACCGTTTGTTCAGTATCATCATTAAGGTTTTAAGTTCAGCTTTGAAGGAACATCATATCTTTCTCTATAAACTCTGCTATGACCTGAGTGGGTTTCCCTTGGCATTGTTATTGTCTGAATTGACATGATTGAATTTTGTCAATTTTCTTTAAAATTGCTGTTAACTTGTGATGCCAGTTTTATAACACTTAAGTAACCCTAGTAGCACACTTTTTATATTAAATTTAGCAACAATTAGTTTTGCAGTTAATTACTCATGAATTGCAAACTAAGACTTTATGCAATAATATTTTGTATAATCGGTTTATACAATCGAATAACTGCATGAAAAGTGTGTGGTTCTGTGTTTATGAGCACGCTCTAGTAACATATTGCTTCATGGATCTTTTGAGGGACACTCTTCTCCACAACCTTTTTATTGAAAGTTCAGTTGCGGATCAACTACAGTGTGTATGTGCTGCACAAGGTCAGTGAAGCAGTCAGATGCCTCCCAATGATTTGAACTAACATTATCTTGTTAAGGGTAATTTTCTTACTTACTACACCTCCTTTCAGCTCATAAATCTTTTGACTTGATGTATTAAGTGGCATTTTGCTTCTCCTGTGCATCTTGTTCAACTTCAACCCTTCATCACTTCACTCACAAATTTGACCACTTTGCAAAGTAAACATGTCTGTGTCACATGACTGCTTCAGGTCTAATTTAAACTGCTGTCAAGTTGTTTTTTTTGTTTTTTGTTTTTTTTTTGTTAGTTTGATCATTAAAACTGCTCTGACCATGAACACAAATACAGATAATTATGTATCCCTCTGTCTCTCTTTAGTCATGTGTAGGTGAGACATTATTGAAGACCACACACACAAACATGGGCCTGCTCCTCAGCTGGACAAGGATTCTTACAATGTCCAATAAATTGTATATCATAGTGTAATAATTCTGCCACAGCTATCACACCTTACTTGAACCATCCTGACTCTGAGTGTATAATTTCAAATGTCAGTTTGTGAGAATGCTTATGGGTGCATTAATAATATGTACATTTTAAATATACCCTTATCATGTTGGTCAAGTCTTGCCAGTTGTTTGACTAATGAGTCTGTTATTGAATTATAGTCATAGAGGAAGAAAGTGTCCACTTTTTTTAACTTCTTGCATAGAAGTTATTATGCGCATTGTTTTTGTTTTAGGTATGTTAATATTTATTCTATTTTATTTTTATGCTTAATGTGCATTTCTTTTATTCTGATTAACAGGTTTTAACCTGATTAAGTTGACAGTATATTTTAAGATGTTCTTTTACAAAATTGAAACAATATAATAGAAACGGATGCAATAAATATAATAGGAGAACTAAAAATACAAGTCATGTAATCAGTGTAATACAAGTCATGCATGCACTTGGGATTATCAGTCCCCCAAAACTCTCCAGCCTTTGTCTCTTGTTGTAGTCATTTACTGGTCCAGCCTTCATATGATACAGTAAATTCTTTCCTTAAGTGAGCTATTTTCAGCTGCTGAAATATTTTGTTTACTGTACTGTATATACGCAGACACATGAATGTCAAGCTTGGCACTGAGTTCTGTTTTCAATTGGATCAGTGTTCTTTGCAGTAGTACACACATACAGCTTGTCTTTGTTGCTGCAAGAGGAGGACAGCTTAGGGTCAAAGATTAAATTAATGTTTGTTTTAAAGTTAATGCAAATTGCATGTAATATTAAGTGGATGTTATGTGGCAGCTGGTGTTGATCAAACAAGTTTATTATATTATTATAGTTCATTATCAGTGCAGCCTTTGGAGAAGTTTGATGTTTGACTTTGCACCGACACACACACACAGACACATTAACATACTATTGGCAGAAAATTTCTAATGTATTGGCTGCCAGTCCTTTCTGAATATTTTTGGTTCATGATTTAGTAACCAAACAGGACAGTTTCATAAGACATCAGGTTGCATTGTTCACATTGCTAGCTGTGTAAAACATATTAATAATATAGTTCATGAAGCTTCTGTTCACCTTGTGTTCTCAGATATTTTCTTGTTTATGAGAAATATACTGTAGCTCCAGTTATCATGCCTCCCTCCTCACCTCAGTCTGTTCCAACCAAGCAGATCGGCTCAGGTGTCTTGTATCCCACACTAGTTAATAAAATATCATGGCTGTCAGGGAGAGCTGAAAACTTGTTTAAAGGTAGGAGAGAGGGAGAAAAATAGAGGTGTGAAGGGGAAGAGATGATGGTATCTGACGCATAATTAGTCTTCTTTTTTTTTTTTTTTTTTTTTTTTTTGAGAATCCAGTGCGAGATAGAAACCTTTTTATCTGACAGTGTTAGATAAAAACGGCTCAGTGATCAGTGTAATTATCATCAGATCCTGTTAGTCAAAAACATGATGATCAGTGTAATTATCATCAAATCCTGTTAGTCGAATACAAGCTGATCTCTTTTTTTTAAGCATGTCTCCCTTTCCACCCTCTTGTTTTCCCTCAATCAAATCTTGTACAGTTTTTGCGTATGCTTTAATGTTGTTTACATGAAAGAACATCAAAAGTCCCAGCAGTTAGCTTTTTTCTTTTTTCATACTCAATTTGTCTTTCGCACATGCTGTTTTTTTCTGTCTGTGTCTTGTCTTTAATGAGATGTATGGGATCACTGAAAGGGCACGATCCATGTATACACAACTCTTAATACTCTGATGGAACTGAACTTGCAACCAAAATTATATTATTTACAAGTTACTATTTTCATTTTGTCAGTTATTTTGTTATCACTAAAATATTGTGGTGCAGTTTTGAGTCTATAATACCAATACTGTATTATAAAGTGTGGGTGTATTTTAAAACCTACAAGGCACAGCACTGGTTTGAGGTGCCTGAACATATTGTCCATTTCTATTTTGCACAAACACAAACAGCACATAATGATTATGCCAATGTGAATCTCTACTACCTGCTACTGTTCAGTTAGCATCAGATAGAAATTTAACTTCACACCTGCTTCCTCATTTGCTGCCTGCACATTATTCAAGCTGGTCTTCCCCAGCACAACCTTGACTGACACATCCAGTGCAATGAATTTTCCATTCCTGACAGATGACTACAAAACTAACGAGAGTTGAGGAGATGTCTGTCAAGCATAGCCACGCTGTTGTGATGGGAGGGCTGACCAGCAATATTAAGTGGAAAAAATCAGTGCACACTGTTTAACAAAAGTATTTACTTTAAGAACTCAAGCATTTGTACATTTTAACTTAGTTTAATTGGGCTGTTTTTTGGGGCAGTGCATTTATAACAGTAGAAGACATAAGCATTACAATTACAATCACAATTACAAATACTGTTAACCTGGCTGAAACATAAAGACATTTACACCAAAAATACGTCAACATAAACATTGTCATGGAAGAAAAGTATATTTTGAAATATGTAAATAGACCGAAGCAGGGGAAATTACATGAAAGGAAAGGTAACAAAAATTTGATCCGGGACATCATCGGCTCTTATGGTAAATTCAGTGAATAGCTTCATTTTAAAGCTAAAAATGCCTTTGTCAGGCATTTTAATGCTGTTACTGTACCAAATGCAGCTATTTCATAAATTTGCCATAAATGTTGACATGGTGCAGGAGCTGATTTTCATTCAAAAGAGGATTATGTGATCATTAAAGTAAAAACTGTTTGAAGCTAAAGGAAGGATGAGAGCATAGAGTAAAGGTAAAAAAAAATCCTTTTGTTGTGGGAAATCAATTATACTCTCTGGCTCCATGACGCAGCTACTGATTCACACATTGATTTTCTATGTGTATATGCAGTAAAAAGAGACGACTGACGCATCCAGGTGAATAGTTGAGGGTTTTTATGATATTAATGTTCTTTTTGAACATTCTGGTTTACGTGCAGACTGTAAATAAAATCCTGTTGATGTCCCTGTAGCATTATCTCTTTGCCTTCTCATCAGAACCCCCATTGGATTGTTTAGGAAGGCTCATAAGCATGTCAAAGACATTCTATTAATATAGACAACTGTATTTTTTTGTCTACATGTATCCTTTTATAATCCCTTTACATGTATCCCTTCTACAGTGAGGCACAGATTTAGATTTTCTCCTCTGCTGGACGGCCCATTCTTTGTCGATTTGTCACAGTTATTATAGTCACAGATTGACATGCTATTTTCACACCATTTAATACAACTCGCTGAGTGAATATTGTCCCAATAGGTCAGTTACTAATAGAGTTGACCTGTGGTGATATGTTGGACTAGTGATTACGGGTACCTGTCACTGTTAACAATGGAGTGATTTTTGTTCCTGTCTAGGCCTTTATAACAAAGTTTTTAGTTATGTAATAAAGTATCTGGTCATTTCCACTATCATTTCACTCAGATTGATGTAATTTATTTTATTGCAGTAAAATTGTTATTAAATAACATTCGTTGTTGTCGTTGGTGTTTCTCTTGATTGACAGGTCATTAGGCAAATTAGTAAATTGCATCCGAGAAAGAGCAAGCAATTTAACTGTACATGGAAAAAGACAGGAGATGAACACTTTCACGATAAAACTTTCAAGGTAGTTATTCCTTATTTATTGTATTCAGGCTAAATTTCAGACAGGACTGTTTACACAACAAACTTGGATTGCAAACAAATTATTACTGCCTGAAGTGCTGCAGCTGCTTTATTGGGAATTTGACAGAGATCAGTAGCAGGTGAGGTTTTCTGAATAAATACTCATTTGGCATTGATTGATGACCCAGTGTTTTTATCTGACAAATACATAGGGAACATAGTTGCAGGATTAATATCTTGTCTTGACATTGCATACCTTTATGTCCATAGTAACATGTGGCTTTTCTTGTTATTAGTGATACTAAGGTCTTTCCATGTTCTTTATGTTTTTGCATTTAATAGTAGTCTATCTACCATTCTGGAAAGGTCTGATTTACGTTTTTTCTGTCTGTAGCTAGATACAGATTTGGAACAGTGGTTTTCTGTACCTTGAGTAGCCAAAAAATAGTTTGACAAAGAAATCTGATCTGATTCCGATTCTTAACTCTCCACATCTGACTCCTTTTCAAATAGATAATTGTATTTGAAACCCTCACTAATCACTGAGTGGTTATGGGAATAGACATGAATGAGCTTTGCTTATCACATTACTGCTCTGAAATTATCCTTAGTCTAATCTGACCTGGCAGCTTTAATAGCTCCTGATTTTTAATTTTTTCTCATAATGGGACCACTTAGGTCTGGGCAATCACATTAGAAACTACATCATCTTAATTAAAGGCTAGAATTGATCAGTTAACTTTTGACAGGAGGAAAAGCTACAAAAGCATGAATATGATGACTGTATGAAGGACCCTAAGACCTACATTTAAATACTTATGTTTGTAAATAGTCAGTGTGTGAATTCTTATATTGTATGTTGACAGGTGAACCTGTGTTTGGGCAAACGTCTTGTTTGTAGTGGTACATCAGTCTGGCTTGGTCATACTGCAGTCTAGCTGTTTCCATGTGGTCCTGTATTCCCTCTGGAGTGGCTTATATAACCCCATTAGAGCCTTTGCTGATTCTGGCTATGTAATTTAGTTTTACACCCTTTACTCCCCGTTTTGCTGCCTTGTCTCCCGCATCACCCTCTGCACCTGCGAAGCATCACCAAGCACTGGGAACCTCTAACCGATGTCTTAATTCCCACTGGACTTGGTAATGAATGTGGGAACTTGAGCCAGATGAACTGGATCTCCCCAAAGGGGAGGATTAAGTTTTAATTAGCAAAGTTAATGGGACAGAGTGGGATCACCAGAGTGGGAGATAGATATGTAAAGGAAAATCTCCAATTGTACCTAATGAAACTCCTGAATTTGATGGGTGTAACCACAGAAAGAGTAATGAGAAGACAATTGATACCACAGGATGACAGTATAGTAGGCTAGTCATCCCTTTGCAGTAGAACAAGGCTTTACATGAAATTAAAGGGAAGCTCTCACAGGATTGTGGCTTTTGTACTGGCACAGCTCTCTTTGGAGGGTGTGCACAGGCTCTTGATCTCTATTAAATCTACCTTAATCTCAGATGATTACTCATTTGAGCTCAACAACAGGCAACACTATCAATTAGGTAACTTATTTAAGTAGATCGTATTACATTCTGACCTATGTTGCCAACTCTCATTACTGGGTTTCTTACTGGGAAAGAGGCCAGCATCAGTTACATAAGAGGTGTTTTTCAGCTGATGGCTATGTACCTGTTTTTAATGATTTATAACCCACTAGTGAGTGTCTGCCCCACTCTACCTGTGCATTGCTGAGCACAGGCAACCCTGAGTTACCCTCAGTCTCTAACCTCTTAAAGGCAGTTCTGTCCTTGTTTTATTCCTGCATGCATACAGAATGGAGCACAAAAGTTTTAAACTAAAGTTTGCCTAAACATGTACAAGGATACAATTGGAAACTAACACAAGGAAACCAGCAGCAAGAAGCTATTTTCATTTAACATAAAAAGAATGAAGGAACATTTAGAGAATTTGAGTTGGTGAAAGGGAAAGAAGCGTTGGTTAGATGGTTGAAATTGTAGCTATGGGCACCAGATGATAGATTGGTGAGTGCCAACACTCCCCTGCCAAGGACAAAATTAAATTTGTGTCGCACTGAGATTGTGTGTGTGAGTGGACATATATTTACTGTCCTAAATTAGAGAGAAGAAGCCTTTTCTCAAACCTTGTACTGTTTCAACACAATGCCATATGATATACTCTTTATTTTCTTCTTTTTTCTTCTTTTTTATTACCAATCTTTTCTTTGGTAGATTTCTGGGTAGAAGTCAGCAGAAGCCTCACCATGGTTCAGGAGAAGAAAGACGACATAAACAGAGACATGCTCCTTCCAGCGATTGAACAGAATAGACCTGCTGTAAGAGCACTGCATGCACGACTCTCTCCCACTGTCATCTCCCACTTAATCCATGTGCACACATCCCAAACTCTTTGTTCCTCACAATCACGAGAAAACATGCACAGCCGCATGTGCTTAATTCTTTTGATGTTTAAAAATCACAGGATGTAATGCATCAGTGAGTCATACTGATTCATCAGAAAATTAAGATCATTTTTAAATGAACTTTGACATTTTAGAAAATATGGTTATTTGATTATTATTTGTAATTAAATGTGAATATTTATACCAGTCTCATGTGCATGTTAAGTATGGAGCTGCAGCCTGGAGGCAGTTAGCGTAACTTGTGATAAGAGATGAAGGCAGAGGGGAAGAGGCTGACCTTTCCTTATCCTGAGTTAAGAAGGCTTTCTGCAACTCTAACCCTCACAAATTAACAAACTGATTTGTCTTTTATTTAATCTGTACACAGATATGTAAAAACATTTTGTGGTTTTATGGGTCCTTTTCAGGTGAACAGTTGTGGGAATTTAGACTGGCCAAGACAGAAGATAGTCAAAAGTGGCAATATCTTTTGTCACATATCCATGTGAGACACCATGCTACAATGACAATTGTTTACTAACCAACTTGTAGAAACGAATGTACATTTATGTAAACTGAAAACATACTGTACCTCAAGCTCTCCTTTGGAAATGGCCTTCCAAGTTGGCCCTAGCCATTTTATGCTTTATGCTATGCCTACAGTTTACAACTATTGTGTTGCAGATGGATGACATAGACGAATAAGGATATATGGACTTGTTTCATAGCAATGCAAGGACTAAACCAATATGATACAACTCCAGAAAAGATTTTTTTTTAATCTGCCCTAAGAATCATCTGAACAGATTTTGCTTGCCGTTACTCTTCCACCTACCATTAAGAGAACCTTTCCTAATGCTCTACCAGTGTAAGTGATGGGTACTTACTGCGCAATTGTAACTGATGGCACAACAACCATTCTGTATAAGGTGTACTAATCTTCCTGTCAGTGCTCCTCATTGTGGCGTTTGCTGTCTCACATTTTCTTGTGAAAGCGTTGCTGCTTTTTGGGCTTAAAACATTATTTCACTCTCAAAAATAACTTTGATAGACAATTCAGTGCAGCTTTAAGACTAGCATGTCTTATTATTTTTGTTCTGTGTTGAGTTTCCAAACATCTCAGCTTATGAATGCGATGCTTTGTGAAAATTCAATGGTTCTGTCATCAGACCCTCACTTGAGCACATGAATGTACCACCAGGAGGGATTCACAGATCACGCCATGGTTCTAACGCTATTAAAACAAATACACAAACGACCAACAAAAAAACAATGTGGATGTGTTTTTCCTATGATGGATTAGTTATGTTTCAAAGATCTTCAAATTTGAATTTTATAATTGCAGAATATGAATATAGAAATTCACTGAAACCACTGGGCCCCAGGAAAGCGGGGAAATAACAGTGCCATGTGCATAAATTTCAACTTCAAAAATGTGTTTGTAAAGTCTCACATGGACTCCTCTCACTCTTGCTGCTTACTAATGACGTTAATGGAATGACACATTGGAGGAAAAAATGTCTTGTATATTAAAAACTAATGCATTTGAGTAGACAGTGTCTGTTATGTTGTGCCATCTGTTGCAGAATGATTCCACTAAAGTTTGCTGAGTGAGATTTTGTGCTGTGTTAGCTGACTCCCAAAGCTTTTCATATCCTTTATATTCCATGCTGGGGTTAGTTCGCATTTGGTGACTCAGGTTAGTGGTTGTTAGTTGCTGTCTTTTGCACAACATCTGTGATTTGTGATTTTGCCTCCTGGCACTGTTTGTTCAGTCATTTAAACTTTAGGCAGACAACTAAGCTAGTTTAATCTGTGCTGCATAGACCATGTAAGCCTATATACAGACTTTAAAAATTGTGCACCTGTCCTTTAAGGCGCAGAGATTAGTCAGTGAGTGAGAGTCTTACTCTGCTCAATAAAGTGAAAAATCTTTTTCCTTTTTTTTCTTATTTATTAAATAAGGCAAAGGCTGGTATGTGATTATAGCTTAATGACACTAAAGCTGCTTTCACACATGTACTGGAACCCTGAACTTCTCCGGACTTTACCCAGGTGGGCTGCATGTGTGAACATAACTTTTTGCGTCATGTTGTTCCTCCTATACACTTTACACAGAGAGCACCACCTCACCACCCCAAAACGAAATGGTCTGTACCCAAGTGATAGTGCATGTCTTTCTCCTGCTGTGTGCTGCATATATGAATTCACAACTTCACACAATGTCTGAACATGATTCTTCAGACATTGTCCAGATTGCATATGTGAACACTTTGCCTACTTTTACACTTTTTTTCTGAGCTAGTGAGGTTGTATAAATTATTAATAGTCCAAGCTTTGTCATTACAGTAATGTTGTGTCTTTAAATCGACCTTTTCTTGGCAAGGCACTGACTTAGTTTGCAGCTCTGTTTTCTGGAATCTGTCATTATCAGTCAGCCAGGAGAAAGTGTCATTAATTTTGGGAGATTCATCTAAACAGTGTAATCAATCTGAATCCTAATTGGCACACAACAGCCCGCACACAGACAAACACACACAGCATATTGATTAATGGACATTTTATGTTTTTTATCATAGTATAAATATTAGTACAACTGACCAGCAGTCAAGCTGCAAGGGAATTTGTCTTGTTGATTATTATACAGTACACAGTCTGTGTTCCAGTTCATGAGCTGTTTATGTCTAATACTGGGTCTCATATAGGGCCTTTATTAATATTTACTGCTCTGCAAGTTATTGCATGCTCCCATGGATCTAGAGTTGCAGCCTTACAAATTGCAGCAACACAAAACTCATACCTAACACGACTAAATCGACGGCAAACATATGAAGCAGAGAAAGGTGGTGCCTTTGCAGTTTTTTTTCCCTGAAGAGCAGGTGAAATCAAATGTAGTAGCTGGAAAGACTGTTCACTTATATGCATTCTAGAAAACCAGGTTAGAAAACCAGGGTAAACTGGTAATTCTCAGGTAATGAGAGAAAATGCTACATGCGCATGCCTTAATCTGGTTACTGTAAATATGTGCATAAATTCAGCAGCTCAGAAATCAATTTTACTGACATAATTTTTGGTAAGAAGGTTTTTTTATGTGCTGGGTGGTTACCAGTGCAGTGAAAGAGGCTTTATTAATTTACTTAACTTGTGTCTTAATTTTACAAATGGTTAATTCTTCAGCTGTGGATAAAGTAGATTGGCAGTGCTGTGAAAAATACTTTTCCCTGTGTGTATTTCATGCCAAACTTTCAGACATTCAAAATAAATCTAACATAAAACAAACCAAAAACAACCTGCGCAAATACAAAAGTAAGTTTAAAGCAAAAAGGGCATGTAGACAAACAAACAGCTAGACTTGCCCCCCTTAGTTACTACATCCAAAAACTACCAAACTGCACCGATTAGTCTAGGAAAGGTTTTTATTTATCCATAGCATAAGGCACCTTCTACAAAGATAGTGAACTGTCCAGAACTGACCACACTGTCGACTACTGTCCCACAAAGAATCCAAGGAAAGCCTCTGTGACCTCAATTAAGGTCAGTGATTGTGACTCACTATCCCATAGATACCAGGTAGAAATTACATCTATGGGGAGTGGTGTTTCAAAAAGCAGTGCTAATGCAGAAGAACATTAAGGCTCGTCTGAATATTGGGGGATGGGCATTTTAAGCTAAAAAGCAATTCGATTTTTGATGGGAACCATTATAAAAATATTCAGTACCCTCCCACCCCTCCGCTCACACACGCACGTACACCATAACCACTACCATCCACCACTCACACATTGAACAGGTTTTCAGCCGTAAGCTTCTCCGGCATTGCTTTACTCTGAAGAACAGTGCTCTGTATTTTCCAGTTGTTTATATAATGGCAGGTGACACTCGCATTATCATTATATAGTTTATCCTGTGACTATTCTCATTATTTACCAGCGCCGGTAAAAGGAAACCATAGTCACATTAAATATTTAGTTGTTTTAAAAATGATTTACTACTACTAACTAGACTCTGTGATCCTCTAACCCAGGGGTCAGCAACCTTTAACACCCAAAGAGCCATTTGGACCCGGTCTCCCAAGGAAAAGAAAACTCTGGGAGCCGCAAATACTTTTTGACATCTAAAATGAAGATAATAATGTTTTTGTTTTTTTTTTTACCTTTATAGTTGCTTTTACAAAGCGTAGTGTGTTTCTTATGACATTTATGAAGTGCTACAGAGAAAATTAAATTTCATTTAATAAACCCATTTTGAACTCTCAAAAAAATAGCGACCAAAAAAAAAAACGCCAAGTTTAAGGTCTTTTTCAAATAAATCAAAAAGCTGAACTGAAATTATCCACGTAGCAAACAAAATACCGTGAGCGTCATCCTTATATCCGGTCTTGGAAGGTTCTCAGTATCACTCTATTTGTGATTCTATATTCAATTAAATACTTATAATTTATTTTCCCAAGCCACACGGAGGATATAAGGATGAAGGACCCCTGCTCTAACCTTTTAGGCGAATGTTCTGTGAAGGTGTGGTTATCGGCGTAAACCAAATAGAACCGAACAAAAACAACATTACTGCTGTAAAGCGTGGAGGTAGCATTGTAATGTTGTGAGGATGGTTTGCTGCTTCAGGGCCAGGGTGCCTTTCCATAACTGAGCGAAACATGAATTTGGCTCTACACATGAGAATGCTGCAGGAGAAGGTCAGGTCATCAGTATGTGAGTTGGTGGTCAAGCAGATCTGGGTCATGTAGCAAGAGAATGATCCCAAGCATAAGAGTAAGTCGATGTCTGAAAGGCTCAAAACAAATAAAATAAAAAGCTCTGGAGTTGCCCAGTCCGGACTTAAACTAGCTCAAAATCCGGGGGTGGTTACTTTTTCACATTGGTGATTTATTTTTTTCCGTCTGTCCCTAGTCTGTCCAAGAAATCTGATTTGTTGAATGCACAAAATAAGGTCAATGACCTTGTCATTACCATTATTGTCCCAGCCTAACACAAAGTCCTGCTATAAAGCCTTATTGCATCATAACCCTTAGGTTATTTTTTTTGTTTCTTGTGTTTTAGAGTTGATTCAACTGTGTGTTCATTTTGCAGGCTGTGTTTGTTGTTGTTGAACTGCATTGCCTTATACAAAAGGCTGTTTCTGTTACTTGGCCTGGCCTCATAGATATTATTGGAGTGGGGTGTTTCCTTCTTTCTCAGTTGTCATGGGAATTGAAGATCAAGAAGAATCTGAAGACTGTGCCTCCCTGTCTGGGCAAGTTCAGGCCAACTGTGGGCCAGTGTTGCCACCAGTGCACCCCAGACAGTCTGGTGAGTATGAAAGAAAAGTAAAATGAGGCCAATAGAACAAGAGGTAGGCTGTATGTTTGATGCCATTAAGTTTTTATTAATACAGTATAATTAAGTTTTGTGACTTTTTTTTTTTTAAGTCTGAATAATAACAAACAGTTTAGTGACTAAAAAGATACTGACCTTACATGACACACTAAGCTTGTTTAGTGAGTTTAAAAAGACTTTCAGACTGGGTTGATGCTGACAGCCACATCCTCTGTTTGTGTTTGTGTTTTCTGTCACGGTGTAGCGCAAGAAACTTGGACAAAACTCTTCTCTTGGCTTCCATAACCTGCTGAGTGTCAACGAGACACACACCAGGTAATGATAGTATCTACAGTGTTGAGACAGTCTATTTTTCAGTCCCAGCACACTCACTTATGTCCACTTTCTGCCTCTGCATTGTGTGTTTTCAATCATAGGTATCGAGGATGGTTGGTGCGGAGGGTGTGCTGTGCACTGTTTGTGAGTGGGTGCAAGGTTTACGCAAGTCCTGTTAGCAACAGACTGGAGAGAGTCTATGAGAGCAACAGGTACCCGAGGGGAAAGACAAGGAAGAGGAGAAAAGTAGAAGAGTAGAAATGCCAGAGGAGAGTGAATAAATGATAGCCAGAGATCCAGAAATTGAAACAGTTTTCTGCTGTTCTGGAGAGAAGGAAAAAGAAAGAATGGGAGGTGATAAGAAACAAACAAAGATAGAGAAAATGAAGGCTATCGCGGGGACTGTGCAGAGTGAACGAAGAAAAATGGGATGACTTGGGACGGTTGTCACACTTTCCCTATCTCTGTCACTGAATCTTCAGTTTGTGTCTGTTGTTTTCTCTCCTTCGGTGTAATTGAGTTTAACCTTTATGTAACCTCTTTACTTAGAGATGTTGTTGTTGTGTTGTCTTAGTGGAAGGCGGGTGTTTGTCTGTATGCAGCACAAAAGAGACTTTGTGTTGAGTTAATCCTGATGTCCTGTGACCATGTGTTTCAGGGTGCAGGAGGGGCTCACAGCAGAACACAAAGCACCTGATGGGGGAGGCAGCCAGGGGAAGCTCAGTTGCATCTCAGCATTCCTCCCCCTTATTAACACCTGCATTTCCCCAGTCCTCTTACGGTTTGTGTATTTATTTGTGGAGATCGTTACTTATAGTAATAATATAATTTAATAATACAGTATGTGTATATTAATTATTTGAAGCTGCCATATGCAACCTTTCTCTTGGAAGTAACAAGAAGTAAATTAATTATTTTCTACTTAATTAGTGTAATTAAAGAAATGGTTACATTGTGCCTCGTGATTTAGAGTTGTAATGTTTAATGTGACGTATAGCACGCACATCACATATACACCTTTAAAACATGACTGGTGACAGTCATGTGCTTTTGCAAGTTTTGCACATTTTAAAAATGATTGGATTTTTCGTCAAGTACAACATGATCAAAAACAATAAACACAGATTCGGTTTCCTGCAGCAACATGTGGGTGATGAGAAACTGGAGGAGAAACGCTATTCGTACCGCTACGATGTGCAGCAGGAAGGAATTACTGGATTAGGTTGGAGTAAGACTGAGGTCTGTTTAATCATAATAATACATGACTGGTTGGGTTTTGTCACCAAATAACTGACCACGTCTTTCTTCTGCCTGCATTCAACTAGTTGCACATAAACAAAGCCCAATGTAACAGTAATCATTAACATATCATTAACATAGTGGTAAACGGTAATTATATAGAGCTTTTCTGCCTAAGTGGTACTCGGAGCGCTTTTACGCTGCATCTCATCCACCCATATACACACACACTCACACTGAGTGCCAGAGCTACCATGCAGCTGACCTGATTCACCAGGGGCAACTTGGGGTACAGTATCTTGGACACTTCAAGATGTGACAGGAGGAGCCGGGAATCCCCAAACATACTGAACACAGTGTGTACTGCTGGAGTTCAAATCATGTCTGTTGATCCTCCAGTAAAACAACGTCACTATCTGGCCTCGCAATAAAACTTCACCAGAATTTCACACCCCTTCCTTTGCCAATGCCGCCTCTGTTTTTTCACATAGGCGCTAGGGTGAACTTGCCTCGCCTCTGACACTACCTTTCGAGGCAGCTTAAAGAAGGGTCCACATGGATCCCCCATGCCAGCTTGGCACCTTTTACAGTGCAGCGAGGCAGCGTATTAGCTCTGTAAAGCCACCTTTAAGAGGCAGTGTAAAAGGGGATATTGTTAATATATTGACATACTGAGTCACATTGTTGCACTTTGTGACACAGACAATGTACTGTAGTTGAGTTTAGTCAATTACACACACATTACTGTACTGCTACCATAAATACTACAAACCCAACTCTGCAGCTACAAATACCACCTGGATATCAGTATGCCCTAACTGTTTTATAAACATATAGTGCTTTCTTCAAATTAGATTTTTATTCTAGACATGTTCATAAGATTTTCTTCTTCAGTGGAAACAAATGGGTTTGAAAATAACAGCAGCAGACATGCTAGATAAGTTGGAAAGTTTTGAGAAACTAACTTCTGGTCTAAATCCTTTCATGCGATTAGTTCACAATAGCAAAACTAGTGCCAGCTTTATCCTAAACTACTAGTATACTCAAAACTTTGTTACTATGGAGAAAAGCCAGTTGAAACAGGAATCAAAGCTTAAGCAAATTCAGAACAATTTGTTGTGCAGATAATGCATCCAAAATGGACCAAGTAAATAACAATAGCATGTCTCTACAAAGTGAAATCTTAAAGCTTCTTTTTGCTCATATCATGATTAAATTCTCCCCTTACAGTGTACAGGCTTGTATGATTTTTATTTTTTATCATAAAACAAGAAAACAAACATTTTCTGACACAGTTTAGATGCCTAAAAATATCTGTACTGAAAATACAGAGGACATTTATATCTGGGACCCTGGCTATACAAAATAACTCCTTCCTCTTAGTTACAGAAGAACAACACAACAGAAAAAAAAACATTGTGGAAAAAACACTAGGCACCGGAAACCTGGTGACACCAAAATGGCATGACGTGTAAATGTTTTTACGTTTTTATATGTGGCTGCTAACTGGTGCATCAGTCATCATGACAGTCCAGTTGTTGTCTTGATGCAGAACATGCATAGATTCCAGACATTTCCAATGAAGGGATGTGTGCTGTATTATACATTAAATCAGGTGTTAGGAGTCTGTTAGCCATGTTTTGTAAATGTCTGGTGAAATTGTTTGACTTATTTTAATTTTCTTTTCTTTCTTTTTTTTACTTTCTTTACTATACGCACGCTCTTTTTAAAAAATCTGCCTCGATTTTATTCTTTTTTCTTTCTTCTCCTCTCATATTCTCTCTCTCTCTCATTTACAGCCTCAGCCTTCATCTTGATAGCTGTCACCCTTACACACACCCATCTTTATCGCTTTCCATTTTGCTTCTTCCTATGTCATCAGTTTCTTTCTTATCCCCATCCTTCTTCTCCCCAGTTTGTCTTACTCCCTAAAGCTCTTTTTTGTTTGACACTACATTACTGGTAGCTTTTTTCACTTAACTTCACGACTATCTGTCCATTATTCCCTTGTGTGCACTGTCTCCTTGGTTTACTTATCATATGTCATTCATTTTTTCTCTCTATATGTCTTACTAGATTCGTAGGCTGGGTGATGCTGAAGATGTTTGCTTCTGTATTTGGCAGTATTCAAGTTAACCTCGACCATTTACCAGCTTTACACAGAGCTTCAGAGGAGGTGGTGAAGTATTCATAAATACACGCATGCACAATGTACTTTTAAAAGTCTGACAAAAGCTATAACCCTGTGTCTCTTACTTGTCTTTTTTAGATTTTTTTGGAAAAATGTTATTTTAAAACACAATTCTACTTACATGGTTGAGTAATTAGGCTGCTGTTGCATGGTCATGAATGAATTAAATGACCTTTGTGTTTGTTCAAATGCAGTTTGTTGTACAAATGATGCTAAAACCACCACAAAGTTGTTCTGATACTGTCTGTTCTTTTGGCTGTCGGCTGGTTGTTGGTTGGTTCAGGTGTATGTAGATATCTATAAACGCAAATGAAATGTTATCATAGTCAGGGTTTGATTGATCCAGAGTATTATGACCGCCTCATGTGTGAGACATCATTTCAAGATAGAATAAAGGTGATGAGGATGAATAAAAATAAAAAGGCAATAAACATGACTTTAATCATCCCTTTAAAATAATTCTGGTAGTACTCTGAATATTGCCGCATTTTTATAGCGAATCTTATTACCTTTTTACCGAAGTGACACTATCATATCCACAAAAGTGCAATTATGTTTTATCACGACGCTTTGACGTCACTTCATAGACAGGATAATTAAGTTTCCCTTAGTAGCTCTTCATTTCCATGTTTGTAATGAAAAACAATCTGGTGCTACTCTAAAGATGATAAACAACAGTTTTGACCTTGAAGCAACACTTACGGTGTGCTGTGAGTTTATTAAACATATAACATACTTTGAGTGAGAAAAAAATGTATAGAATTGTCTGATTTTATATCTGCTGGTTTCAATCGTAAATATATTTTGTTATCTTCATGCTGAATACTATTTTAAACTTGTAAAACTTATATTATAATATTGATTTAATATAGGTACAGAGAAACTATCTCTTAATTTATGCTGTACAGTTCACCATTGTTTTGATGATGAATGACAATGTGAAAAATGATGTTTATCAAAGGCTTCTTCTGTAATTCAGGGATCTCCACTGGTTTATGTGTACATGCGTCAGAGCATCATGGACTGTACTCTCATCCCTCTGGTGCTCTTCTGTCACAGCCTCAGAGTCCCATACACTCTTTGTCCTCTGCAGATGAACAGCTCTTTCCTAAGGTATAGTCATACACACAAAATCCACATACTTATCTAATTTAGAACAAATTAAATTGAATTAAACTGAATATAAACACAGTATTAAACACAGTAGTAAGATGCCTCCTTAGCCCAAGTTTCTAAATTAAATTAACGTCTTAGATACACTCCCCCTTTATCCGATAGATCAATCCTGCAAAAAGTGGGTGTAATCCTCCTGCCACCTTCTGCACTGACTGAGCAGGATGCTGAGATGGACAGGCTCTACTCACCTGTCATGACCTCTGTAAGTCTGTAAGATGTAACCCTTCTTAATATTTCTGATAATTGTCATACTTTTATGTTCAGACTAAGTATTAACTTGTGGTGATGAACACCCATTATCTGCATATGTGAAACCAAAAACAGTCAGTTTTGTTATAAGAAGGGATGAAGCACAGGGCAGGAGACATGATGCTGTGGCATTTAAAAAAACAACAGGCAATTATATAAAATTACAGGCTTAACAAAGGATACCTGTTCTTCAAATTTTCTTGTTTAGCATATGTGCATTTGCTTCAATTCATACACACACTTTTTATAGCACTCCATGGTAGAGGGTTACCACAGTCAGCTCCTCAATCAGACTACAACCTGTTTTCCCCCCTCTCTCTCCTTCATTCCCCAAGCTCATCCCACTCTCTATTCGTTTTCAAAATTACCAAGGGACTTGTGTGTTGCTACAGAATTGCAGCTTTGGAGTTGGCTGGAGTGACAGAGCAATGAGGAGAGGGCGGAGAAGCGAGAAGAATGGTGCTTAGTTTGATTGTGTGCATTTGGCAGGTCTGAGCAGGTTGTTTCTATTTTTATGGAAAGGCAGTTTGTGTTTTTTTTCCCCCCTCATTTTGGACATTTACGTGGTTATATTAAAGACTCCTTCCTCTCCGCTCTTGCATCTACTACAGTTTCCTCAAGTGCCCTCTTTCCAGTTATTGTCTAAATTCCTCTGTGTACTTGATTTTATCAGTGATGAGCACCTGTTCATCACCTTCCAGCCTTTGTATCCAGCAAGAGACCTTGTTGTTTGTATCGGTTTGCCTAAATATGTATTTCATTTGGAGGAGTTACTGGCTTTAATCAGATCAATATTGTGCTATACAGCTCAATAAAACGACTCAGTGTGACATTAATCTACAAGACTACAGCCACAGTAGAGCATAAACAGGTTGTTTATGAGTGACGCAGTGAGTAGGGTTGGGGGTTTTTTTGTTTTTTTTTTCCTCATTGACTGTTTATGTGAGTAAGCACATTGGCTGTGCGTGAGAAAGCAGGCCCGTTTATTGGTTGTATTTCAATGTTAATAGACCTTTATTGTTTATTGAGTGTAGGCCTGCTAAGCTGCTGTTCAATAGTAATTGAATTTTCCTTGTTTGTAAGGGGAAAACAGTACTTGGGGCAAGGGAAGTATCTCTGAATGTCATGAAGTGGCCCCAACAGTCCCTTTTTATTTCTGGTCTTTACTGTGCCTGCTTTCTGCATTTTCCTCCCTCAGCTGCCCTCCATGCTCTTTTTTCCTTTCCCGTTGCACTCCCTGCGGGGTCTTGTTTGCCATATTGCCTTTATATATTAAAAAAATGCATGGCAGGCATTTTTTTCTAATTTCTCCCTGACTCCTCTGGACTATTTAGACTTTTGTCACCTTCTCTTTCATCTCTCCTCAGCTTATGTGTGAGCTGCTACATGAGGGTCAGGCGATAAGTGTTGGCATGTCAATGAAAACTGGCCAAGGTGGCCAGTGGCTGGCTCGCATCACGCAGCTCATCAAAGAGGGATCTGTCCCCGACATCAGTCTGGTCCCTGTGGGCATCTCCTATGACTGTGTACCCAAGACCAACAGACAGGTGTAAACAAACTCTTGCAAATACACACACTTGGTAAGAGCTGTCTGTTACTGTAATATTCTCAGGAACAAGTGAACATAATTGGTTTGGAGCTGGGTATTACAAACTGCAAGATCCCTAAGGGGATGTGGATGAAGAGATACACTATGAGGCAATGCTGCTATATTGTTTGAGGTGAAAAGGACAATTTTGCGTGCCGGTTTTCTAAAAACAATAGGAATTTAGCTTGGCACAATTTGACTACCATGATAAGGATGTGTCTGATGTTCTTACCTAATAGATACACATAAATCACAGCAGTGAGGGAAAAAAAACGCTACAACCTGAAAATCACCACAAGTTTAGTTTTCAGTATTTAAATAATCCAGTTAAAGTAGTCTGTATGGTCCGTGGCCCCATTGCAAATGGGAAATGCTAATAGCTAATTCACTTCTAATGGTGTGTTTGCTAAAATGTAAACAGTGTAACTAAGGCTCAGCTTATCAGTGTGGGATTGTGGGGAGCATGGTTGTCTCAATTTTGTCTGAGGCGTTGCCACAGTATCATACTCTTGGTTTAGAGGCACAAAATTGTCGGTAATGATCCACTGTAAACTCATTTCATAACTTTGCTCTCTAATTTCACTCACTGGCCAGTGCTGGCTGATTAGTTCAGGTTTGCGTTTCATTTTTTTTTCAAGGCAACAGTGATTGCCATTAGTCCCCATTAGTCTTACCCTCTTATCGGCACTTTGAGATGATACTGAAGAGTGGGTGTTGCTTTAATGTTAATTGCCATAACAAGGTCCTCTCTTCATTATTTTGTTCTGTCATTCAGACGCAGTGCACATAAAGTACAGTACACATGGTCCTCGCACTCTTACACACTCTGTGTGGCTGGCTGTGTATCTTTGTGCTTAGCAAAGATCCAGCTCATTAGTGTTACTGTTGGAATGTCCCTCCCAAAGGCAAAGACCTCATTACGATATAATCAGTAACTCATACCTAGGACTCTTATGAATGTGTCTGTGTTATATATCCACACAGGTTGGTTTAAGGTCTGTCCTGCTGTGGCTGTTGTCTCATCTCTGGAGGAGACCAGAAGGAAGTGTGAGGATCCACCTCACCCAACCCTTTTCTCTCAAGGTGCACTGTAGAAAGAGCATATCATCATCAAAGACCTGCTTATCATTTACTACACAGCACTGGTTCCCAACTTTTTTTAACACTTTATCACAGGTTAAAACTTCATCACAGCTTTTATGGTTTAGTTATAAAAGTTAGAAAGTGTGGGCTTGAGTTTTGAAAAAATTTGAATTATTTTTAGATATCTTAAGAAGAGAAAGTATTTCTGAATCAAAAAGCCAAAATAGAGTTTCTATAGTCACTTTGTTTTTCTTGTCCCTTTAATTTAATGGCTTTTCATGTTTTATATGCAGTACAATCTCCACACAACAAACCACATCCCTGAAAACCGTGAAGTAAAGAAGAAAAAAAAAACATATCTCTATAGCAGCCTGGCATAATGTACAGTGAGATTATTGCTGTGCTCTTGCGTTGGGACTGCATTTGCTTTGAATAGGTGTACCTAATAAACTGACAGTAAAGTTGAAAGTAAACACATGTAAGTGGAAGAGTGTGTGCTTATGTTCTCCTTTTGTGGGTGTAGGAGATGTGCGAGTCAGGGAGGTGCAGAATAGATGAATGGCTCCCTCTACAGGACCTGTTGCTGCCTGTTATCCTCTACAACAGGTATTAAAACCACCTGTGTACATACCTGTAAGCACAAGTGAGTTACGATACTGTACGCAAGATTTGATTTGTGCTATCAACACTGAAACTGAAAAGTTACTTTCTCTTAAACTTTGTACATAGACTTCCCACTAAACCTAAAATCTGGCACAGATACAATGCAGACTCTGATGAGAGTTTCATCCTCTTAGCCTCGGTCCAATTACCATCAACATCACACAGTCTGGCAGTGAAAAAGATAACAGAAAGAAAATAACATCCTCGCTCAATCTCTGCTTGGCTGCTTGATGAGCAAAGTGGCTTCTCCCATCATATGTTTAATTCTTTTTTTAGAGAATGTAATGCAAAATAAATAAAGAGACTGAAAGAGAAAGAGACAGATACTGTAGATTGAATTGTGAGCAGCTTTAGTTGTTTGTTAACGTCTGTATGATTAACATACTGCAGTAGTTAACGCCGTCCATGCTTACTCACTCTGTTTTTCCCAAGTTGGTAAGGTTTCTGTTTCTTTGTGTCCCCATGTAAAAACAAATTCAGAGAGTGTGACAGTTGTTGTAGTGAAAAATAAAAAATTCCCTAATATACAAACACTTACTTTACAGAAGTGCATAGACTCGGTTTATTTATTCTTAGTTGAGATGAATAGTGTCACTGTCTGTAAGACTTGTGTACTAAGAGAGCTAGATATGACATGCTCCCTGATATACTACTGTACTGTATATCTTCCACACACTCACCGCTCAGAAGCATAAATAAAACTCATATCACTCCGGCATAGCCTCAGATAAAGCAGCTCATAAAATGTATCACACACACCTCCATTTTTGAGCTACTGTTTCATACGCTTGTATGCACCTACTGGAAAGTGAGTCAAGAGTGTGATTTTACCCCCACACACATTTTTCTTTTATTCTCAAAAATATGGTGTTACGTCAGCCACTGGACTCTGACAGTGGCACTGAAAGTTTTTATGTTTCTCTAAATGTATTTCGAGTCAACCTATCATTACTGTATTTAGAGTAAATTGATAATGACTAATACCCAAAGGGCTGTGCAGAGTGTGGTGAAGTGTAGCGGATGGTAGAAGAGCATAGCCGAGCAGAGTGAATTGATTTAGAGGCTCATGCTAGTTCTCTGCACAGCCCTTCAGGTATTAGTCTCTATGAAATTGCAATAACTAAGAAACTCTAAACTTACTAATGAAGCAGAAATAGCTTTCAGATTTAAAAGGGAGAGCCTCACAGAAAAACTTTTAGAGGCAAATATCCATAACATATTTTCCACTAACTATTTCAGCCTTTCTTCTTGTGTAGGTGGATCTGCTTTGTACCATCTTATTAACATTGTACCATCTTATTAACCTGGTTTGTTGCTGGTAAAAAGCAGCAACAAACCATGTAACAAATACCTGGCAGAATGTTTCCTGTCATATTTCCAAAATACAACACTATGCATTACACTAGATACATCATAACCTTGAATTTTCACCATAACCAACAGAACATTCTCTGTTTCTCATACAACGCCAGGACACTGACAGATATGACAATGATTTACATTTACTGCTCCAAATTGCCTCCGACATGGCTGTGTTACAGATGCCTCATTTTGGGGGTAACAAAGAATCATATTAAATTCTTACAATAACAATAACTCTCCAAGTGTGTGATGATGTAGTAGATTGTTGTGTTCTCCATATATGCACCCTATTCCTCTTCAGAAATATCACCCCTGATTCTATTTCTCATTCTCTGTTATACAAGTATATTCTTAAGTTATCCATAAGGATTTGACCAGTTTATTGTCAGTCACCATTAGCTCTAGCTGCAGTGACTATATATCACATTTCCTGTGGTAGCTAAATGTGATGTGACACAAAATTGGTACAGTGTAAAGACAGTAAACAACAAGTAGTGAGACTGTTATTAATGAGATAAAATTGCACTAGATTACCTCATGGCCTCCACCACTAACAATACAAGCAACTACAGTACAAGTCATCACTGGGGTCATCACCAAAGGTAGCTTAAAAAATTGTTTGACTTTATGAAAAACTTAACAAAATATAACAAGTGTAAATTAGTGGAGACATCCTGAAATAAAATTGCTGTAAATTCATCCTGACATCCTTCCCTCCTCATCTCACTCTTTCTCTCAAGAACTGACAGTGTGTTTGGGCAGAGGAAGATGTCATGGCTCCTGCCTCCTTCTCATTATGCGCCTGAACTCATCCAAGACAGAGACCTCAGCATCGCCATCATCCTCCACCTCATTTTCTGTAGGTCCAGGATTATGTACACCTACTGAATCCTAAATGAATTTTTATAAGCTGTTGTTTTAATGTATGCAAATTGTTCCGCATTATCACTTTGTTCAAATGCTGTTCTTACGTGGGCATTTTACCTGATCCTCCCCAGTACAAAAAGAGTGTTTTCATGGTTAAGTTTTAGGTTTAAGGTTAAAATAGGGTAAAGGATGGGGTTAGCAGAATGCATTATATCAATGTGTGTGTGTGTGTGTGTGTGTGTGTGTGTGTGTGTGTGTGTGTGTGTGTGTGTGTGTGTGTGTGTGTGTGTGTGTGTGTGTGTGTGTGTGTGTGTGTGTTCTTTCTTTATAGCTACAACTTCCTGCATGGCTGTGATGTCCACCAGTCTGGTGTCTAGTCTTTTGATGTACAAACACCACAAGGTACAGCATGTGCCATCATTTCTGTGCTTGTGTGTTTGCTGAGCAAATTTCCCCTTGGTGCTGTCAGAGTTAAAAATCCGCCCCTGCCCCTCTAAGGATCCATCAATATTCCAAGAGGCTCATAAACAGAATTGGTTTTCGTGCTAGTTTATTAGAGTGTGACAGTGATTTTCTGAGTCATACTCACCAGTCTCTAACTAATGTCACCAGATGGATAATGCTCACGTCTGATTTTGTTACTGAACTTCTCTATCCTTTTCCTTCACAGGGTGTGAGTGCATCTGTCCTGTGTCGTGATGTGGCTTGGCTCACTGAGGAACTCTTGTTCAGGAACAAAGATGTGGGCTTTGGGGGAACTTTAGTGGAGGTTGTCCACTATTCCCTCTCTCTGCTCGCCCCTCATCTTATCATAGCAGCACTGCCGTCTAGGTTGGTCTTCTGTCAGTCAAAAAAGAAAACAAACCACACTTATAAGCTGTAAACAACAGAATGCTGTTGCTTATCAAAAATCCAATATCCCTTTCGGTGAAACCTCTGTCTCCATTAATGGCCTTTTTTTCCTTTTGGTCCATGTTTCCCTTCTTCTAGGAAAGACCCTTTTATTGTTCCCCGTCCAGCTCTTGCTGCCACACTTCATCTCACCCTCCAGGCGCAGATTGTCACACACACCTTTATTTTGGAAGCTGTTGGTGGTAAGTGACTTTGCATGCATGTATTTGCTGTAGCTGACAAAACTTCCATATAACATTAAGGCTAAATATCATCTTGAAGACCTGGTGTTCTCCGGGCACCTTATTTTTCGTGGGAGGCCTTGGCAGTTGCTCTGACGGTTGGCATGTCGGCATGGAAAATTAGTTTTTGATGTGGCATTTTAAAGTATTAGAACTTAGTATTCATAATGTTTATGGAATACCAACTCTTAAGCAGGGTGCAGCATATTTTGTTAGACTTTTAATTGAAGCAAGTGATGTGAGGACAGTGGTACTGACGTCATTAAGCTGATTTAAACTGCTTCTTCTGTCAGTTCTTGTTTACAATTTTGGTCTAAATTTCCAGTTATGTCAATTAGTGTGATTTATGGACACTTCAAAACCCTTATGGATGACATTTTGTACCTCTTTAACAAGTGAGTCATGGAAATCAGTCAATAGCGTGATGTCAAGAGAGTTAACCTGGAAGGAGATGTTTTTTGACCATCTGCTACCCCTTTCATTCATTAAAAGTTTTAAATTCCAAAAAGTCAAAATGCATGCATTTTACAGGAGCTTGGGCTTCGGAAGATTCATACTATCAGTTGAAAACTACACAGAGGAACTTATTTGTCCTTTAATAATAGAAAGCCCCCTCACAAAAATCTGCTTTGCTGTCTACAGTAGATTAAGGCAATATCCTGTATGCTCCAGCTGCTCCTAAACACCATTTACCTTTAGGCCATTTGATTCAATAGCAAATCACACCCCCTCTGTGAGTCTATGGAGAGGTCAGATGATCATTGTTGTTTTCAAATATGATGGATTCCCATTCCTGAAATAGACTGTAGTGGTTGAATTGTCTTTTGGTGATAATGTGTATAGTTTTTCCTCAGGTATTTCTTTTAAAACACATTTTTATCTCTGTTATTATCCTTTCATTTAAACACAAACGGTAGACAACGCCAGACTGCCAATAGAATTGGCTATAGAGCTACAGTTTTCCCTGTGTGGGAATAAAAAAGGGAAAAACACAACAAGATCAAACAGCTTACAGAGTACTCTGGAAGCTAAATGGTTACAATGCATGCCATGCACACACAGTGTCCCTGGTTTGAGTCCAGCTGAGTACCTTTGCTGCATGTCAATCTGCTTCTCTTTTCTCATGTTTCCTTTCTGCCTGTCTAGTACTACTATTATCAATTCATAATAAAAAGATAACCATCAGAGATAATAAAGCCATAATAGTAAAATAAAATGCAAGAAACATGATACAATTTCAAACTAACTGTTAGAATGAGGAGTGTCTATTTGAATAGACAACAACAATTGCAAGAGGACCTAGTGATCACAGTCATTTGTATTTAACAATTTCCTCAGTTGCAGTTTGAATTGTGCATTATATTAAAACAATAAAAACACCAAAAATGTCATTTCAGTATAAAGAACCAGCATCACACAGTTAGGCTAAGTAAAATCAAGAGTCCTAGTGGACAGTTAAGTAGCCCTAATGAAGTGTGGCTGAGAGCAATACAGACAGCTGTATTTCCATGCACTTTGATTGTTAAGACCTGTAAAGAAAACACTCAAGTAACCCCAGAATCTATGATAGCTTGTTAAAAAGAGTAGTGTACTTGACAACTCAACATAATGAATGTCAACGGCATTGTGTGTTAAATTTCAGCAATTCTAACATCTTAATAGATGCACTATGAAGTAGTATACTTAACAGTGAAACAGTGACACGGGTGCTTTACAGTTCTGTTCAACTTCAATCCAAGTAGAAGGAATGTTGGTATAAAAGCCTCTACAGGCAAACACACAACTGCGAACTATAGCTTTTGTTTGATTGGTTTGGTTGTTTTATCTTCTGTGTTTAATTTCATCAGCAGTCACTTTGAAAGTCCTGGATACTGGATCTTTTCACCAGCATATAGAATACTAGCACAGCATCCTTTGGAATTACAATTGTGCCCTTCACAATTTTACACCCACTGCCAACGTTCAAGAACAAAGCAGGAAAGACGTGCTCTAGATATCACGAGGCATAAAGTAAAAGTGTGAAGGTCAGGGTGATTGATGGGTGTGTAGTAATTTAGACTGTCATGCAAAGGGCCAGACTGAACGTTTCATCACTGAGCTGCAATAAATGTTTGCATTTTTATTATCAACCTGTCACACCTTATTTTCCTTAACCTTAAGATTCCCAAACTTCAATGTATCTGCCATTTGCAGATGTTGCAAAAACTGAGTTTTGAAAACACTGACACTAAACATTATCCAGGGTTTTGGAGAGTTGCCATATTTTGGTGTTATTCTCTGGTGGATTGGCTTGGTAACACAGCATAATACTGATTGAGGGTGATATAAGACAACCAACTAATGACAAATCCTAAATCCTTAAAGTCCTCCCGAGTTCCTATATTATCTCATCCCTGTTGTGTTGACTAAACTGTACTCAGATATTTGCTGTTTTGTTTCTATATATCACTCTAAGAGGCAGACTGTGATGAAGCTGGACATGGCCTTATTCTAACATTAATATGTTGAGGTAAAAATAATGTATTGTTTTGAAGTACAGGAAGCTACTCTCCCCATGGAATAAAGTCTCTGTTTCTGCATGACTCAGTATTCCTGCTTGACCTGATTTGGTTATATACTGTACTGTAGGAAGCGAAGCTGGTGGGCAGTGGGCTGTGTGTGCTGAAAGCATCTGTGTGGTAGATTGATAAATGGGTGTAAAGTGGTAAGAATAAGTTAAATCAACAATCGGCCACAAAATTTATACAGTGATTGTTTGTGTTCAGTGTTTAGGTTTCTGTGAAGGCAGCTTTATTCAAGGACAATCTGGATGTCAGGATTTTCCCACCAGCACATCAAAGGAGGATAATGGGGATCAAAAGTATAAATAAAGACATAACACTTGTGCAAATGGTGGAAATCCCCTGATCACACAATGATTCAGTGTCCAACATATTTATCCAAAGGAACTGCTTACTTTAGATAATACCATACACCAGCTTCCCTGTGGTTTGTATTTGCATGATGACGGTCTGTTCTTGTTTTTAGCGTGTGCGGTGTCAGCCATGCTATGCGAGGTGGCCGTGAGTGGCGTCAGCAGCAGGGTGAGGAGTGACGGCGTGGATGGAGATGAGGTTAAAGGTGACATGGAGTTTGATGTGGTGCTCTGCCAGTCCGAGCTTACTGAGAGAGCCCTGCAGCTCTGCCATCTCCTCCCTCCGGGCTTTATGCCAGTGAGTCTGAATTCAAATCACACGCACACACATCCAGTGTGTCTCATTCAGTGGATGTTTAATGGAGCTGAACAGCCATTCATCTTGCTCTGCTGCTTCTATCTCAGGCAGAGAGAGGTTTTGAATTGTGTGTGTGTGTTTGTATATTGTGTATCTGTGTGACGGTACGTGCTCTATCAGACTGACTTCAAGGGCTTCGAATCTGAGCCAGAAATACTATTCCTTTCTCTGTTTGCCCACCTTTCATTTGAGCAACTGCTCTTTCTTGTCTCTTCTGCTCGTAGCTCTGTTTCTCAACCCATTCCTCACCGAAAAATATGGCTCCTGTTCTTGTACTCCTGTCGGCCATCTCTCATTCTCCTGCTCTGACCTCTGCTACATCTCCACTAAATACCTTATGCTCTCTGTCAGCTGTCTACTTCTGCACCTCCTTGATATCTGGTGGGATGAAGCTGTTGGTGGCTTTAACCTAATGAAACATACATTACTCCTACTTTCTCTAAATCTTTCTCTGAAGCCCTGTCAGTCATCCCAGAGTTTCGCTCTTGACGCCATTGACAGTCTGGTACGCTGTGGCATCCTGATCATGGAAGAAGTAAGATAAAAAAAATTTTTCTGCTTTGGATTTTATCTACAGATATCTTTTTCAGCGTTAAGTAAAAAAAAAAAGTGCACGTTTTATTCCATTTTATTCAAAGTTAGTTTTGCAATTGACAAATGTATCATTTAGTTATTACAAAAAAGCCAGATAAAATAATGGAAAGGCATAGTACAATTTCCTAGACAGTAGAATTAGATCTTTAAATACCTTGCTATGTCTAGTAAGTGAAAGTGAGGTACACGTTATTACAAGACAGAAAGGTACAGGCTTACTCACTGCTTTTTGTTCTACAACTTTTGTAGATATCTAGGGACGTTCCCATCTGTGATTTCTGGAAGAAGGAGGGTGCTCTGACTTGGTCCACCACTGACGACCCTTATCACAGCGACTCCGACTGTGAGGAGCAGGACCTGCGTTCCTACAAGGTACAGAGGTGCACTGCTGGGCCCCTCTGGCTTAGTCACAATGACCTGATTTCATATCAAGGGAAAAAGTGGAAAAAGGAAAAAGGTTCCCATTCAGAACAAGCCTACAAAAAAATGGCACCCTTTGTGACTGCCTACGGTGCACTTACAAAAATACAAAAAAACAAACTTTGAAATAGCCAAATCTCCATGACAAAAGCACCTACACAGATGAGTCATGTAGCTTGAATTTCAATTAGAAGTCTGTGTCAGCTTTCAAAGACGCCAGACTGTCATGATTGTTATGTGATTTTTAACCATCTTTCAAAGTGGGCAAACAGCCAGTGCCTAAATTGTAGGTAAATCAGCAACAAAAAGTGGATTTGAACTTAAACTGCAATTTTAGAAAGCAACAAAGTAAACTAATAGAGATAGACATGCAGTTTAGGTCATATGGGTATGTACACATAGGCTAAATGCATAAGCCTTCCACAGGCTTTGCACAACACTGCAGGAATTTTGACTCAATCCTCCTGGCAGAACTTTTGCAGCTGAGTCAGGTTTGTGGGAATCCAAGCACAAACCCACTTTTGGTAGCTCAGCCCATATACACTGCCTGTCCAAAAAAAAAAAAAAAAACAAAAAAAATCACACTAATATTTTGTTGGACTGCCTTTAGCTTTCATTACGGCACTCATTCACTATAGCATTGTTTCAACAAGCTTCTGCAATGTCTTTCTTCCCGTCCAGAGTTGCACTCATTTTTCACCAAGATCTGGACTCTGTGGTGGCCAATCCATGTGTGAAATTGATGTGTCATACTCCCTAAAACACTCTTTCATATTCCTCATTGTCATGTTGGAATATGTCTGTGCCATAAGGGAAGAAAAAATCATTTGATGGTATAACCTGGTCATTTAATATATTCAGGTAGTCAGCTGACCTCATTCTTTGGGCACATAATGTTGCTGAACCTAGACCTGACCAACTGCAACAACCCCAGATCATAGCACTGCCCCCACTGGCTTGTTTGGTAGGCACTAAGCATGATGGGTGCATTGCTTCACCCACCTTTCTTCTTACCCTAATGCGCCCATCACTCTGGAACAGGGTAAATCTGGACTCATCAGACCACAGGACCTTCTTTCATTAATTCAGAGTCCAATCATTATGCTTCCTAGCAAATTGGAGCTTTTTTTCCAGTTAGTGGTTTTCTTAAGGCTACAGAGCTGTTTAGTCACAATCTCTTAAGTTCCCTTCACATTGTGCATGTGGAAATGCTCGCACTTTACCCGTTTTTTTATAATAATCCGTTGGACTAAAACACAGTTTTAGTAGTTTGAACAATCTTCTTAGGTGTTCTCTTTGCTTGATTATTTCCAATAATTTGACCCTTCTGAAACAGATTAACATTTTTTCCATGACTACAGGATCTGTCTTCTGATGTGGTTGTTTAAGAAATGAGAAGCTACTCACTGCATCAGTTAGGGTTAAATAACTTGTTGGCTGCGATGAAGCATTCTCTTTTAAAGTGGATACTTTCCTCACTAGCTAACTCCAAACCGGGACTGTCAAAATAACATGTTCATTTAGATTAATCAATCACAAAAAAATGTTGATTAAACTTCCTGTGGTGCCCTTAACTAGGTATATTGAGAATAAGAAAACAGATGAAAAGTGATTCGTGGAGAAAGAACATCAAACCAAACATCACAGTATACGACCAACTAAGGCAGGACACCATATACTCTGCAGAGCGATGTGGGCCAAATATATTATCATATTTATCCTCACAAATAAGATAGGGCTATGTAAATGGCAAAACAGTCTATGTGAGCATAACTGCAGAAAGTACGTGTGCTGGGGGTGATGCAGCCACAAATGTGTTTCGGCCCCTATTGTTTGCTGTCTGTCAGTTTAATCCTGCTGTAATTTACTCACGCACGAAGTAATTTATAGCTGCAGGTTCTGTACATTTATCCAATCATGCATTCCCACGAGCCACTGTATCTGTTACAATAGGTGGTCCGTATTGTATAAACATTTGCCGCTCATTCATTCGGCATAAAACACTCTGCATCATCGCTGCTACTCTGCCTGCTTTCTTAAATTTTAGTCTCTCCACCTCCCCAGCCACCTCCTATATTTTCATTTAGTTGGATCTGAATTTTTTACTTATGTTTATTAAATGTTGTATATCTAGCTCTGAGTGTTGTGATCTCTGGGACAAGTACAAGTACCAGAGGTAGTCCATGCACTCTAAAAAGATGAATAATAATAGAATGTTTCAGCTTCAGTTTTTTGTTCATACAGTAACAGATCGTATTTAGATATGTATTTAATAATGCATGACTTTTATGTCATTTACTGCTCTACAAACACCAGTGAAAGTAAAATATTCAAGGTACTGATCTAACCATGGGGAGTAACTAGGGACAGGGTTGCCTCGAATAAAACCACCAGCCCTGCAATTAGTGGATGACCCGCACCGAGCAACAGCCAGCAAATGATGGGCATTAATTTACAATTTCAATTTGCATTAATCTTTTATATTTTTTTTAAATATTCAGTGTGTCTCGTTTTTATTTTGTGTGCTGCTTCTGTACCATTACCCAACTGAGGTTAGCTGTGCACAGCTAGCTCTCCACCTTTCTTACATACAGATCAGAAAGCAATTATGTGAGACATTTTATTAGAACACTTAAGGAGCATTGTATATAGCAACAATAAACTATGCAGAACACAATTCCAAATAACCTCTAATGCCTGTTGGTGCTGCAAGCAAGTTACTAGTCTAAAAAAAACAAAGCCACCTTCATGTTCAACTCTTCAACTTCAGTTTTGTCCACAGAGGCTTTGCTAATGTTTACACAGTTTTTTACATCTACTCTTAACTTTCTCTGTCCAGTGCTCTCACTCTTTGTCCACCAACGCCTTAGCTCTGCTGCCCTCAGCACAGGTGCTGAACAAGGACAGAAACCACTGCATACTAAACAATGAATAATATTCCCTTCCCTCCTCCTCTTCTGCCTGTTATCTTTTAGCCTGGATAAATTTACTTCAGGCGATCTTAAAAAGCAGGATGGCAGTAATCCAGGTTAAGCTGAGATACTGTAGTAACTAATTCTTAAGAATATGCGTGGTCTTTTGTAGGCTCAGGAATTTATACAATAATGCCAAAATTTTAAAAGCTTAATTTTCTTCAATGACATTTTCAAAGTGACTACAAGACAAGAAAAGGTATGTGAACCTTTTGGAATCTCATGGTTTTCTGCATAAATTTGTCATAAAATTTGATCTGATCTTTATCAAAGTCAAGAGTATTAACAAATATAATGTGCCTAAAATAATGACACAAAAGAAACAAGATTACTACGGCAAGAGATTTGTTTTCCAGCAAGACAATGACCCGAAGCATACAGCAAAAGCTACACAGAAATGGTTTACTGACAACCAGGTGAATGTTCTGGAGTGTCCGAGTCAAAGACCAGACCTCAATCCAATAGAGAATTTATGGATAGACTTGAAAAGGGCTGTTCACACCAAATCTTGACGCAACCTGACAGAGCTTGAACAGTTTTGCAAAGAAGAATAACATAAGTGTCCAGATGTGCAACCTATCTGCACAGACTCCATGCTGTGATGGCAGCCAAAGGTGCATCTACTAAATACTCACCTGAAGGGGGTGAATATTTATGCAGACACTGATTTCACCTTACATGTTTAATATTTAACATGTAATTTACATTACTTTATAGAAACCTGTTTTCACTTTGACATTAATGAGGTATTTTTCTGACATTCTTTTGTTAAAGTTGCCAACTTTTATAGACCATGACTGATTTATAATGTTAATAAAAGGATGAAACATCCAAAGGGGTGAATACGTTTTATAGGTACTGAATATCTAAGTTGCTACAGACATAGAGAAGTGAGTTATAATAGTCAAAGTAAAATAAAGGCATAAATAATACTTCCTACATTTATGGTGGACAGGAATGACTTGATCTTTGAGATTTACTTAAGTTGACAGAAATAGTACTTCACAAACGAGTTTATATTACTAGCCAAGCTGAGGTTGCTCTCAAATTAAACCCTAACATTTCTTCACTGCTAGAATTCAGTGGTCTCATAAAAGTTTATGAAAAGGTGTTATATTTTCATTTAGAAGGTCTTTGTAATTTGGATATTTGATAATAATGTGTTCGCTATAACCTTCTGTATGGCTTCTGTAATGAGGTTTCAGCAGAAACTGCTTCTAAACTGCCTTTGACATTATTTTGACATTACTGATGTGCTGTTTCCTGTTACCTAATGACCAACATATACACTGATACAGGTCCATCTGATGAGCTAATATCAGCCATTAAATCTGTGTTTATTTCTTTACATGCTACCATGATCCTTGTCATCTTATTTCATTAAAAATCTTTTTTTTTTTTTTTTTATTGTTTAGATGTTTGTGGCCTGCATTTCATCCATTGGCACATTAGTTATTAATAATGTTAATGCTAAACTACCTCTTTGATCTTGTTCATAGCTGCAATGTTTCCCTCTTATGTCTTTTTGCTACTACTTATTACTACTACAGCTCACCTAATAATTGTTCTGACTGCTTTCTCTTTTGTCTCTGCCGTTGTTATGGTAAAATTCTACTGTGTATTGATGCGTTTAAGTGCTGGACATTCATATAGTAATCGTTTAAAGACAGATTGAATTAGCATCGACTGAATTCTGACTGTTTTAGATGTAAATGATTTAAACATAAGTCTGAAAGACAGATCACTTTATCAAAACTTGATTTATATATTTTAAGGAGTATAAAAGCAGAGGCCCTGACAAATGCAAAATCAATTTCACACAGAGGCATATGACAGTAGAAGCAAACTGTAATGTCTGCTGCAAGCTGTTCAGTATGCTGTACTGGTATGAACTTCCATCCTATGACAGACCTAACATTTAATGGTTTTTGTATGGCTGTATAATGACCAATGAATACAAGACAATTAGCTTGGACGAGCTGCATAAATTCTGCTCTCATATATTTCCAGATTGCATGATTATAATGGCCCCATAAACACTGTTAAACTGTGCTTTCTGGAAACCCCAGTTTCAAAGGCTCCCTCTTTACCTCATGTTACCATTTCCATTTTATGTCAAATGTTTGAATACATGAAGAGAGATCAGGAGATTATTGACATTTTGAATCCTTGAACATTTTGAATCCTTGAACAGCTTCTTTTGAACGGTTTCTTTTACACTACACTACTACAGGCACCACTGTCCACGTATGTTTGTGTACTTATGTTTTCTGCTTGACCCCTTACTTCCAGTTAGGTTAAATTTTAATTTTCTGATTTCTGTTGTTTGTGGTAATTTAGCCTCCAACTTTGTGTAATTTGATTGATGGAGGCCACTTTCCTGTTTGAACATAACTATACCCCTGTGCACAAGGCAAGATCTATAAAGAAACGGTTTTCTGAGTGTGGTGTGAAGAACTTGCATGACTTGCACTAAGCCCTGACCCTCAACCTCATTGAACGCCTGTGGGATTAGTTTGAATGCCGACTGTGAGCCAGGCCTTATTATCCATTCACAGAACCTGATGCTGCTTTGTGGATGAATGGGAGCAAATATCTGCAGCCAGGCTGATGTAATACCAAAATATTAATGTGAAAAGATTAACCTGCATTCTGACTAAAATCTATTTAGTGGAAAAATTATTTAAAATGTTTTTATAACTTAATTACTTCTCGTGTGTGTGTGTGTGTGTTTTTATTTATTTATGTTTCTTCATTCAGTAGCCTTGTACCTAAATGTGATACACTGAAAATGAGATACCTCCTTTTCAAATGTCCAGATAGATTACATTTACATTTAGTCAATTAGCAGATGCTTTTATCCAAAGCGACTTACAAGTGAGGAACAAGGCAAGCAAACAAAATCTAAGTCAAGAAGAAGCAACATCAAAGCAAAGTGCTATCAAAAAGTGTTTCTGTTTCAAAGGATGTGAGAACGAAAAGAGTAGAAAAGTCTAATTTAACCATTTTTGTAAGTGTTTCAAATATTTTGTTTATCCATTCTGCATACAATATATCACATCACATATTTACATGCCACTAAGGGAATCTCCTGTTGTAACATGTTGTCTTAATAAGAAACACTGTATGTGGCAATTTGGTTATAGGCTTTAATTTACATCAACATTAAGACGAAACCAATTCAAAATCTACTTTTTGACCTCTGGGACATAAGTTTAAACACTTCAAACTTATCCTGAGTGATTGCCTTTATCCCATGATGAAACATTTATCTTCTAAAACACACAATGAGGGAACATATTTTGGTAGAATGGTGTCTCGTCCCTCCACTGCAAGTCCAGAGACCTATAGAATCAATCCCAAGGTGCATTGCAGCTTGTCTTGGCCTTACTGAGACACTTTATGTGGGTTCTACTTTTAATTTGTCAACCGTCTGTAAATGTGTGCTGTCAAGTGTTAGAGTGTTCAACCTAAAAGCGTTTGAGTTTTATATCTCTGTGCCATGCAGCTGTATTTTATCCTGTCAGTGCTTTTTCACTTTGTGCTCACTGTAGCTGAAAGTGCTCTTTCACTCCTGTGTCCCCCCACCTCATTTCTGACCACTCTTCCCTCGGTTTCTTTCTACTCTTCTAGATAAGCCAGCCAAGCCAGTGTCCAGATATGCTCTTCTTTCTCTGTAGTATGCTAGCTGGACATCTGAGGGCGCTATGTTGGACAATAACAGGACTAGACTACATAGCCACACCTTTGCCAGGTAAGTTTTTAAAAACAAATATATAAATTAAATAAAACGACTTGTTTTAGGGCGACTTGTCAAGATTTTAATTTTAAAGCTTGCTTAGTAATACTAATGTTTTTTTGGTTGGTTTTTTTATACTTGACACTTTGATTAATTTTGATTAACAGAAAGATATTGGACTTTGTAGTCAAGCCAGAGTACTGGGGTAGATCTCACCTGCATCATAAGTCAAAATCAAGGCTGAATATCTTCATGTCCAAGTTATTTATGGTTCATTCTGGGCCTTTTGCGGTGACCTGCTGAACCACCCACCAGCCATAAATATATATTATGATGGCTTATCACTGAACCATGAAGACTCCTTACAATAACTCTGTTGACTGTCCTCACTTTTCCTTTGAGCAGATTAATTGCCTCAAGTTTCATGTCTTTCTTGCTGCAGATGCAGAGTTTGTGGCTCATATACACTCTTATCTGTGTGACACAGCAAATGAGAAGAAACAGCACTATGGTGAGCTCAAACTGACATCCCCTGCTAAAAACACACACTCGCATCTCCCCACACGCAAAGATCTTCTATTGCTTTGTGTCATTAGTTTAAAAGCTTGTCACCTCACCTTTTCCCTCAGATTCACTGTGTTATAAGAAATCAACAGAGACCCAAGAACAAAGACAGTAGCTCCCCCACTATCATCACATGCTTTTTTTACTCCTTTTAAAACATATAAGACAATTATAAACTACACAAATAACATCCTTCAATAACGCACAGTTTAAAAATTCCATCAGTCCCACTAGTAATGGCTTTGTTCTGTTATCCTGCCCTGGTTTTTCTATATAGGATATCTGTCTGTTCTTTTGATTCATGTATGGCTTTGTACCATATCTCACAGAGAGCTGCTCAGAGGAGGCTGCACACACTGCAGTCAGAACACTAATAGACCTGGGGGTGAGTGACAGCCTCTCTATGTATTTGTTCGTCTCTAAATCTGTCTGTCTGCAGAGAATTAAACCTCGACTCAGGACTGAAAGTTTAGGCCCAGTCCAACTTCCAAAGTTCAGTTGTAGCATTATTCTGTCCCCACGTGAGCCTGGTAACACTCAGAAAGGCGCTGGTAGCATTTTCCAACAGTATTATTGGACTTAATACTCAGCATGAAGAGGAATCTCAGCTGATTTTGAAGCAAAAAGATTTATCGAGTTTTAAAACATTCATAACCGAACTGTAATGCGCTTTTAACTAATTTATATGCTGTGAGATAACAACTCATCCATTTTATGATAAATTACTTACGCTCCAGCTTCACCACGTCTCTAATGCAAGCTACTGTATGCCCGTGATCTGCGTATAATATTTGCGTATATGCGTATATTATGTTGGTAAAGATTTTCTCTTCCCACCAAAGTTAAAAGTTGTAAAACTTGCTCTATCTTGATGAGTATTAATAATACAACACCCTTTGTGCCTTATGACTACTAGAATGTGTCTGCACTTATGTCGGGTTTTGAATGTGGAACCTTTTCTTGTATTTGTGCATTAAAATGTTCCATATTTCTTGACGCAAACGACCTGAATATCTTGGTGGAGTTATATAAGTAATGCACCTTATTTTGGAGGATTCCTCAGTGACACATTTCCCTTTTCTGTCTGGGGGTTTTGAGGTGACCCGATATGAAAACATGCCATTTTGGCACAATGAACTGAGAATTTGACGAGACCAGATAAAGAATTTGTGTTTATTGTGATGAATTATCATACTGCAGCAATTTTCAAGTGTGTGAAAGTTGTTTTTTCATAAAGTGCAAAAAGGAAGGGAAGCAAATGGTTTGTCTTGCAGATAGCAATATGAGCGTCTGTTATCTCCATCTGCACCCACTCTGCAAACAACAGCAAAGAATAATGAAAAGGAGAAAGGCAACCTCTCCTAACTGAGAAGAACTTTAGAGAAAACCCTGTTGAGAGAAACTGAGTTTAGAGAAAACAGAGGCTTACTCAAAACTTTGATGCCGCCTATTTATCCATAAATATATAAATCAATGTTTCTGCACTAGAGATTCACCACTGAGCTGTAGACAGTGTCTGCGCCCATCAGTGTCCTCTGTCAGTTTGTGGGTTGGGAATCGCTGCCTTTAAAAATAGAGCATCATTGACCCATATAGCTGTAAAGATCTCATGAGGCAATTATTAAAGTTGTTATCAAGGTTATCAGTCAGAAATTATCTCCACCCGGCTTGTCTTTAGGACATGACAGTACTCCTTGATGTTAAGACGGCTTGATTATTACGATCTATGGGGCAAATCAAAGGAGAAATTAGCTTCTAGTGTGTATGCAACTGCAAAACATAAAGAACAACACTGTTTGAAATTTGGCTCTCTCATTTTGCCTCATTATTTCAGATCTTGCTGGAGTGAATAAGTTGGTTATGTACTGTTTATGTAACATCTTTAGCTTTGTTTTTCTTGTTTTGAAGGGTCCTGTTTTTATCTCTTTTATTACTTATATGGCCTTGTGCAAAAAGCCAACATCAAGAGAGCTGTGGACTCACTGTGTCCAAATAAAGATTACAGAATATACTGTGGCTGCAAGTCTACTGAAGATAATGTATTTCTGTTCACTTCAGGTCCTTGCTGAGGAATGTCGGGAGGCAGGCGGATTTCTGGGTGTCAGTCCTTTGTTCCAGGTGTCAGAAAACAGACAGAAACTGCACCACTTCATCTCACAGTATCTCTACAATTAATGTTTACCTGAGCAGTGTGACACAGTTTTGTTGTAGAGTGTGACCTCATCCCCTTTTCGTGTCACACGAACTTATGTTCGTTGTTAAAAAAGACACATGCTGAGCCGGGACTCCTGTGCCTTTAGGTTAATTGCATTTTGATTTTTCAGTGCTGAGACATTGATTTTAAGTTTATCTTTACTAATAGCATTAGCATAAAGCTGCAGGAGACGAGGATTATGAAGTCCCTGTAATCAGTTGTGAGGTTTCACTTTTCTGAAGACGCTGTTCGGTGTCAATTGAGTTTGAACCATGTTTGTGTTGTAATGAAGGCGTCAGAAGTCATATATCTCAAGTTAATTAGTCATAATGACAATAAACATATGTTTCTATTTAATCATCAATTCAGTGCACACAATTAGTTTTATGTGCACAAATTAAAACCTTTACAGGTGTGTACTTTTCATTTCATTTCTAGATATAATTTCCTCCAAACAACTTGTAATTCTTGGTCGCTCACCTCCTGAATGTAGATCTTCCTGTGCTGACTCAGACCTCAGGAGAGTCTGTTTAACGTCGACCTTTTGACAGAGAGACGCTGAGACAAATCAATTCCTCACTTTGAACGGGACAAAGAGATTTTTCTTGGAGTCGTTAATATTCTTGAGTTTACAGCTGACTGTACAGCCAAGAGTCAGAGCACCTGTTCTCTCTTCCTAAATCAAGCAGAAACCAAAGCAGCAATAGATAAGCTCTGACTGTGAAACTCGACTGCCACCCAGTGTTCAACTGAGGAAAATAACATGAGAGCCTTGGTACTTCTCATCCGCTGTAACTGACTCCCAAATCTACATACAACTTACTGTTCTATGCAGGTTTTGAGCATTTGCACTAGAAAAAATTACACATAATCATTCTCGAGAGATGATTAAATATAATTTTTGACTGTGCTGCAGGGGAAGTGTCTTTATGGTTTGTAAAAAAAGTAAAGTTTGGTGATCACTCACATACACTCCTCTCAAAGGAAACAGAAGAGCTGCAAAAACTGAATGTTGTACGACACTGGGACACATGATAATGTAGAGCTTCTAAAACTACCGCTCTCTTTAACGTCCGTACACATCTGAGGAATCCAGTTGAAACATAAATACACTCCAAATCTACACCAAATCCTACTTTTATCAGGCTTCTAATGTTTATTTTTTGTGATGCAACTAAACTGCATCCCACTACACAGAGTTGTTTCTGATATTGTGTTTTATAGTGGTGTTGATCATACTCAACACCACTATACAACTGTTCCAGTAAAAACTTACAGTACAACATGTATATTTCATTTCTGACACAAGTGATAAGACTTTACATGATAGAAATTAGCTTCAAATTCAGATTTTCCCTTGAGTCTGTTTAATCGAGTAGGTTTGACACCTAGCTCCTCTTGTCCACATGCTAAAGTGTCCTTCAGCAGGATATGAAACCCCACATTTCTCCCAGTGTACAATCTATGTGCACAGAAAAATGTAAGCTGCTGTGGACACAATAATTTCCCAAATGAATATAATCATTTCACACATTATAATTCAAGTGGCTCAATGGTCAATCATAATTACTGTGTACAGCATGTCACTCTCATCACGCTGCTACTTCATTTAGTACTGCGAGTCTTCTCTTTTAATGAAAAAATTCAACTTCAGTGTTTTGTTTTTTTTATCTTATACAAAAATGACAAGCAGACACAGAAATCAAAGCCCAGATCGAAGAAATTATGAATTTTCTCCCAGGCAATGAATGAGACACATTTTGAAGGCCCGCTATTTTTTAATTAAATTCTCCCCATCAATGTTAGTTTGTTTTCTTTTTATGAGAAAGTTGTTTGATTCCTTTTAAGTTATGAAAAAAGCTGTATATACAATTTATCATCATGGGCAGTAAACATAATTAGAAATACTTTTATTTTGTTACATTTTACAGAGGCAGGAGCTTCACAGTTTGTGCAGTATAACATGAGTGGGTGGCTGCTGATAGAGGGTATTTTTACAGGCAGTGATGACTATAAAGGTCCAGCTGCAAACACCATGTTGACTCATGTAATTATACAGATTCATTCACTAACAAATAGTACGTTTCCCTCCCTCACAATTACTGTAGTATCACTAAAAAAATAAGCTGTCGTCATAGATTTTTTTTTTTACACATTTCCAGCTGGTTTTCGCACATTCTTTTAAAATTGTTAAAGGTTTTTGTGTGTGAAGTGAACAATTAGAAGTGCAGTACAGACGTTCCTTTGTGAAATGTGGGTGTTTTCACCAGTTTGTCTCCAGATTTATACCACTTTGTTGATTATCGAGCCTAATTGGTCTATCTGGCACTCCACCACATCTCCTTTCTGTAACAAACAAAACAAAAACAACCAAAAAAACAGTTTAACACACAACTTTAGTCTTTTTATGTGCAGCAAATGAGCTCTTTTAGATGAAGAGAAAGTAAAGCTACAGTTACACATGCAAGAAAGTGAGCAAACTAGTTTTATCAATTTCACGCATGAAATCACCTTTAGAAACACAGGTGGCTTTCTGAACACACCCACACCCGGAGGAGTGCCCGTCAGGAACACATCTCCTGGAGTTAATGTCACAAACCTGACAGAAGAAGAAAAAAAAAAACAGTAAAAGGGCAGATTCACGAGCAGCAAAGAGCAAACTGTGTAGTGTAATGAACTAATGAGAAATCTTTCCTTATGGTCATGTGTTGTCATTTGAAGGTCCTGTGAAACGTGGCATGTACAGCCATTATTACAGAACACAGGTGTCGTCACCAGTAAGTTGGAAGATGGAGGGAGAGACATTTCTCAAATCAGATAAGAGAACGCTCCAGTTGATCAGGGGGCTTCAGGGCAAAAGGGTGTTGAAGTCTTAGCTGAAGCATGTAATTTTAGCTTTGAGTTGGAGATGACTGGAGGGCATTTGCTCGCACTGCACTCCTTTTTATAGCTTAATGTCTGACATGATTTGATTTGAATAATTTCTTAAATGGAAACTCTGCACTCTCAGCTCGAGTTGCCGAAGCAGAAAAACTTAAAAGTTCATTGCATTTATTATGTAAATCTACAATAAAACCACACAATGTAAATTCTCGTGCACAGAAGCAGTCATCACGAGAAGTCAGTGGACTTACTTTGAAACCCAGGTGACCAGCTCTGCTGTCTTAAAGATCATCTGATCTGTGTTGCTGCTCTGGACTGTTTCTCCATTAACGAGGCAGCGAATGCCCAAGTTGTGAGGATCTAGAACAAAAACAGCAGAGTGGATATCTTGCTTGCTGTTGGTGACTTTAGACTTAAAGACTTTAGTACATGATGATGTGCCAAGAAGGTGCATGGACGTATGTTCCCATAAAAAAAAAAAACTATGAGGATACAAAGAAAAATGTCTTTAAATATCAATACACAGACAACCACCCTCTGCTGAATCGGCAGTAGAAGCCGGAAGGTTGCAGTTATTCTGATAATAAAGAATAAATGTATCACAATATGTAAAGACAAACCAATAGTGGCATTCTGAGGCTCATACTGGTACATATGTTTAAAAATAATTTTTTAAACAAATGTGTTGCTCTGTTACATACAAAGTGGAATATTCCAGTGTAAAAACTAAGTTGTCAGTGTCCTAGTGTAAAATATTTGTACCGCAGTTTCTTTTGTGTATTTGCAGTAACCTCATCTCCGTCAATATTTATTCTTCTGGCTCCTTTATGATTTGTTTGATCTTAATCTCCTGTCAACATGCACATTCTTGTATTTTGACCCATCTCCCCCAGCATCACCTTAAATATGATAAGCCACGTTCATAAAGAGAGTTTTTCACCTCAGAAATTCATTTTCACTAACATTTACCATTATTATATAGTTGCGGCAGCCCTACTGCTCCGCTCGGCCAAAGAAACCTCACTTCTAACATAATTGCAGCTTGTTAACTCAGTGATGCTGCTGACGTACAAATCACAGATAATTGCGTGATTCACCAAATTGTCTTTAATTCCCTCTTTCTGTGTCGCGCTCCCCGCTGTGGTTGCTTGCTCCCTCTCACCTTTCACAGCGTCGGTGGTTACTAAGGCAGGGCCGAGAGGGCAGAAGCTGTCAAATGTTTTTCCCAGCAGCCACTGCTTCCCGTTGCGTTTCATCTGCCAGTCACGCGCACTGACGTCATTGGCCACAGTGAACCCGGCCACGTAAGAGAGAGCGTCTTCCTCCTGAACAACAGGAACGAGAGTGTGACTTGATGCTTCACCGAAGTGTCATGACCATCAGAGGTGATGCTCACCTTGATGTGTTTTCCTCTTCGTCCAATGACAAAGGCCAGCTCCACCTCCCAGTCCACCTCCTTCAGTCAGACAAAAGACGAAGCAAATGCAAAATCACAAAGCACCAGTGTCCAGATCTTAGCAGCTTTTTAGTCTGTGGTGTTTTCACAAAACAACCTTAACCTTTATTTCAAGACCAGTTAGAATTACTACCTGGTGGGTGTATGGCTCCACCAAGCACCAACCAGTCAATGTGTGTACAGACTCATTTTTAATCGGTTCGACCAACAAAATCGAATCAGTTCATCTGTGAGTCCCATTCAACATTTGTGCTTAATTGGAAGAAATTCCTTAAGACGTTTGTGAGATCACTTTCGCAGATGGAAAACCTAAAAACGTCTGGCCCATGGCTGCCGCTGGGGCAGGGGCATCAAATTAAAATACTGGTGACGGGTGAAACAACACTAATTTCCTCTCTAGTACTGAAATCTACACTAAATGATCTGTTTGCTTCTTTATTCCTTTAAGTCTGAATTACCCACAGTGTACCAAATTATTTTCATTTCTCAGTTACTCAGATTTAATTCACTGAGTTTGTTAACATGTTGGAACTAGGTGGGACCAGTTATTTAACAAAAGAACATTATAAAATTAACACCTAATCAAAGCCTAAGATTTGGAAAAAGTAATTTATGCTGCAAGCAGCGACATCCCATAATGTTGCACAGAAGCAAAATTAGTTCTCATGTTTGAAGAGTGTCTTAAAACACTTTTTCAGTTTTAGAAAATCTAAAATTGTAAACATGATGCCTCTTACTAATGTTTGCTAGCTTTCTCTCACCTGGCTCTCTGAGGGCAGAGTAATATCATCGTACGGTCCAGTGATGGCGTTGGGAAACTTGCTAAAAATGATTGGTTCTTTTGGGATCGGGGCGTTCTGCTCCAGGCAGTGATCACGGTAGTTCATACCGACACACACCACCTTCTCTGGGGACAACACAGGAGACAGCAGCTGGATGTGTGATCGCTCCACTACACACTGACCAGACGCCAAGGCTCTGAAGAGGAAGAGAGAAAAAAGAAAGAACATCATGTCTGGGACAAAACTGATTGAAGAAGAACATAATTCAGTCTATTTAAGAAGATGTTTCACAAAGAAGAAGATGATGATGATGATGATGATGATTTGTCAAGAACAGGAAATTGGTAGACTGATTTAAGAAGTGTCAGTTTAGGAACATGGTAATGTTTTACTAGGAGCATGATTAATTATATCAGATAATTAAACAAGAATATGCTGATTTTTAAAGGCGTGGATTTAAAATCAAAAGATAATTATTTAAATAGAGGACTGAGATGTGTTAAGTAGAACAAAAATAATTCAGAAAAGATGCTGGTGATTCAGGATGTGACATTTATTTTCAGATGATTTAAAAAGGTTATGGTACCTGAAATGATGTATTAAGATGATGGTGTTGAGGATGAAGAGGAAAACCAGGATTTAGAAGGTAAAACATAATGAGGAAGATGGCTATTTAGAATAAAACTACACATATTTTGTCCAAATTGTATAATTTCAATAATTAAGTTGTAATTAATGACTTTATTAATAACTAATTAATGACATACTGATACTTCTTTATTGGCCAAGAATAGTGCAGTAATTACCTGGGTCACCTGTTTATGAAAACCCTCCCTTGGCTCGGTTTGCTACAGGATCTTTGCACCAAAGCCCATTAATAACTACATTTGCAGACTTGACAGATGAAACATTAATTATTAATTAATTATTATAACATTTTAAAACTGCAGTTGACTGGCTGATCTTTGCTAATGTTTGATTGGAAATTGAGAAACTCGAGACTCTTTATTAACTGTTTAATTCATTAGTACTTACTAATGATTTACCAACATTAATAATAGCATTATTAATGAATTCAGGTCTTTAGTCAAACTTGAAAATGTAATTAAAAGCAGCTCTTATGTCCACATTTCATATTTACTGTATTGTTTTCTCAACAAACTATATACAGTATATCTGCTAATAACCACCAGCAGTCTGTAGCTATCAACTAAGTGGTTTAGAAATGGATTTTGGTCTCGGTGTCCTGCAGGCCTTTTTCTAGAGTCACAATCAAATAACCAAAGCAGTGTGGAGGATCTGCCACCTCAAATGAATTCTTAATGATTAATAACTGATTGATTTAGTAGCAGTAAATTACTTATTAAGCATCAAAAAAATCAATTAACGGCAGATTATAAAGGCTCTGTGACTGGTGCCTAAGTAAAAAAGTACTAATACTGCGCTAAGAACGATTTTTCTAGATTTGTTCCACCTGTGCCTCAGAAATAATATTTCTACAGAAATCTCTAACATTGAGGCCTTGATGCATTCAATTCCTGTGCAGACTGAAGGAGAGAAGAGTTTCACTGAAGGACTGACTTAATATGTTTAGTGTTTGGCACCTGCAAAGTAACCAGTAACTAGAACTGTGAAATGAATGTTGTTAGAAATTAGCAGAATATTTCTCTCTAAATTCCAGTGGAGTGAAAATAACATAAAATGGAAGTACTCTAGTGAAGTACAAGTACCTTAAAGTTGTGATTAAATACAGTACAGCCTAGTAATGTCTGACTGTGTGTTTGATACCTCTGGGCACTCTTTAGACCCTGGTCTCCCAGCTCCAGTAGCTCTCTCACTGTCGATGGCATCGAGGGGTCAAACGCCTTCAGGTCCACCACACCGAGGCCATCGCCCTGCTCCACACCCAGTCTGACATCTCTGTCCCCATGATGATGAAACTGCACCAGACGCATGGCTGCACCAGTCAGACCTCGTCTCTGTGGGTTTGCTGTTTGTCTGTGAGAGAGTAAACTCCTAAGGAAGCAAAATGAGCGACGAGGAAGTCGCATCTGAAGGCGACAGAGAAGACGGTGACAGACAGAGGAGAAGGTAGAAATCAAACGAGCTTTATTCTGATGCTTCCTATGAGAGATTAAATAGACTCTGGCACTTACAGGTGCAATAAAACCTTAATTGTTTAATCATATCAGACTATTTTGTCCCAAATCCAGAGACACTAAATTTAAAACTGAAGAAATTAAACAAAGCCGGACACTTTCACATCTAAAAGTCACTTCAGTCGTTTTATTAAGACGATTACACTGACTCTGCTTTGAATAATGAAATGTGTCTTGTGTTTTTTGATTCCATGAAGAAGCCTTTTACTATAATCTTGATTCTTTTTAAAGTGTGACCTGAAAACAGGACACACAGTGAAGTTGAATATAAATTAAACATGACATTACATGTCTTTAGATCATATCTGAGCATTTCTTTACACATGGGAAGATGGAAAAAACATAATTATATTCCTATTTAAAAAAAAACTTGTCTCAGGACTGACTTGTTAACCTGTCACCTCTGATTTTTATAGTTAGAAGAAAAACTCATAAAATCACCGGTGAGAACTAAATTGGCAGAAAATGAAACGTCCTCAAACGGGTTTGTTGAGAAGTGATAATTATGCAAACGAAGCAAACAGTCATCTTTGCAATAAGCTTTGCATGTGCTTTAATTAGATAAAGCTGTAAATAAGTCACAAGCACAATAATAAAAAAGCACCAACAGCTGCAGCCGCTGCTGACTTTACGTACCTGCAGCTCGAGCTTTGCAAAATGTCTCTTATCTCAGATAAAATGCAACTTCAGCGACATGTGACCAAGTCATGAATCGCTGACTAACACGACCAAATGCGGCTTCTTTCTGCCCTTTGGACCGTTTCTGTTTCATACTCACCTCCACGGTTCTGTACACAAAACACTACTTTAAACAACTTCCGGGTTCACGGGGTCAACCACGTCAAAAGCGACAGAAGTGACTCATTCGTCAGTGTCGATGATTTTGTTGTATTATGTACAACTACACATCATATTTTATCATATTTATATCATACTTAATGCTGCTTTTAAGATTTGAAATAGGTTGAAAACTACAATTCCCGACTACATCCGCAAACACACCTTCAGGTGCAGTGGGAATCTTGTAAACTCACCGATACGTCTGACACAAAGAAGGACGTCAGATATGTGTCTTAAATAAGTTTCAGAAGTCTTCAATTATTTTGTTTTACATTATCAATGTTAACGCATTTATCTTCCACCTTCAGTCACTATTTGAGACCAAACACCTTCGAATAAAGGTGTACTTTTACGGTGAAGATGTTTATAAATTCGAGCTTTGAAAGGCCCGTGAAGGCAGCGCGTCTGCAACTTACGGTATCATGTGAT